>NC_052532.1:29910046-30213546 GCF_016699485.2 Gallus gallus
TCCCACTGTACCATGATATTTGATGCAGTTAACTTTCTTAGTTTTCCATTTGTTTTAATTATTTAGTGACTTCCATTATTACATTTTCCTTCTAAGATATTCTTTATTCATTTGAAAACAAAGCAGAACACTATAGCTGGCTCTGTCAATTGTAGATTTTTGGCACTCAAGAGAGTGCTCTTAAATTCCCAATTAGCACGAGTATTTTTTATCTCAAGCAGAAAATGTGGGCTTGATGATAGAAGTACTTCTTTCAGATAGGTAGTCATGTGATCAGACCGGAAACTGGGAATGGTGCGCTCTGGCCTTCTAAGCAGCAGAAAAATTCAGGAGCTCTAGTTTTGGATCAGGAATACAGAGATGCCTATTTGTTTCCTGAACTTGCACTGGTAACATTCCTGAATAGCTCTTCTGGCAGAGGTGGTTGAGCTTTGGCCGGAATCTTGCACCCCTGCACTACTTTGAAGTGCAGATTGTTGGTAAAGGCTTTCTCTGGAGTAGACACTCTGGATGTTTCAGACATAAAAACTCTTCTGTGGGCCTGAGCAAAATGCAAGTGTGAGCATTTTGTCCTCCGTTGCATGCCCTTGTTTTATTTTATTTATTTATTTATTTAGCAAATAAGCGTTTTCATTATTCTTACACTGAAAACAGCAATTGTTTCAATTTTAAAAAGAAAACCATTCATTCTGGGAGACTGGATGATTACTGAATAGTTTCTCTGTGGTAGGCCCCAGTAATACACAGTAGATGAGAGAGTCATGAGGATGTCATGACATCAAAGAGGGCTGGCCAAGTTGAGAAAAAACCAATGGGCGTACCTCTCCGTGTAACCCATGGTTCATTCACAGATATGCATGCCACAGAACGCTGTAGAAGATAACATCATAGACCAATTCAGAAAAGGATTGGACAGATTAATGGAATAAAAAAGGGATATTAGATAGAAAGACATTATCTCTGATTCACCTTAATGCCAAACTCTGGAGGGTATCCTGAGAATGCACCTTTTTCTGTGTGCCCCATGGCTTTGCTCATCCCAAGGCACCCTCAGCTAGGCGCTTTTAGAGCCCCGCACTAGGGTGGGTGCACTTTTGGTCTGAACTGCATGGCTGCCCTTTGCAATTAATCCTATTTGACTTCACGGAAATTGAAGAAAGAACAATTTGGTCTGGCAGCAAGCCTTGACCTGCATGGGTTTATGCTGGAGTATTTATAATTCTGATAAAATAATGCTGAAATTAAAGAATGAAGGAAACGCAATAACTCTTCCCCTAGTTCTTCTTATTGTGGTTTCATTCCTTTGTTTCTTGATGTGGATTCCAGAAAATTAATTGAGCATTGGGACCTAAAGAGCAATACTTTTGGGGCTGATTATTGCACGCCTCAGCTGCTGTAATGAGGTATGAGTTAATGACTTTAACCACCTGAAAAGTGTAACAATTTCCCTGTAAATTCAGTGCCTGGAGTTACTTACTGCCTGGTCACTCTGTTTGTAACTCAGGAAAAAGGAGGAATTGAAAAAGCAGAAGCATACTGTTATTGCATTTAAGAAGTGTTAAACAAAAATAAGTTGGAAAATAAATCCAGATTCCTGTATTTCCTGGACATGATTGTCCTGTGCATGACATACCTGGCAGCGAGTCAGCGCACTGCACTCATGTCTGACGTCTGGAAGCTGTTTCCTAACTAAAGAGCGAACTGTGTTCAGTCTGTAAAGGCAGCCAGCACTGAAGCTGGCAGCACCGCATGCTGCAATATCAGCGTTAGATCAGGTTTGGCTGGTACAGGGATTTCTATGGATTTTAGTTTTGAGCACAGCCCTGCTCAGCTGTGTGTGTGCAGTGCCATCACTAGCTTTTCCTCTCAGCTCCACTTGCAGGAAATGAGCAAAACTCCTGTCTGGTTTGAATGCTTTTCAACCCAAGATGCACACAGAAAAAAAGAGCAAGGTGAAATTCAGGGCCACTGGTCTTCCTGGCAGCCTGCCTCACGTGCATGAGACAGCCATGCAGTTTTTCTCATATAGACAAATACATTTGTAAAATGCTGGCTGACCAGGCAGTGAAAATTTCAAGGTTGGACAGGATCGTCCCAGCAACATGAGGGACCGGAAGGTTTATTTTTGAATTTCAATCTCTTCAAGGCAGAGGCTTGCCTTCCATCTGCATTTTTGCAATGCCTGGAGCAAGGGTCTCTGCTCTTCATTGGGAGCTGTACGTGCAGTAATAACAGTTTATTAACAACTCTACCAACAAAAGCCGGAAGTTAACAGAGACAAAGGATGGCGAGCTGCAGCGATTTATGTTCTTTTCCCAGCTTTGTCATACACTTGCTCTGTGACCTTGAAGAATGTGTTTAATCCTGCTCTGCTTCCAAGTTCCCCTGGAGCCACAGGGTAGCAGTGCTCTGCGAGGGCATCAGGGCTTTGTTCCGAAGTGCTGCACAGCCTGCCGGGCTCCGCTGGCAGGACATGCTTGGTGTCTGTGCTGGTGGCACACTGTGGTGGAGAATGGGAGCGGGTCATCCAAACAAGATGTTTTGCATTATAAAAAGGTCAGACTGACCCCTTCTGACACACTTCTTGGTGTCGTTTGGAGACAGATTAGGCGAAATGAGGGAACTCCCATCTGATACAGCGCCATGGCAGGAAGCAGTCCTCTGAAAGCAAAGGGAAACAGCCTCAAAGCTCTGCACAGAGCAAAAGAACCAGCCTGCACTGACTGTACGTCACTAGGGCTGTTCAGAGGCAGCATCTCCTCTCAGCACCTCAGTGATCTCCTCCACAGCACAGCCCTCCCGGCAGAAGCTGCTGCAGTTGGCCTGGGCCCAGGCTGCCGCGAGGCCCTGCTAATCCCCCGCTCAGCGGCCGAGGCGGTGGCTGGCCAGGCCTGTTATCTCGCTGCCCGCGGGTGTGATTTACAGCCGGAGGCTGAATCCCAGACTTGTTCTGTGAGGAACACCACCTCCTCCAGGAAGGAATGGCCGGAGCCTGGGTACTGACAGTGAGGGATTACACCACCAACAGACTTGGATGGGATACAACCCAAACCTCCTTCTTCCCGTAACAAATCTGCAGCGCTGAGGATCTCAGTTAAAAGTACCTCTGGGAGATACCGCCCTTCCTCTCCCTTGGCTTATCCTTGCTCCAAGGCCCCGCCGCACTGTGCCATAGAAAGCTGGCCGGCATTTCCTGGCGTGCAAAGCTACGCGCTTCCCAACAAACTCCCAAATCCTTCACCCCTGCACATTTTCCCTTATTGCTTTTATTTTTCTTTTCTTAATTGCAGAAGACTCATCCTTCGAGTCAAAGCCTCTTGCTCTAAGAAACTGCACTGCAGTTCCTCATGCAGCAAAGTTTCCTGCTGCGAGGAACGTGGGATCTAAGGTCTACGTACTGTTTATGGACAAACCCATCTGACCACATGGTGGGAAGGCCTGCCAGAAATGCAGATGTGGACATGCAATCAGATAGGTGAAACAGCCACCAGCAAATTTAGTGAGTACTTTTTACACCATTCAGGTGTAAAATTTGCTTCTTCAGATTACTAGCATGGAGCTGTTCAGATGGATGTCACTGAACCCCAAATTCAGCTAAGTCATGAGTATATGCAAGCTTTGACACTTGGGAACATTCTGTGATTTCATGACCTTTGTCAAATCTTAGTTCTTCAGATCGATGTTTGGATTACACACACTGAAATGCCAATGTATTTAGCATGTGACATAAGGCAGGAGAGAAACAAAAGCAGCAAAAGCAGCAACAGTTAGCTACTTGCATACAATTAAAAAAAAAAAAATCTGCATTTTGTTCAGCTTTTTCATAATGCCCTGTGTCAAAATCACTATCAAATAGAAATGGCTTGGCAAAAGCCGTGACAAAACAGTTCCAGCATTTTATAACATTTGGCATGGCTTTCAGAGAAGTAAAATGCATGTCACAGAAGGCTTTTTCAGCTGGGGCTTATCACTGCTGGGTGCACTGGCATTTCATTTCACTGACATGCATACTATGTGCTGTTGAAATGCTACAAATTTCACTGGGTATTTTTTTTTTTTTTGGAACCTAATCCCCTGGTGACAGTAAACACAGCATATGAGAGAACCCAGCGCTGAAGTTATTTGTGCATCACTTTACATCAGCACAAACTTGTTGGATATGCTTTGCAAATGGAAGGAATAGAAAAATTCGATGTTTTAAAAATCAACTTCTAATTGCCACATTTTTCAGTAATGACAAACAAGGATGAAATTTCAGTTTCATGATTCTAGGCAATGAATGTATTTAATCACTGTAGCTGCAGAAATAAATACCAGACTATGGATGTGATTGACCAGACAAGAAAATCAAGAGAAACAAACTGATTTATTATCTGCTGGAGTAACATTTCAGTTATTTGAGGAAAAGATGGTCCAAATGAAATGAAGAAAAGTCTGCAACTTTTATATAAACAAGCTGAGCGTAGAATGAAAAGAACAGAAAAAATTAGAGCTAAGTAATAGTTCAGTGATGAAGTTCTTTTGAAATGAGAGAAAGAAAAGCATTCTTCATTCACTCTTATTTAGGCAAAGCAGAACTTCAGAATTACCGTGTGAATTTTGAAATGAGTGCTCTTTCCTTTTCCAAAAGCCCTGCTTGGGCTCCTTCTGCAACAGTGCTAAATGTTTTCGCTGATCAACAAGTAGATTTCTTCTCTTCGTTGAAATAACAAAGCTCCTCTGCCCAGGAACTAGACATTTACACCATATTTCAAGGTTTGAAATGTCTTCAAACTCCTGACTGCTTCATCAAATCTAAGCAGATTCTCAGGCACCTTCGTTTAGCAGATTTAATTGTTACTTGACTGAGTTCCAGGACTAAGTATGTAGGGTTATAGAAATCATTTGGCACTTTGAACGTGGGGAGTTTCATTACCTGGCTATCACAGTGGTAGAAAGCACAAGTTATAAAATTTAATTTCATGCTCCATTTGTTTTTGTGTCACTGTCTATTCCATGACATCCAGACCTGCCAGTCTCTCCTCCCTTCCCTTCACATAAACATGTGGAAAGACAGTGACATTTGGATAGACAATTTAATCTGAACTTCCCAGCATCTGCTGAAAAACTCAGAATCAATTGTAGCATTTGGCTGCTTGTCCATCTCAATTATCAAGCAAGGAGAAGGTAGCAAAGGAAGGTAGAGCATTCTCACAGTGAGTGAAAGATGTCCAGGCAAATGATAGGAAGGGTTTCTCACCCTCATCCATAGCACAGCACACTGAACAAATGTAGCCATAGTTATACTAATCAACGTACACTTAATTACCGAACCTTGCCACCTGATGTTGGACAATCAAATTATGGAAATTAAAGAAAAAGCTCTTGTCAGAAGCTAGATGGATGTTACCTTCTGGATGGATAGTTTGTCACTAGAACAAGCAGTAATTCAGGCAAAGGGACATGCATCATTTTTAATTGACTAAAGCTGGTTCCTGAAAACGAGTAATGAAAGCTTAGTGCCAACTAATGAATCTGCAGTGCAACACCACTGCAGCTCTTTGGCTTGAAGTTAGTGATTCTAAACTACCACCTAATTGTTTCAGTTCATATAATTTGAATTTATGAATAAACATATATTTTCCTTGGGGCTTTTCAGACCTTTCCTTGCTGTGGCAAACAAAGTAGAACATTTTTTTAATTTTCAGTTTTAGCACTTCAACAGTGTTTTGATTGAAGCACTGCTGGTTTTCTTACTCATTTAAGAATTTCTCAGGGTAACACCATTGTTACTATAAGGGCTTTGTCCGCTGTGTCTGTGATTAAAATTGCACATAGAACCTATGACCCAATGCATTGCTTTTCTTAAACTCCCTGCTGTCTCTACAAGTTCGTAATCTAAATACTGTTAGTTTTATTTTGAAAACATATCTGTCCAGAAATACAGTATGCAACAACATATAATGTTCCTTGCCAGGGAAATGTGTTTATCACAATTTTTAATTAATGTTAGTTTTTCTAGCCCACTTTTCAAATTCAGTATTAGAAATAGAAAATATAATTCTAAAATGATAAGACTAAAAACATAACCTGTGACAGAGTGAGTAAGCAAATATCCAAGCTTTGCCCTGTGTTGTGCATTGATAAAACCAAGTTTAACCATTTAAGCTTGCAAGTCTCAAACTGTGCATTTCAGTTTTCGTCTTGGATTTTGCAGATTTTACTATAAAAATAAACAAAGCATTGATTTTAGAAATCTTGTTGCCTAGGAAAAGGCTAATAGTGATTTGGGTTATGTCACTTCCCAGGTCCTCCAGGGCACACACTGGTGCTTTATAAACATCAGCAGAGCCATCTGCAACCTTTTGTTCAGGCTGAGAACTCCAAAGCCATGGGGAGTCTTCTCATAAGCAAGTGAGAAACTGAGCTTCAGTGAACTGAAGTCCACTCTAAGTTGATCACTGGATATCATGAATAGAGATGAGGGAAAGAAAAGGTGTGTAGATTTTTTTGTACACGTGGCACTGAACAGACTTACATGATAACTGGTTCAGCTTTGCTTAGTCTAAAGCTGAAGCTTGGCTTGTGTGTTAGAAAAGCACAAAACTATGGGTGAGTTCATCTATTCATTTGTCATGTGACCGATGTTGGAGATAACCTGCTTGTATTAGTCATATTCCTTTATTGAAATGGTATGGATTTGGAGAGAAGTATTTGGCAATAAGGATAACCATATGAATTAAAAATCTGTGTTGTTTGTGATGTACTTGAACAAGACTGGATTTGAAAACAGTTTTTTTTGCTGGGAAGACACAATAAAAAAAGAACTACAAGCACAGGAAAGGTGGTTTTACATAGACTTTAAGATCATTTTGAGGGTCATTAAAGCAAGTGTTCTGTTCTGACAGCATAGGATATCCTAAAAGTAAAATGACTGGTTTCAATTACAAATACATGCTGTGATTCAGTTAAAATTAGACCAAGAGAAGTCGCAGCTGCTTGAAGCAGAATAGCCAACTGCATTCCAGCCCATCTGCCAACCTCCACCAATTTCTTCTGGGGCTAAAAAAAATATACAGGAGATGAGAGAAGCTGCTCAAGATAAGGAGTGACACTGTTCCTTTCATAATCAGTCATGGTCAACACCACTTTACCATGGCTGTCATGGTGTGTAATACATCCCTTTTTCCATCACATTCCCAGATTGTAGGTGTGGGGTCTCTCTCACTGCAAGATCCATGGTTGGCCCAAGTCTGGTGACAAGCATCAAGAAGATCCTATGCTCCAATGCTGTCTCCCACTTTCCTTTCTCCAGGCTTCAGGGATACTCCATGCTCTGCTTTACCTCCTGCTGCGTCCCAGGGTTACCGAAGGACTGGGCTGGGAGGTGGGGCACCTTTTTTTGTGTCTGACAGTTGCTACCGTACAGTCCAATGTACAAGGCTCTGTTGTGTGTACAGAGTTTTGTATGGGTAGAGAAAACCTTGGAAAACACAGCTGAAAAAACATGATACTCATGTGTAGTATTCTTAAGTGTATGGGAATGATATCAGTCCCTAGCAAATCATCATCCCAAATGAAATACAGGAAGGTATTTATTTGCTGTCCCGAATATTGCTGATGAGTCAGCTGCAGCTGCTATAGAATGGTATTACATCATTTGGACCATCACTTATGCCAAAAAGTCTTCTCTTGGCATATACATATATATTTTGGATTGTCTATTCTTGATTTCTTTTTAATATGTAGGAGATAACCTTGTCACTTAAGTTATAATAGTTTTGTTCTCAAATGGCTGATCATACAAAGACTCCTTAGTCTTAATCTGACTATATATTTCAGGAATTACACTGAAAATAATGTGCTGTAAGTCACAGGAAAACTGTTCTTGTGTTCAAAATGGCAAGGACAGTGTTTGCAGAAGAAAATGTAGTGTGACTTGCTAGGGATGTGCAAACATCCCTCTCCCAGAGAACATATGACCCATTTTGTTCAGAAGTTGTACTGACTCACCTCTTGCCTCTCTTTATGGAGATAATACCTGTGGGCACACAACTCCAGAAAGGATAGTACCTTTACAATGTGTATCAGGTTTTCAAGCTAAGAGTGAGAGGAAAGGCAGCTCTCATCTGCTTCTTGGAATGGGCCCATGTCAGCCAGCTTCAGAGTATGTCATACTCGTTGTGGAGGCTCAGAGGGTCAGAGGCTTCATAATGACCATATTAAAAATAAAATAAAATAAAATAAAAATAAAGCAATAACCACAATAAAACTAAAAAATACCCATAATACGAAGTGATCTGAAAGGATTTGGGATGAGGAGGATTTGTGTGATGGCTAGATATCTGAGAAGAGTGCTGAAAGGAAAATGGAAAACAGGAGCAATATCAACATGGGCAGGGTTCAAATTAAAAAAGTAGAAAAAAGGCTGTGAGAAGCATATCTGCATGCATAATTCATAACTGAGAAGGTGGAGCTGTCAGCAACCTATGGGAAACTGCTTTTTTCCTAAGTTAATGTGTTTTAGTGATATTTATTTCAAGAATATTATTAAATACTATGCATTAAAGTACACTTCCATGTATACATAGGTATGACTATGCAGTGTGCAACTGAACACAGGATAGTATTGCCAGAAATATTGTTTGAACCTTTGGAGAAGCTGTTGTTCTGCATCTGTGTTCCCCACTTAGGCTTGTCTAAGGGTCTGAGGGATCCTTCATGTTTTCTGGCATCCCTGTAACTATACCAACAACAATCAATGGTGGCCTAGCAGGCAGCTGTGCGCTGCCCATCAGGCACATGTATTTGCAGCAGTGTGCAAATAGCATCCTTTCCCCGCTCCCTGAAGAAGACAGGGTGCTAACACTCACAGCTCATCAGCAAAAGGCACCTGACACCAAAAACACAGGAGAACAAACCCTGAGCAGCTGTGCAAACAAGGAACTGACAACCAGTTTCTGTAGTGGGTGCTGAACTTGGTAGACCTGACCATGCAAGTAGGACTGTTGTGTTCAATGCTGACAGTCAGGGTAGAAGGAGCTATTAGTGTCACCATAGTAAATCTGGATGAAAATGCCAGCTAGTTAGATCTATAAATACAAACTCAAATGTGCTTTTCAGACTCCTTCTCAATCTAACCCCAATACGGAGACAAAGGAATCTTTTCAGCTCCCCTTTAAAGCTTGATTTGACATGAAGGACCAAGGGCATGCCCAGTCTTTGACAAAAGTGAAGGTGCTTTCAAACATGGCTTTGTGTGAGGCAGCAAGAGCCTTTCAGTACCTTAGAAACAAATATTAAAGCAGCTGTTTGTCACCAGTTCAGGGAGAAGCCAGACACAAAGCTGGTGCCAGGCAGAAGGCTGCGCACAGCTGAGGCACCTTGGAATGTGGCCTCCAGTCTTGATTCAACAGGATACCTGATCAGCAGATGATAGCATTTACTGTAAACAGTTGTGGTTGTCTGCGGGAGCCGCTGTCTGCAGAACTGTCTACAAGAGTTAATATATTCTGTATATGTTTTGTCTCCAGACTGTGCAACACATTTTGTGAAACTCATAAAAATCTCTGGACTATACCTGGTTTATCATGAGGGTAGCCAGCATGGGATGGGGAATGACAGCCAGGCTGTGGGAACAGGTTTGAGCACTCTGAATGCCTGCCAAGATTTCAAAGGGAAAATAACAGGCAGGCTTTCGAACTTCTGCCAGCCTCAGCTCTATCAGGTCACTCTATTTATTTTTCCTTTAATATCTTCAGTAACTTTAATAAAACTCTTCTTATAACTCGCAGCTTGAAGGTATCAGGATATTAGAGGAAAAGGAAAGACAACACTAAGTAGGTACCTCCTTTGTTGTCTCAAATAAATGTATGCAATCTGTGATCTTTTAAATAATTACCTGGTGTTCTATTACCTACTCCCTCTTTGCAAACCTGTTTTTGTGCTCCTGCAAACCTAAATTCCACCCGAAGACTTCCAGGCTCATTCCAGCACATAACAATAGATGAAATGCTGAAGTGGATTGATGTTAAACTTTCATTGATTACTGTAAGGTAATGTATTAAGAATTATTGATACTAACACAAGTGAGAAGTAAGCATTGAAGGAAATCTCAAGCATAGAGAGGGAAAGTGACTTTGTGGCTGTGTATGCCTCCATGACCAGATGACGGTGTGGTGCATTAATCTACTCATTTTAAAACAACTCAATCAGCACTAGTACCTGCTCTTCTCCACTGTTTCAAACAAAGATGTCATAAAACAATAGTAGAATAGCTTCTGTGCTGTATCTCCATGGATACTAATGTTACACAGGAGATACAGCTTTTACTAGTTAAAGAAAATTGTATATTTTTTTCTTCTAAGTTTAATCATAAAAGTGCAAACGCAAGAGATCCGTTTCATCAAAGGTACCTTTGTGGTTACAGCACATACTGCTCCTCATAGCTCCTCTGCCCAGGGCTCCGGCTGTACTATGAAAGCACATTTGTGGGAAACAAATATTCCTGTGTTGCAAATGCATGCATTTGGAATGTGGATGGAAATTTAGGAATAGCCACAGATACCTGCAGAAACTGGACACAATGAAATCTCTGTGAACTATCCCATAATTGTTTACTCTAGCTCTTACCTTCAGCTTAGTATAGTGTACAGAGTAGCACTACCAGGGGCTACTTGGTAGTAAATGACTTATCTCTTCTGGCATATATTTGAACATACTTTTCATCCCAGAATTGTGTTTCAGTGTGAGCAATGCACACCACCATAGCTGATGACCCAAATGAACCTATCCTCCCACTCCTGACTACACAATGCCCAAAACTCAGCACCGCATCATGCTGCTGAGGTTATGTGTGATATGATATGTGACTGCCCCAAGCCACCCCAGGGTCCTGTTTCCAGCCCGTGCACAGAGACGGAGAGGCCCCACAATGCTCACAGCCTGCTTGTGGTGGTGAAGCCAGGGATGATGTTCTCTCTAATGTTCAATGCATGTTACCCAGAGTACAGAAAAGAGAGCTGGGGACTGATTTTATGGTGGTCAGAGCCAGGACTCTGGGGAAATATCGGTGGTCTCCAAGTGGTTAGCACATGAGGAAGCATGATGAGGTCTTGTCCCATGTTCATCTCCCAAAGGGTGGAGGTATGAGGCTGCTCCCTGTGGTCTTCTCCATCCCACTGGCCTGGAGGTGAGCAGAAGACAAGTGAGTTTGTGAGTGCCTGTGTTGGGCTCTTGAGCTGAACTGGAGACCATCTCCCCACCCTGCTAGCGTCCAGTACATCAGTACACCAGTATCCAGACACCAGTATCCTGCATCTCCCTGCTTCACTTGCAAACAAGCTGACTCTGCCCAGCATAGGGGATGTATTTTTAGTGTGCTGGAGGCAGTCTCCTAGCTACGGCTCAAAGTGCTCAGCTGGGCAAGGGCTGACAGCCCTCAGCCTGTGCAAAAAGAAGCGCTGCTGATGAATCCTGGTGTTCAGGCCAAATCCTGCCCCAGGATTGCTGCTGTCTTTCCCCTCGTCTGCCCCTTAGCGTGTCTTACAGGGTTTGGTATAAATGTGGCCCAGGTATTCTGTGGGCTCCTGGTGTGCTGCTGGTCTGCAGGGTTAGAAACCATCTCCTGTTAAAGCACAAAGATGTACTCTGCATGCTGCAAGGATAAAAGACCAAATATTGTTTATGTTGTATGTAATAATCTATCTCATGTCTGGCAGAGTCTGACTTTCTGTGAAGATGTGAAAGAGCCTTCATTAATTCCTCTTTAAGCACAAGGCCATTAAAGAACTATTTTAATTTCGGGCACAAATTCAGAATTTCCACTCTTTCTTAAGTTGCTTGCCTTCCTTAAATTGCTATCTGCCTCAGAAGTGTTTATGGATAATAAAATCTCTTTAAAGATTCCGCTTTGTTTTGGAAAAACCTTGGAGATAATTTATCTGGCATCTAGGGGATGTTTTGCAGACTGCATGGTTGTCATTTGGCCGTTACTAGGATGACTGAAAGTCAGGCAGGGTTACCTAAACCTCCAGCTTTCTTTGTATGCCTGAAATAGGCAATGTAACTGCTGCAAAGTACAAAGCAACCACGTAGCTCAGTAAAAGTTGAGCGTTAGAGAAGACTGGGCTTTGAGACTGATCAAATATTATTTATGAGCAGAATGTCTAACTGTCTTGAATTAATCAAGTTAATTTATTTTTTACCCACATCAGTTCCCTTGCACTCTTTGGAAAGCCTGCACTTGTTCTACAAGGGCTAAAGGACATTTCTCTAGACTGATTTCTGATATGCATCACATTGCAACAATGCAACTTCTTGTTCAGCTTTTTGGAAAATTCCCTGCAGGCCTGGACTTCTGTCGCTGCTGCCATTGTTTCCATTTCCCACTTACAGTTTCATCTTGTGTATGCACTGACCTCATCAACATCCATTAAAGAACAGGGCGAACTCCAAATTTGCATTGTTGCAAAAATGTAGGATGAATGGAACATAATATCAGGCTGGGGATGTTTTATGTGTATCACACTTTCAAAGGTTTTTTGTTTGTTTGTTTGTTTGTTTGTTTTTTTAATGATATAGATACCACATTTGTAGTGCAAGGAGGCTGTAAAAATAATTTTCCTCTATGATTTCACTAAGCAACCTTTCCACTCCAGTCACAAATATTCCATATTTCCAAGATAAAAAGTACATCTTTCTAGATGTAATTTACTGAATTCTGACATAAAAAAATCTACATATAAAAAACAACAAATGAACAAACAAAAAAATCACACAACAGAGGCTCTCTACAGAAAGGTTGGATATGCGCGTACATCTTATATAGGCATTATTCGTAAGACAAAGAACAAAGATGTTTCAAGGATTTTATTTTATATAAACAAGAAAGAAGCAGAGTCTTTTCTTGTCTTTTATAAGCATAGGAATAACTAGTAGGGAAAAATAAAAAAGAGAAAGAGAAGAAAAAGAGAATGAAAAGAAAAAGAAAAGAGAAAAAAAAAAGAAAAAAGAAAGAGAAAGGAAAAGAAGAAAAGGAAAAAGAAAATTATTCTGAGAAAGCTTGCGTACAAATTTACAGTGAAGCTCACTTGTATGTTAAGTATCGTTATATCCTGTTCTGTGTGCTGTTCTTTTCCATTTTGATGTAAACTAACCCATAAAACTTTTCACTCAAAATAGATAGTTTTTCATATACACCGAAGCAATTCACTGGGAACCAATCTAAAGAACACAGTAAGGTCATGGTGCTCTGGCCTATCTAATACCATATCTAATGCTGTAATCTCATATTGCTGCTTTCCTTGAGTAAGTATACCCTTAAGGTGTCTTCCACAGAGTCAGCTGAAGTAGAAAGTGATTTCCCTTGTGAGTAAGGAGAATTTAAATCACGCTTTTTCAGATAAATGGAAACATTTTGAGTATCACTCAAATATCCCTATCTTTCTTGAGGCAGAAATGATGGCTAAAGGCACAGTAGCTGCCACCAACTAATTTTTAGCCAGACAGGGTCTTTCCAAATTTATAGTACGCACACCAGAGCAAAGCAGCACGTTGCTGGAATGTCCCATCCAGCTGGGAGATGCTGTCATCATCGGCAGTGGCACATAACCGAAATACATTTGGGAACACTTGAAAAGCAATGAACCATGGGCTATCGTGCATAACAATATGTCACTGAATAACGTAATGTTGGCATTGAAGTGCATGTGGGCTAGTAAACGTTTGCTGGAACGGATGGCCTGTAACAAGACTTTATGGGCCAAGAGGCCAACTTCTTCCCCATTGAAGTTTTCAAACTAAGGCTGGAGGTACCCCTGGGGAGCACATGGCTTTTGCCAACACACAAGTCATTATTGAATAGAACGAGATGCATGAATTTTTATGGCCTGTGCTATGAAGGAAGTAAAACTTGAAGATCTAATAGTCTTCCCTGGGTTTAAAATCCATGAAAAAATATATGGTGTCATAAGATCCTTATTGCTAACGGCAAAACCTTTCCCCTTTGGTTCAAATGGCAGCAATCAATTGCTACTTGCTGTCTGTAATGCATTGTTTACCCATCTCTAGAGCTGTGCAAGTGATCTATTATTTTACTTTGTGAATTTTCTTTTATTTTCTTTTCATACTGTCACATACATTCTTTCCCCTGAATTGTTTCTTTTATAGCTTTACTAAGTGCTGCCTCTTCTGGGAAATAACTCTGTGTTTGAGGCTCAGCCCTTCAAGGTGTTGAGAGCTCTGGACCTTAGCCAAGAAAGCTCTTGAGAAAACGATCAGCTTTAGGCATACACACAGCCCGGGCTGCGAAGCACCCTGTGTTTAGATGGAATCTCCAAAGCACAGTGGCTGTTTCACATGAAATCAATTGATACAAACTTGTGTAGCATTGTAACTTTGACACTTATCTATTAAAGGTTCCCTTAGAATATCCCTGGATTATTAGGATAGCCATGGAGTGCTTGTCATTAACACAATATCAATTAGCTATGGAGTGGTCTAGGGAAAAAAAAAAGAAAGAAAAAGAAATCCTTTAGATAATTCTGCATTTAGATTATTTTTTTTTCTTCAGAAGGGAAAGTTAAAAGCTCAGACTTTGTGTGTTTATCTTCTTTTAGACATCCACAGAAATCCACATTCCAGCTAAGAGATAAAAAGATATAATGAGAACAAGAAGAGGGGAATAAAGAATGTTTGAAAAGAAACAGCAAAGTCTGGTCTGATGTATTTGAGTAAGAGCTGAGGTTAGGAATTTCCATGTAGAATAAGCAAAATAAAATGTCATCTCATGGTTTAAATACTGCCAGATGATTCAATATACTTTTCACAGCATTCTTTTACCATGTGATATTCTCTTATGTTTGTTGAAGTCAGGAAATGAGAAACTGCTTGAAAGGGAAAGGTTATGCCTCGTGTCATTGTATAATATATGCCCACAAGCCTATTATATTAACAGAGCTGCTTAAGATAATTTGGAATGGAAGATGGAGTTCATTTCTACCACAGTATATTCACACTGTGATCTGCTGACAGAAATCAGTGTATCATACACTTGTTAAATTAAGGCACGTGGGGAATGGAGCAGATGAGGAAATACTATTTTTTTCCTGGGTAAGCTGGTAATGGAAAAAAAAAATAACATTTTACCTTAAATCAGGATGAAAAATCAAACTTACAAATGCTAAGTCCAACAACCTATTAACTAAAATGTAAAATGTTGAAGTAAAATAAACATCATATGTCAATATTTTCTGATTTTTATTTAGATACTAGCACCTTGACATTTATAGTTTTTACCAAAATGAGCTTAATGTACTGAAATTTTATTTGAGCCAAAAGTGAGCTTCTATATATTAAAAAAAAAAAGTCAAAATTGGATTTTTGGAGAAATATTTAATGAGACTGTGAAAATAATTTGTGAAACATGGCTATTTCTCACAGACAGTTTTCTGTTCAAATCACAAGCACTTCATAGAGAAAAACTATTTTGTCCAAAAAAACTGTCACCCACGGTAATGAAGTAAGCACTGCACATTTTAATTACCTTTCTGTTTACTTTCTCTGTAGTTTCCCAGCCTCTGAGGAAACTATTAAAACAAGGACAGAGAGGATTGTCTGTTCTGCCTGCACTCATAAAACTCAGATATTGTGGTCTGGTCAGATATCAGTCTATCAGGTGTTCTCCTGCCTGCTGTGCCAGAGGTTCTGTTCATAAGTAGAGGCACGCACAGCACATTAATGTACTGATATTCTGCACAATGTGCTGAAGGAGCTCAACTGGCAAAAAAGGATCATTCTAGCTGCATTTCGTTAATTTGCATGTTTGACTGCCACTTATAGATGGAAAAATGCAGTGGGATTTAGTCAGTGCTGGTTCCAGTTTGGTAATAAAAATCCTATCTTATTCATAAACCTTGTGATGATTCCAGCATCTTGGATTTTTGCAGAAATCCTGAACCCCACCTCTAAACTGAAAAGAACTGGGACGTGCTGCCTTCTTTCTCATTTACTAGGCTTTAACATGCAATTAAGGATTAAATGTTTATCATGCAGTTCACAGGAAGGTCCGTAAATGCACACTGTTGTTCTCTGTAGTGAGCCTGAGGTGGAAAAGTGAATTGGAAGTGAAGAGCTTAAACAGGATTTTATGATCAGCAGAGAGGCTGGCCTGACTCACAGATGCAAGCATTTGAAGGCACTCCATTTTTTAGCAAATACCACTAACACAGCCCCTCTTTCACCCCACTGATATCCCTGCCTCAGTGCTGCGATAGCTGTGGAGGCAGAGGACAGCTCATGGCTGCTCCTCGTGTGCTCTCCATCCCTCACCCTCAGGCACTGCGGCCTGCTGGGCCCCTGCATGGCACAGCTTGGCCTGTTCCTTTGCCCTGCCATGGCCAGGGGGCCTGGGCCTTCCCCACAGCAGCTGGAAGTGCCCCTGTGCCACCCCATTTCCACAAACATCTGAAAATCTTTTCCTGTGGAGTGAGTATCAAGACAAACTAGCTCAGCTGCTTTCTATGTGAAGGTCCATACTCAGCTCCGGGAGCCAAGAAGAGCTGTTCCAAAGAGTGTTTCAGATCAGCACACTCCATGTCGTGTTTCTGAGGGACCTGGAAATATGCAGTTGCATTCTTCCAACACTTCCATTACAGAATCAGCTCTGGTAGTTGGGACAAGAAACAGGGCCTTCCTGTTTTGACTCCTATAGGAGTCTTTGGTCTCCTACAGGACTAGGCCATGGTCTCCTTTGTATTCTTCATTCGAAATACTGGAGAAGATAGCAAACTCCACTGTTTCTTTTAAGCTGAGGATTACAAATAATTTACTAAAAATCTTGTAAATAATCATAATTTATTACATTTTTCTGAGATGACAGAAAAAAGGAAGGGACCTTCAAAGGCATGAAATGTGAGTTCATTTCCATGATCTTTTGACCATAAAATAAGAATGCATATGTGAAACCGTTGCATCCAGTCTGTCCTCTGTTGGCTGCCCACTGATTAATGAAAGCACATATATTACTTCAGCATCAGAAGACTGCATATTGTATGGCCTCAAGTCAGCAAGACAAACAAGTACATGCCTAATTTTAAGCAGATGAGTTGCTTTGAGTGAAAGGGATTTCATGAAAAATTAGAAATAAGCATTCTCTACGAAGAACTAAACCATGTGCATTGTTTCCAGATGAGCCTCCTTACAGAATCAAAACATCTGAATATACTGATGTGCTATACTCCATTCCAGCTAGGCCTAGAATAGTTGACTTTTCACCAGAAATAAGGAACACCTCAATAACAGTGGAACTGTTCTCTGAGGATGGAAGAAGCCAGACTTGCCCACAGGTATATGCACAAGTTTCTCAAGTTTCTATTCTGGAGGGCAGCAAAGCAGCTCTGGAAGCAGAATTTATTTAGTTTTGCAAAGCATTTGACTTCTTCAGCCTGTGTTTCAAAAAACTCCTTTTGAGTATTCCTGTCAAAGTCCGGTATTAAAATTTTATTTCTCCTGTCAAAGGCAATAATTCATGTGGTAGCAAGCCACAAACATTGCCTTATAAATGACATTGTGAAAATATGTAGACAACATCCTACTTTTCTCAAATTGGGCATGCTAAGGACAACAGCTGCTGCCTTTCTAGCTGGGGAAGCAGGTGTTTGACCACCTACAAGCAGGTTGTTTTTTCCTTGTATGAAAATCAAGCAGGTTTACTCAGTGATGCCAAAGTAACAAGGGAATGCAGCAGCCCAAAAAATTAAAATGCTGACAGTCTTCCTCTTACTGCATAACTTGGTTCAATGCCATGGAAAAATACAACAAATTAATAAAAATGGAACAAAGAGTTTTGTCCCTGTATATGCTGTACAGGCTTTATGAAGCCACCTTTCTTGTTCCGCTGTTTATTTATTTTATGACACCCTGGGAAGATCTACACAGTGAATAATTAACCTGAGGAATCTTGGGAGCATGACATCTTTGAAGAAATGCAAATGCTTCTGTGCTTCTCAGTTTAATGGATTCTAATGAAATGTTCTTGTTGGTCCACTGACTGAGCAGTATTGGCCCAAACCTTTAATTCTGAGTAGCGTAAAGATATGGTTTGGCAAAAAAAAAAAAAAAAAAAAAAGTGTTATTAAAAAAAAGGTTAAAAATAAAATTTCACAAATTTCACAATGAGAAAAAGGCAAATGAAATCTCCTGCTTCAGTGAGCCAATAGAAAGCTGATAGAGGGAAATGCAAAAGAGAAGCAGGAAAAAGTAGATAGGCAGAGTTCAACAGCTGGAACAAGAATACACAGAGAATTTTCTAGCTGAGATGGAACTGAAATGTGTTCCTCCACAGCAGAAGCTCAGGCAGAGGCTGGGGCTCAGGAAGAGAACTGATGGAGCTGCTTTCACATATTTTCTGGCTGAGGAGGAAAGATACTCATGCAAGTTCCACAGCTTTTTTTTCTGGGAGTTGAACGAATATCAAAATAGAACGTACAGTCAGCACAGAGAGTACTGGTGTTTGAAGAAATGGCTGTAAACCGTTCAGAATTTGCTGAGGAAATTAGCAGGAAATGAAAAAAAATAAACCTCCTCTAGTTCTATTTCTACCTTTCATGCTATTGTATTATTCAGTTTTAGTACAAAGGAATCATGGATTAAGTAATGAAAAAGGCAGCTCTTGAAATATCAAAGAAAAAAAAAACCTTTCTCAGGAGCAGACAACCTGAAAGAACATTTCCCATAGGTTCAGGTGCTCAGAGGAACTTCTTGCTTCACATAATTAAATCTACAAAGATCTCAACCACTTCATGTTTAAAATAACTTTTAGCATCCAGCACAGACAGCCAAAGATGTGGTTTAATGTAAGGCTGAACCAACGGTCCTTAAAAGCAAGGGGTTTCTCTTTACCACTAACAACTCACATTTTTGCCGGTATTTGTGTTATCACTTCAAAAGGTGTGCTACTGTTCTAGCACTTGTGTGATTGAATATAAGGGAAAACTGAGAATTTATAAGTATTAGAGGTGTGTTGCCTAAAATACTTTCCTCACCCCATCCATTAAGGGGACCCAGTGAACTGGTCTAACATGTGGCATCTGTGACTCAACACTAGCTCCGGTTAAAATAAACAGCGTTCTCCTAAAGGATGAGTCAGAAGAAAATGGCAGCTGGGAAGCTGTTTCTCAAGGATAAAACTTGCATCTGCTTAGTGTGACACTTTTCTCCTGACTGCTATTTTGCATGACCATCTGGTATGAGTCTGTTCCAACCACATAGACTTTCTGAGCGGTTGCTCTGTATATCTCCAGTACTTTGGAGGCAGAGGCTCCACGAGCCAGTGTAGATATGAACTGGGAAGCAAGCCTAACCATATTGCAGTTGGACATCACTGCATCCCCAAAGCAGCCAAGAGAACTGGCTGAAAAAGTGGTTTCTGAGACACCAGATGCTGTTGCAAGCATGTCATGCAGAGCTCGTTATAGTCCTTTAGAAAGCTTGTTTCCATCTTCCTGTGATGAGCAGGCACAGGGAGAGGTATGGCCAATGTAAGCTGCAGCTCCACTGTATGAGAGATGCACGTACAGTGTTTTGCTCCTCAAAAACAAGATGTTTCTTGTTTATAACAAACATGAGACTCTCTCCGCATTTTCTTGTTTGTGTCCCTCTTATCCTGGGGTCAGTGCAGAAATAAGGTGCCAGAAGTTGTTCATTCCTGACACGTGCCTTTCTACCAATATATATTTTAGCTTCAGAGGAGGAGATTCCCAGTTTCAGAGCTGCTGCTACATTGTGGTTCTCCTCTCTCTTCTTTCCTTTTGCAGTTCATCATTTCTTTCATTGCTCTTGTGTCTCCACCCTACTACCGCCTGTTTGCTGTATTTCCTTTAAATAGTAACGTGGAGTGCTGCAATGCAGCATACATTACACAATCATTCTTTAGGGTCCATAGATGTGCAACAGGCTTGTGTACCTTCCCAGATATTTTTCAAATCCATCCACCTCAAACTAGGGAGTAGCTGCTAGTGATGTAAGTAATCTGTTCTTCATCTTCTTCCTAACACTGCACCCAAATTCTTTGGCAGCTCACAAACACTTAGCACTTGTTTTGGAATGTCTTTGATCACCAAAGTGAGTTGGGGCCAGGACTCAACATTCACAGCTAAGCTGTACCTTATGCACTTGCCTTTTCTGCATCCGTAATAGCGATGATTTCTCTCAGTCTTTTATTTAAGTTTCGTTTGGTCGTGTTACCATGAAGGTGTAAATGAGAAAGTCTCAGTTCTCTACTAGCCAGTAGTGCTCATAGATAGTGATCGCCAGTGATAGGGGACACATTTGGAGGAATAGTCCAGTTTCTATTAAATGAAAGATACCTTGATACCCACTCTCTTATATAACATCACTCTCTCTGGGCTCAGACATGCCAGGTTGGTGCATTCTGAAGTAGGGCACAGTATGGACAGCAATATAGAGCCATGCAGAGCTAGGAAAGGTCTGGGCAGTACCAGACCCCCAGGTAACGCAGCACCTATCCCAGTCCTCTGGTTCAGGCTGCAGAGGACAAATGCCATATTATTTCTGCTTACCTGGTGAATTGGCTAAAAGCAGCCAGTTGTGTGATACACTAGTGGTGTAAGCAAGGTGAAGCACCCAGCCCACTTTCAGTATCTATGAATATTTCTTGGTATTGCATAGCAGATTGCAATCCATGATTTCAGGCCTGATAAATGCAAAACATCTTGGAGAAATAGCCTCTGCTATGCACTCCAACTCAGCTAATTCATGTGAGATCAGATACACAGAAGCTGAAGCTACAGGTGAAATGGAGAACGGGTGGTTAAATATTTGTTTTGCCATTACTAATTCCTCCACAAGCCTCACTGAACAGATCTAATTCTGCATTGCTCCAAAGAATTACATGTGCATAAAATGAGTTTAAGTGGTTTGGGAATCAATTCCCAGGTCTCTCAAAAATCTCCTTAATCAGATACACATTTCTCTGATTATTCTAAATTTTCTTAACCCCATTAAAATGAGGTTAAAGCAGACTTATTTCCAATTTTATTAACAACCAAGAAAAAAAAATTTGTCTTGCAATTTTTAAAATCAAGAACTGCTTTGTCCCAAACCGGGTGAAGGAGTTGATTGTTCATAACTTATTTTTTAAAACTATGAGTTATAGTTCAGCTTTCTTTAAAGCTTCTTTTTTCTTCATGAAAATAATAAATTCTCCATGTTTTTATGATAATCATTCTTCTTTTCCTCCTAATCTATGGGAAATTATGTATTTGTTTTCTGGTATGGTGACCTTCTCGTGTTTAGCATTTCCAAATGATTATAGTAGAGCAGTCAGTAGATCTGTGGAAAATACATAAAGGATTAAAACAAGCAGATCAATGAACCACAGGCATGTGGGTCTCTTTCCTGTGCTACATGATATTTTTAGTATTCATCAAGCTTTGAAAAGTTAATTGGAAGTCCTTTTGGATTTCATTTTCCTGATGCAGTGAGAAACTAATGGCACTGAGAAACAAAAGCTCCACTTGGTCTAGCACAGTGGGCTGTAGAATTGGATGTACTGAAGTAGGTGAACCCTTAACCTCAATGTATGTAAAACCAGCTTTCCTTTAATTTATTTGCAAACTAGAAATTAAACAGATGCAAATGCATGCAATGTGAAATACAGCAATTCTCTATGTTGAAGACTACTGATTCTGTATTTGGTGGTTGGTAGCATTCAGACCTGGAGCTGGCAGTACTGTGCCTTTGAGTTACTAAAGGTAACAGACAGCAACAGTATGGCTCTGTCAGCAGCACTGAAAGGGATGCATCAGCTCACATTATCAAAGTATGCAGTTCTGGAGATAGCAAGAGCTCCAGGGTCTTGAGTCTGTTTTAAAGTATGGGAGTACAGCTGTCCTTTGCTCCTTTCCAAATCCCATTCTCCAGTTCTGGGTCTCTCCTTTGCTCTCTCCAATTTCTCCTCTTTCCTTCCAGCACTCACCATACTCCCACTCGATAAGAGGCAGTTTTCCTTCAGTGAGCTGAAAGCTATCAGCACAAGTAGTGTGAAAGCACTTCCTTGCAGTATTTTTTTTGATGGGTCACACATCCTTGAGTGCCTGCAGGAGTAACAGGCAGGGGAACAAATGTCTGTTCCTTTCCACTCCCCGATGGATCACATTAGGCAGAGAGAGATTCTTGGGGAAATGTAGACTCCAAACTCTTAACATGTGATTTACTACTAGGGCAAAATGAGAATTTTCATAATTTTATATTTTAACCAAATTTGGGCAAATTTTCTGAGGAATGACAAAATGCAAATTCTTAATGCCAAGTCATATACACACATTGCTGACATAGTTCATATCCCAGACTCAAATCAGTAAGGCATTGGAACTTCTCCAATAAACAATGTTACTTTTAACATGGATAAGAAAAATTATCTCCTCGACATCAATCTGAAAAATGGGTGAACTCTTTCAAATGAAACTGTCAAATAAAATTCAAGTCTTACAAATAAGGCTGAGCAAAATGATAGCTGTTAAAAATCAGGCATCTTAGTGTTTTAAGAGCTGGACATTTTTGATTACAGCTATTTCCACCAGGATTCCTCGTAGCTATATCTCCTCTCTTGATTTTTGAATGCTAATGCCAAAACTTCTTGATATAACCAAGGAACAAAGGGTGCTCATCCAATATGCATAATAAACATTTACCCAATAAATGACACGGATGCTCATCTGACAGTGTTTTTACTTCCAGCCAATCTTCCCCTGGAAGATTAGAAGATTTTAAATAATACTTTGTTCACATTGCTGAGAGTTTGCAACTGCATAATCCCGCAGAAGTATACGACTACTTTCTCCACTTTAGTCTTGGGAAGCAGCACAGGAAAGAGAGTGATAGAATTAGCCAGCATGTGAAGACGAAAAGGTACACTCATCTGGAATATTTTCCATGAAGCAAAGGTGACCTTAGTGCTAGAGCACAGTTGTTGGCTAACAAGACACCAGCACAGTTAAATAATGAAAGCAGGAACAAACAACATGAATTTACAGGAATGATACCCAGTACCAGCCTTTCCTCAGCGATGGGTGAGAGGTTTACTTCTTCGTCAGAGAGCACCAGTGGAGAGAATGCCAAAAGCAGCTCTAAAAGCTTGACAGAAATGCTCTAATCAGATCGAGTTTGTACTGATTGTCAGGAACTTGTACTTTTTAGTTACCAGTGGTGTTAAGTCACAATTTTTGCACAACTCTACTTAACAGACTTCAAGAGCAGCACCACATGTTTTCTTGTTTGTTTTTTTCCCCATTAATTCCTGTACTGATCATGTTTTCACATTTCATGCTTTTGAACAACTAGTGCACAGAAGCTACCACTTGCCTTAAATTTTATCAGCTGTCAGAGGAACTTGACAAGATGAACAGACAGTGACATACTGGAAATTCGTGGATTACTGTGCAAATCTGTCTGGATTTTGAAGGATTTTTACGAAGAAGGAAAATGTGCCCTTATCTGTCCTTTTATTCCCTCTGCGCTGTCCTGATCTCTCCGTCTCTACTCTGCTATTTGGAATTGATCCTCTCACCTTGGAGTATATGGTGTTACAGTGATTTTGCTCGGGATATCTACTGCCTGAATACAGCAAAATGTGCTCAGAGATAATCACTGAGAGTAACTGAGTCTCACAACCTGAAAGCCAAAACCAAGAACTGTGGAAGACTATACTCAAGTCTGCTTGATCTGCGCAATCCCTGATAACCTCTCTGTGAATTTCCTACAGTCTAGTATTCTTCCTAAGCCTTGTAATTTTAGTGGTAAGATAGTGAATTCAACAGATGGTAAAAAAAACTGTTCTTCAGATACCTCTTTGCTGGCCAAGTCCAGCATCACTGGCATCAGCACTATGTTCAGTATCTTTATCAGCAGTGCAATAAAAAGTACATCTTCAGCTTCAGGAGGGCAACTCATCTATCCAGGAGGTGACACAAAAGTTTTTGGCATGAATGGGGTGTTCCAGAGAAGAATGAAATGGCCAAAATTTTTGAAATCCTGAAGGCGTATCTACCGTTTCATGACTAGCACGCAGGTAAAGGAGTTTACCTTGACCAAATGGTTGTCGGTGACCCTGAAATTTAAAAAGATCAGTTTAGTAGGACCTATCGTTACATGATTTTACAGAAGTATCAACTTCAACAACCTTACCTAATGCTTTTGTTTATGTTAGTGATGGCTTACATTGACCACCAACAGGGAGGATGATGGCCATTACAAATTTGTTGGACTGAAATTAGAATGCTTTTTTTCTAAATTGTGGTAAATTTTGAGTTGTGTTTTGCTCAGGAGTCCAAATGAATAGGTCTGCTGTCGGGTCAGAGTCAGACATAGTAACTCAATAATATGTGGATTATATTTATTTACAATGATAACAGATGTTATCATCAATATGTACTTCATGAAGCTAAGGAAGAATGTGCCCACCAGGTTTTCAATAATCTGTGAGTAAAGCAGAATTTTTTGGTTGGAAAAAGCACCATCGGACAGCTTTTAAAATCTGGAATAGCTTTTTCTGAATGTGCATGCATTTTTGCTGACCTCCAGACTTGGGAGGAAGAGCACAATACTTTTTTGTTTTATGTGATCACATGCCAAAAATTTAATCTTCAAAGATGACGTTTAGAGTACATCAACTACAGGGTGATATACAGCACAAATAATCAATCTACTTTAAAAATATTTTTTCTTAACATCTTGAAAATAAAGACTTTCTACACAGGTATATTTCAAAGATCAAAAATACAATATCCTTTGTAAAATATCCAGAAACAGCAATAGCTGTGCGTATTTATTCTATTTTACAAGTTCATCTTTATCTTCTCTACGATAATTGCTGACTGTATTGTTATGCCAAACTCTCAGAGTATACTCGGTACCTCACAGCAACAAATTCAACATGTTACATCTTATTCTTCAGTATTATATGTCAACAAACACAGTACTTTGATTTGGCAACAAAATTTCTCATCAGCAGTTTCCTCTTTTTTATTTGCTAGTGGGGGTTGTATTTTCCATAAACTTCCATCTTGTTTGAAGATGAGAATGAGGTTATTTGACACATATATTTTTTACAGTACACTGGGAGAATGATGCATTGCAAGAAATACTGTTGCTAGATAATTGCCATTTTATTAGTGAGTATTAGCTGCTTTTTACAGTAAATATGTGGTTAGAAAAATGTAAACCTTGTGCCAGGAAGAGATATTTGAAATGAATTAACTACTGAGCCAAGGATTTAACAACTAGCACGAAAGTTTAAATTGATTTTTGAGAAGTTTTTATACGTATAATAAATATTAAATTCTTCAGCTTTTTAGATGAGAACTTCAAGATCTCATCTAAATCTCAGTCTTTTACATTAATAGATATTTATATCTCTACGGTATTTAAATAAATATGTTGCATGCAAGAACCACTGAAGTAAACGGCCCAAAAGCAAGTAGCAGAGAAGAGCAGAAGTCCTCTGTAATATAGCACGTAGATTATTGAACATGAGTGATACACACTTTGCAAGGGTGAAACATTTTTCTTCTGACCGCAAAGAAGACAAAATAATACAATACATTCTTAACAAGGACAAGTGAATGAGATCAAAGTGCCTTTTGTTAACATTTCTGGCAGATTCGTTTTTTGGCAGCCATTGTGTCAGCGTTCAAACTAATCTGTAGGAACAAGGAGGGATCACGTTCGTTTGGAGAGACCTCCCATCCTGCGTGCTGCTTGGGCTCCACCTCGCACTAACAGCCTCTGCTCCGGTGGGCCTGGCACAAGTCCAGTTTGCTGCGTGAACCTCAGTCAGTTCAAACTGGGGCTGCCTATAAAGTTAATACAGTTATTTACACTGAGTGAACAAGTATAAGCAGCACTGCAGAGTAAAGCGCTATCGTCCAAACATACTCTCAGAGAGCGGCAGAGAACCACGGTGGGAAAGAAAACAGGGAGACGGCTCAGGGCCTCCATCAACCAGCCTGCTCCTGAGGGGAGGGGAGGCCAAAGCAGATCTTCCAGCACACGGCAGCTCACTCTCAGCTTCTGCGGAAACCACTGCTGAGATCAGAGTCCGTCTTCATCCATCTTCCCTGCAGATGGCAGGGAACTCCTCCCACACCTTAAGTGTGTCTGTGAAGACCTGAGCTTTGCTGTTTCTCTGCTTGCTTTCTGCTGCTGTCCTGGGGCCTTCTCCCCAGTGACAGCATGGTGGGAGGTTTGGTTTTGTGGCACTGAGTGATAGATTTAAGAACATCCCCACTACGTAAAAGCATTTTCTGCCCAGCTATCTGCACAGGTCTCTTACCAGGCCCGCCTTGGTCCTTAACAGATCTTTCCACCAGCTCCCTCAGGCTCTTTCACCCCCCAGTGCCTCAGAGGCTCGGGGTCTTGTTTTCACCTCACCTCTGTAAGCCTTCTCCAGTCCATGCACAGTCCAGGTGGAAGAACTTTAATTTATGGGGCAAATGACTCTGGCCTCAATCTGTAAGGCAAAAAGCCACAGTGGGCCAGGAGTTCTGAGGCAGCTAAAAAGGCCTTCTGGTGTCAGGCCCATGCATTAGCTCTGCTTTGTCTTTATCCCTGGCCTTTCTGGCTCTGGCTTTTCCAGCATTTAGGTCCACTTGACTGGACTTCTCTTTGCTTACATAAAGGAACACCTTTGGTGAGCTGAAGCAAGATCATCTTGCCCAGCAGGATGAAGCCAGATCTGTCTTTAGTGGAGCAATCAGCCACTGCTTTTGCACAGCACTGGCCCCTGGCTCAACCAGAGCTTTCCCCTGAACAGAAGCCCTTCATGCAGATTTCCTTCTATGTCCTATCACACTCCATGTACATCCTAAATCCTGCAGGGCTCTTATAATCAAGAGCACACAGCCTTCTCCCGCACCATGTATCCTTATCTTGGATGTTGATTAAACCCAACGTTTTCCCTTCTGGATCAGAGAGACCCCTTCACTGAGAGCAAGAAGGTAGAGTCAGACTGGTAGAGGAGCTGATGTTGGCAACCCTTCCAGGTCAGAACAGAAGCTCCTGCCCCTGAGCAAGTGAAGAGAACAGAGATCACTTTAATTTCCTGTGCTGGGAGTCACAGCACCTGTGGGTGAATCCAGACTGTCTGTGACATGACTGCATGTTGAGCCAAGTGGATGGTGAACATGATCCAGAATGGACATGGAAGAGGGGAAGGAAGCTGGCAGCTTTCAGGGAGATGCTGCAAAGTGACAGTGTGCAGGAGTGGAGAAGCAAGGTGGTGAAATGCAGCACTGGGTTCCTGATGCCCCCCTGTCCAGGTCAGAAGGAATCAGAGGCCCACATTGTGAGATTTAATTCAGGCAGTTGTGATGAGCCAGCAGATATCTGCAGCCTCTTTGCTGGATGGACATCTCCATATCCATTTTCCACATGCCAGCCAGACACTTTGCAGCCTGCTTCCTGGTAAACTGATGGCAGGAAAAAAGAAGCATTTCATGGCCAAGCACAGATCTGCTGAGCCTGGAGACCTCACCACAATCCTGGCTACCATTCCTCATTCCCATGTCTAAAATTTCTGTAAATAGCTGTTCATACTTGTTTCCAGCACAAGGATGAATTCTTGACTTCTACCCTCCCTCAGTACAGCCTAGAAGATTTCTTGCACTCGCTAGGTTAAGTTTCTATCTGTTGTTTATGATGGAAGCACTGCATTAGCTTCTTTAACCTGGAATGCCTAAATGCTCTGGAGGAAAGGGGCCCTTAGAGTGTGGCAAGGGAATTAAGGAAAAGTGTTGTGGGTGCCCCATCCCTGGTGGCTTTCAAGGTCTAGCCAGATGGGTCCCTTGGCAACCTGATCTAGTGAGTGGTAAACCTGCCCATGGCAGGGGTTAGAACTAGATGGTCTTTAAGATCCCTTCCAACCCAAGCCATTCTGTGTTTCATTCTATGATTATATGAAATATTGGCCTATAAGTGGAGTTGTCAAGGACTCTGAACCTTGGCTGTCAGCAGCGAGACCAAATTGCAGAAAGCAGAACTGGAACCAGGAGATGATATTGTGTTGCTTTTGTACAAGGTAAAGATTTCACAGTTTCACTGCACAGCAAGCTACAGGCAAGGATGTGAGGCAGAATATTCTGCCAGCCATCCCTCCTGATTTCCTCCTTCCAGGTCTCACAAGCAAGCAAAAAAGCCATGCAGGGAATGGTGTCTGTTGTGTTTTCAGCAGGTCTTCATTTTTTGTTCTTCCTCCAACTGCTGCCCTTTGCTGTTTTAAATGGCGAGCCAGACAAGAAGATCCTAATGTGGAAGACAGACTGCAGCAAGTCAGTCCAGTCTCTCCCAAGTGAGGCTGAGCGCCTGCTCTTCTGCTACTCAGCAGCTGCTCAGGTGGTACCAGAGAAGCTCCTGGCCTTTATTGAGGTAGCTGGTGAGGGTTCCTCACTTGCAGGAGGCCTGGAGATATACAGCCCTAAATAGCAAGAGAAGAACAATGAATTCATGATGTCTACACAATTTGCCTGCTAGATTATTTCCATGGCTGTTACCAGGCAAGAACTGTGGAAGGCAGAGGCAGATCAGCCAGAATGGCCAACAGCAAAGCATTCAGGCAGAGCCACAGAGGACTGCAGCACAATAGAAATATAAAAATACCACTTCTCATTGACAAAATGTAAGTTGAGTTTACAGACATTGGTCTATAGATGACTGTTAAAGAAATAGAGAGGAAAACTGCTTTGACTTCTTCTATACCCCTTAGGAATGAAAATAACATGGAACAAGGACCTTCCAAGTGTTAAATCTGAACTCTTTCTGCACATAATGGCACTCTCATGTCAGCCTTGGCAAATAAGCAATGTACAGCAGGAATATTGCGTTTCATTTCCTGCGGTTAGCTCTCATGTCTGTCACTCCCAAATCTGAAGCATGGTACCCTACACCTGTTCTCTTTTATAGTTGTAGCCTGGCCTTTTGGATGGATAAATCATAGTTATCATCAGAGGAAAAGATTGTGAAAAATGTTTCTTTGTTGCCAAGCATCATCTAAATCTTCTGAGTGCAGGTAGTTTCAAGTGGTCAGCACATTCTCACCAGGGTTAGTTAAGTTACGTATGGAGAGTATGAATAATTTGCTCTTAAAATGCCAGTCCCTGGTGATTAACAGATGTGCTCTGTGACAGTGCTCTCATGCCAGAGGAGTTTGGGAGCTTGAATTTAGTGACAATTCAGGAGTAAATGCGAAAAGTCATGGAAATGATTCAGTGTTTCAGTAACGTGCTGATCTCAGAGAATCCAGTCCCTTTTTCTGCTCCTCAGAGAGGATGGTCTATGATGTGGAAGTATGACGAAGGGGAAAATACTGAATCAGTCCACTTAACACAGGGAACACCTAAAGACCTGCCTCTTAGACTGGGAACATTGCTGAGGTATAGAGAATGGAAAATCTGCTTTGAGACTGTGGCCGGGTAATGGAGCTTTACCATGGAGGACAAAGACAGTGGGTATTCAAAGATAAGATTTGTGTCCTTTGGGATTGATTTCCAGGTGTGTGAACCCCTAGTTTAGAAGCACCCAAGTTCTCCTAAGCTGGAGTCCTTCTGGGTTATGTATGACCTGCATTAGGCAACCAGCATGGCTTACTGTTCAGCTGGTGAGTTGTAAGCACAGGGCCTTGCCTGGGGCTGTGAGCATGACTCATAATCAGAACTCATTAAGCTGGGTGACATGGGGATTTCACTTATCACACAAATGCATTTAGCCCTTGGGCGGGCTATTCATGATAAAACGTCAGCAAATAATCTCAGTAAAATGTGATGCTGAACAAAATCAGAAAAGCTTTGACTATACCCTGAACCAGAGACTGCAAGTTTGGACCAAAACATCCTTGAGTGGAAAAACATCCTTCAGTCCTTCAAGCAGCATGCCAAATGTCTTTGTGGTTCTCTGTGCTTATTCCTTTTGATGCATATGGAAGAGATAAAATATTATGCATAAGCCTTATACTCGTGACACTGGTTTTTGGCCTGACTGGAAATGCTGAAATGCTTAGGTTATGAAGGTTCTGTTTCTCTAAGATTTTTCAGTTGATTTAAACTAGTCTCCACGGTTGTTGCAATGAAGAAAAAGTTCAGGCTCCACACTTGCAGCTCCTTTGTCAAACTGACTGCTGCAACCTCTGTACACATCCCCACAGTTTCCTATTGAAAATGATCTTTACACACATGTTCTTGTCATCTGCCTCTGCTCTAGGACCTCAATACACCCTTAGCTTAGGTCAGGTATGGTGAGTTGGCTTCTCTTTTCACCAGGGGATGGAGTTTCTGGCCATTTCAGCAAAATGACCTGTTGCTGAAAATCCTGAGTAGTTTCTCCTCATTGCCTCAGCTGGTATCAGAAATAACTGAACAACCAGTTCACATGGGAGATGCTCTGCCTTATTCCACTTGTTGACGTGTTTAGTAGTCTTACAATAATAAGCCTCCCTGTATAAGACTGCAAATGTTTTGCCTGGTTAACATCAGTTTACTCATTTTCATCGCTAACTGATGGATGGAAAGGTGAGTCACAGGGATCTGCTACTGATGGGCAATAGGTCATTTCTCAGAGCAAGCTGGGGCAGTGGAAGCTGATGGTTTGCTACAGATGGTCCTGCTGTGAAGTATGAGGTGAAAATAGGGCTAGTTGAGAGGCAGGCAACTTGAGAAGAGCAGAGAGAAGTTCATTATGGTTGAGGAAGATTGAAATACTATAGGGGTGAAAGAGTTTAAAATCCACTTTGTACCTCATAACTCCAAGCATCTCATGTGGTCGTGAGGGGTGCCATAGATGAATGGAGCTAAGCAGGCAGAAATAGTGCTTAGGATAGAATAACAAATAACGAAATGGTATGACTTGTGAATTCAAGCCGAGATTATTTTATTTATGCTCAATCAGAACTCAAAATCTTTCTGTAGAGGACAGAATAAATTTGGCAAATCCCAAGTTGTGATTTAACAGGAAGCCTTATTTGACATGAAAAGAAGTTCTGGAACTGTTTTAACTGCCAGTAATCAATATTAATTACAGTGCAAACAAAATCTTAGAAGAGAGAATTCACATCGCTTGTACTCACTTCATTTGTAGTCCTGCCTTAAAAGAAATATTAGTCACTGCACTTATACTTTCCTAACGGGCTTTCACTTGAAGGTTATGGTGCCCAGCTTAGCTACTTAAAATAGCTTTATTTTTGGATGCATTAGACATATGTTGTCAAGGAGAACTTTTGTTGTTCAGTATCTCTGAAAATCAAGAAAACTTCAGTTGCTGAATGTTTCTGAGTTGGAAGTCTGCATTAAGGCTCACAATGTGGGAAAGACAATGCAGCCAGCCTCTCTGATTTTAAACACAACTCCCATGATAGTTCTTTTTTACTCTTCAAGCACCACTTTATGATTCTTCATTCAATCAGCAGAGTGTCTCAGCTTTGTTTATGTAGCTTATTAGAGAAAGTTCCTGGTGTGGTTAGAAAGAAAAATCTCAAAAATGTGACCCCTAATGTTTCAGAAACCAGAATACACATAAAAAGACTTTAAATGATTGTTTTTTTTAAAAAAATCTTATTATTTCAAGGTCAGTATGATAATAGGGTGATCGTGAAACCATTTTTGAAAGTCTACAGTTGACACTATCTAAAACATTAACCACAGTTGCATCATAAATTATAATAAAAAACAGGACAATAAATTATGTTGCTGAAATGTAGGTAAATTCTTTCCTTCACATACATGTAACTCAAAATGGACTCTATTTACAATAATAATATCAGAAAAACTACCAACAAACAAAACAAACAGCCACAGCAAATCCCATAGTTTGTTTTGTTTTATTTTATTTTATTTTATTTTATTTTATTTTATTTTATTTTATTTTATTTTTTGTGTAAAAATGTGAAATAGAGAGTAACCAAGAAGTAGATAAATAGGAATAGGTAATAAAGAAAGAGAACATTCGTTTAGTATCTCTTGTATATCCGTATTTCCTTGCTTGTTAGCTATTTCAAAGTAAATTTGCTGCGTAAAGTATCGTATCGATCAATAAGGCAGGTGTGATCTTATGTCAATTGAAAAAATATACAAAAATAATAGCAATTGATTTGAGAAACTGCATCCACAAAGGCAACACTTAGAGAAGGGAGACTTCTTATTTTAAATATGAATGGGCTGTATTTCAGAGGTGGAAGTCTACAGCTGGAAAGAATATGAAAAAAGATTTTCACTTTGAATTATGAATGAATTAACTCTAGAAATGCATCTTTACAAATGAGTATAGCTTAAGTGGTGGAAAGCAGAAAAAATGAGGAGTCACATATGTTACTTTAAACATGCTATTCCAAGTTACTCTCAGATGTCTGGCAATTAGTGAAGGCAACTCTTCCTGAGAGGAACAACACTTCAAATGAATAAAGTGAGAGTTTATTAAAGGCAAAAAACTTAGAAGCAAAGGTTTCTCCCATTTGATGCTGTGTTTGGAACTCCTGAAGCAATCCTGGATCTTCACCTACACGTGGAATGAAAACATTAAATGTTTGAAATGGCATCTGTAGCAGCAGTTAAACGTGCCCAGGAGTGCTGTCATGCATGTAGGCCAGCTGGCAAGGAGTGGGCGTGTTAACGCTATGAGATTCCTCAGCCACCAAACAGGGGCCACCACATACACACCTCCTCCCAGGAGCAAGTGCTGGAAGGTTTTGTTGGCACAACATTGTTGGGAATCATGTGACAGAGCAAGACAGCCAAAAGCACGCTGGGGAGGAGTATTAGCAGCTCAGCAGTACGGGCAGTCATGCCCCAGCTCCCAGGCGTGGTTGGATTTGCTTTGTACGGACAGATGCAGGATGTCCAAAGGCTGTATTCGGAACAGCCTAAGCCACAGATGGCTTCAGATATCATAAAGAAAGCAATTTGAATTGCCTTTTCTCCAGGGCAGTACAACTTCTGGCTCAGTATTCAGATAAATGAGGAAAAGGTGTGCTATACCGACTGCTCCCTTTCAATGCTTTCTGTGCCTCAGGAGCCAGACAGCAGCCTCTGTGAACAGACTGCCTAAATCTCTCATTATTGTCTTATCAGGAAGTGTCACAGTGGGTCCCCTAGCTCCATCTTGGTGACAACGTGCAGGAACCATGGTGCCCCCAGCATCAGTGTGGCATGGGAGACTTGTTAAGTAACAGCAACATGCTCTGCGGAGAAGTCCTCCTTTGGTACTTCTGCAGCTTCTTATGTTTCCTTCTAAAATTGAGAGATTGTCTTCTTTCTCCTTCAGATCTTTCATCTGTTGGCTATTGAAGCAAAAAGGAACTGCATGAAGCTATTTGGTAGTTTGGTAATTGCTTAGATATGTATCCCATTTATTTCCAACATACAAAAATGCAGACTGAAGGATGCTATGCTCAGCAGAGGGTTATTTTCCTCCAACAACTACTGGCTACTTTGGAGGCAAGGGGTCAGGCAGCTGATTAGATGAATTACAACTTAAAGTCCCCTAGTATAAACTATGTCATGCCTCAGGCTTCTCAAAACAAGGCACTCTATTTTAGCTCATAATGGGTAGCTGGATTCAGTAAATGGCCTAATCACAGCAACATAAATATTTATGGGAGAATTTTTCTAATTAAGGTATGAGCTTGTTTAGATGTTATCAGTTAGAAAGGGCTTTCCTAACAAGAAAATGGCTGTTAGGAGACATTAGGAAATGGTTAAACTCCAAGGGATTAAAAGGTCATTGAAATGGCAACATGCAGAGTCTATTATGGTTGAAATTTAGCTTGCATTCATGTCTTATATGTATCCTACATTTGGAATCAAAAGGCATCTTCTCTACTGAAAAACAAAATGGTAATTTGGTAATTCCTTAAAACATATCGTAATGTTACATAATATTGCTCAAGCTATGTATTTATGGACAATTTAGAAAGAAAACATTCTCAAGAGAAACAAGCTTTTTCTTCTTGCTTCATGCCTTGCTCCTTGAAAACCTATATTTACCTCAGTAATGATGTTTGGGAAATATCAAATATTGGCTAAAGTTTTCAGAATTATTCACTAGCAATGCGATGATTTTAGGCTTAGCAAAATTATGTTTAACACAGTTATCACTTAATGCTGTTGATCATTGCTGATGCTGTGAATATTGGTGGTGTAAACATAGATAATAAATTCATGGTAAGTGGCATTTTGGTAGCTATGTTGTTCAAGTCTCCTACTGCAGGAACCAAGGAACAATACATAGGAAACATTCAGATTTTTGTTATGCTTGTAGAAATCTTAAATAAAGTTGTTGCCCCCAAGAAAATTCATCTATGTTTACTCCACTATAAATATCAATACAATTCAGCCCTTACAGTGAAATTTGTAAGACATCTTACAGGGAGAGAGCTGTATAAAATTGGAAATGTGAAGTACAGGCAGAACTATTCCCTGAGGAAAAACGTATGTAATCTCTGTGGGACTTCATTATTCTGCTAAGAAGTGTGTGCGTGTCTACCATATGGTATTTCACTCTGAAGGTATAACTCAAAAGGAAAACTCAGAAAAAGAGAATGTTCTAAAAGCTTTTTGCCTTTGAGCAAAATCTATGTATTTTAAGACATTTCAAAGCATAAAGAATAGAAATCTTCTAAATGACATCAACAAGGTTATTAATTTTTTTCTGGCTACCTTTTTGATGTCAGCATCTGCAAGAAGTTTCAAGATCAGGCGCAAGGAATTAAGCGTTAATGTTTTCCTGAAGTAATGAAGTCAGTACTGTTTGTTAGTTGGTATCAGCTACGATTCTGGACATAAAATAATAGCTTCATGTGAAGGTGCCTCATTTAGAATGCCATCCTAAACCAAAACTATGAAAAATACCTCCTAACTACCACAGCTGTAACCTTGCTAAAGGCATCTATGCATCTGAGACTGAATGAGTTACTACTGCAAACCATAAAAAGGCTTGTTCAGAGAGCAATGGCTTTCAAATGTTGAGTAAATCAGATTCTAGGCTTTATTCCCCGCCTTTCTCTAACCTCTTACTGATTAACACTGCCCTCCTGTACACATGAGTGCAGTGACTTAAAGGACTGGGATTTACTGTGTCAGTTCAAATGCAATAGACCATTCTCATCTACATCTCTAAGCTAAATGTTCCAAAGCAGAAAAGAGAAGTTGGAATAAAGTAACAGCCTGTGAGGGTGTTGATTTCCAGTTTGATTGAGATGGATCTGAATACATCAGAAACATGAAATGTAAGGAAACCAAAAGTGGCTGGTTTGAGGGCCTGGGAGTTTGGAGAGATTGCTGGATGCTGTCCAAGCCCCAGCAGCCTTGGTCACGGGAACCTGTGTGATGCTCATGCTCATGCTGTGGCTCCACAGACATTAGTCGGAGGCCTATGTGCTGACTGATCTCCCAGGAGTACAAATGTGATCTAGCTCAAGAACGGGTACATGATCACATTTCTGTCAAATTAGCCAGAACACACCATATGGAGCTTACACAGAGTTTACGTTGGCTTTATACCAGCTGAAGGAGGATGAACGACACTCAGTGTAGCTGAAGTTAGAGTGGTGTAGACCAATAATACCTGGTTGGAGCTGAGGTCTGTTTGACTTGGATAATCCATTAGCATTTCTGAATGGATTTGAATGAGTTGCATTTTGTCAGAGTAATATGTTTTGTCTTACAGTTGCAGAATTTCTGATGCAGTAATAGGACTTCTAAAAGGTAGATTTACTTCCCTGCTGAAATGCATTTTCAGTTTATAGCTGCTTCTCCTACAGAGAAACGATTTAGTCATGATTTGCTTTCTTTTTTCTCAAGAGCAGTCTTTCTATGTGCAGAGTAGTACACAACCACATATGCTGCAAAATGATATTGAGATACCAAAGGTGAATTGATCCTGGGGCTCCTATCTTTCCAACATCTGCAGTGATTCCTTATTACTCATGACTGCGTAAATAGGAAGCTACTGCCCATGCTGCTAAGTCTACAGTTGTACTTATTGAGTGTCTCATGGATACGTGTATAGGATGAGCAGTGTTTTTCCTCACAGAAAATAAAGATGGGGTTTTTTTGACTGTTCAAAGTGATTGTTGGTACTAGAGTCTAGTATATTGAAACTATAGTGCTTTTTTTTGTCCCAGTGCCACTTAAGACAAGAAAATAAATTTTACTTGAGGGACATCTATCACATGTGACTAAAATGTGACATGATACATATGTGCTTTGTTAGACAGCTATAAGGCCTATACGGCCTAGGTCATACATCACGACTGGATGTACAGTAAAGTTTTATCTTTCCTTAAGTCTGATTCCCACTCAGGCCTACAGTTTCTTTATAGAATTTGTAGCAGTACTGCTGTGTTTCAGACACTTTTAAATAAAGCCAAAATGACTACAGACCATCTCATCTTGTAAGCCTGCTTCTAGACATATGGTTCCCATAATGTTTTACTTCTATGCAGCATTCCTGCGAGGGGATGTGACTGGGCACATGGATGGTGGGAGGAGGAGGAGGCTGGGAAGGGAGCCAGTCCAACAGGGATGAGATAGATTTACCACACCGTGCCCACTATGCAAAAGGAAAAAATGTGCCACTGGAAGATTGTCGTTGGTAGCAGTCTCCCCCAGACCTCAGACAATTGTTTCCCCAGATACAATGAGAACTATCAGTCATCTTTAGGTTCCTCTTAAACTTTCTGACACTTAATTTTCCTGGAAGCGACTAATTAGATTTAGAAAATTACCCCGCTACAGTAATTTATTGCACCTCTAAAAGCACCTGCAAAGTCAGGCCTCTATGACACAAACACAGTGATCCTTCCTTTGGGATGGAAGGATGATCCCGTCTGCAGCTGTGGCACCGTGCATCTTCCTGGAAGTTTGACTGGGTTGGTGGGTGGGTGTAACCAGATGACCATGTTTATTCTGAGCTCTCTTCCAAACATACTGATTCCTGCCTGTCTTTCCAGAAGAAGATAAAATGCTAGACCTAGTTTTTCAAAATAAATGCATGATTTTGAGTGTTTCAAGGTTTGCCAATTTTTAGCTCATTTTGAGACAATTATAAAGAGTCTAGTTTTCCAGTCTGTATGATTTTCAAATCCCTGGAAGAGCGTTACAGATAGACTTGCCCAGACTTTCTCAGTCATATTTAAATATTTTGGAGTCATCAAACAGCTGTTTTATCTGAGATTTGCCTTCAAAAGCACAAAAGATTAATCTGAACAGACAGCAGTGGAAACAGTTAAATGACAGTAGTCTAAAGTGGCCTAAAGTTCTTCCCAGGGGACAGCATCCCTTTAGGGTTGCTGTCAATATCTGTTTAGTTTTCAGGAATGGGTAGTTTGTCTGACACTGGTGTTGCACTTGAAGATTTAGATTATGATGTCCTGTGTAAGAAAGCTGGAAAGCAACATCCTTCTTTGCTAAAATGTATGTCAGACTAAACTGTAGGACCAAGACATTAACTGTGTGCAAGGCACGTTCACCCACATTATTTAGCAGCAGAAAATGAGTAAAAACACAAAAATTGGACTGATCAAGGAACAGAATGCATGTCAGAGTATTGCATTAAATACAGCGCATCTACTGGGAGAGCAAAGAGAGAAGTGAGGAAAAATGATATTTCCAAAAGTTGGTTTGTAGCGCAGATGTGGATCCTTGAAAGCAATGCATTTGGGTATGATAGTAGGGTTTACCTTCACAGAGATTGTACCAGGGCCCAAATCTTTCCTCCTGCATACATGCAGAAGGGAAAGGTGGTAGCTCCATGGATGGAGTGACTCTATCTCTGCCCAACAGTAGAGGTTAAATTCCTCCAGTGCTTGGGCACTGGGATGCCTTAGAAAGTCCAGAAACCTACAGTGCTGGTAGATGAGCTTCCTATGAATAATGTAGCAGACCTATGGTTATCAGATTAGCCAGTCAGGGCAGTAGCTGCTGAAAGGAAGAGACGCAGCCATGGTGCAGATGTAGTCTGTACCCCTGCATGTTCTGTGCTTTACCACATGAAAGAATGGTAAACTGTAAACTTCCAGTATATAAAATCAAATGACTCGGAAAAAAAAAAAAAAAAAAACAACTTCTTGAAATGTAGCATTGTGACTCACTTATTTAAACTGCAGTGAATGCATTTTAAATGTTATCAGTATGCTTTTTTTCTTCCCAGTAACTCTTCCCAGAAGAGTTTTATGGGTGCTTAATCCAAGCCTGAAACAAGAGGCTATCAGAGATAGCTCCACTTAAATGCAACAGCATGACCCACTCACTGTAATTCCTTACATCATACTCAGGTATGCAGAACTCCTACCAGGAGCTCTCCCCACAGAATGCAATGTGTATTAGACCAATAAAAGCAGTGGAGGGACTTCCATGGCACTGCCATTTCCTAATGCCTTGCTAAACTCCTGAAGATATATAGACGTGCAGCTGGGGGTCTCTCTCCTATGCTGCAAAGGCAAAAGTCCTTCACCAGTTTGCACTCACAGAAACAGCTTCTTCACTATCAGCAGTTTTCCCATTACTCTGTGGCAGTGCTGAGAGCTTTCAGAGGGGTATGAGGGAACTGTCTGCTCTAGAAATTACTTGTTTCTACATAGCAGATAAACCAGATTGTCATTTACACATTCCTAACCCATGGGAAATAGTGCAGAGGTGCAGACACCAATGTATCCAAAGCATTTTGAGGTCTTCATTTTAAAGGAGGTGATACACAAACGGAAAGAAACAAGATTGTGTGATATTGCAGGCACATGCAAAATGGGATTTTGTTTTGATGGTAACAGTGATGATGACACAATCCTCTGCCTTGTGTACTAATTGATCCATCAACAGACTGCACCACACCTCTGCTTTTCCTCCATATGGTGTATTAGTAATTAGGCCGTTTGAGTCTATTTTACGGAGGTGGCTCCGTACCTCTAAGTGAATTAAGCTGTTTTAATTATTCAAAGACTTCTTACGGAGCCCCTCCTAAGAAAAATATCAGCTCTACAGAAAATAATTTTGAGGATGATAATGCAATTGTTTATGCTTGGATTAACCTGTCAGCTGGAAAGAAAGCACAACTGCACAAGAGGATCAGAGAGAGAGCAAATCTTATGCAGATACTTTTGTTAGAGAAACTCCCAATCTTCTTAACGTGTCTGTCAACTCAAGAATTGGATTGAAAAGCTTTAGCCTCTTTTTTTTTCCTTTCCACTTATCTCCTGATATTTTGAAAATGTCAAATCAAGGGTTGGAATATTTCTGAGCCATAGGGGAATTAAAATAAAAAAAAGGGAGGGGGGGGGAGAGGATAAGGACTGAAAATGGTCCTTCAATTCATATGTAAATCAGATTGACGGTGTCTGACAGAGGCAACTACATGGATGGGCTATCGTAGCTGCCAAGCAGCGTGCTGCCGCTGTGCTACCAAGCCAGCCTTCCGCAGTCTCCCCTCAAAGCTGGAGGATGAAAGCCTCTGCGGAGCCGAGAGCAAATCGCGGTGCCCGTGTCTCTCCCGTCAGGATGGCTTTGCCTTTGCTTAAACGTCCCCGTGTGGGGCTGACCGTGCCGCTGGACGAAGCCTGCTGCAGCACTGCTGCCTGGGGCTGATAAGCTGCGCCGAGCCGGGGCCCCGCTGACGAGGGCTTGCATCCAGCCTGGCTGCAGGTGCCGGCTAATTAGCCTCATTAAAGCAACTTCATTTGGCCCTCCAGCAGTTAATATCTCAATTCCAAACCTTCATTACTGGGGGTTAATAATTCTGGCACAGAAACGCACTCGGGACTTCAATTTGATAATAAAATGGAGGCTGTTTTTTTTGCTTCCCGACTGAAGTAAATGTTGCAAATGAGAAATGCTACCTGACACAGCCTGAAGTCACCCAAATCCATCCCTGCCCTGCCTGGGTACTCGCCTCCATCATGGGTGCTGGGGGGATGCCCGAATAGCACTTGGGGTGTGGGAATGTGTTTTCATGTGACTTGAAAGCCCATGTTGTCGGGCTCTGAGCAAGCATTCAAAGGAGAAAGCTCCTTTCCCTTAGGGCTTACAGGCAATTAGCACCACAGCATTCGGATCACATTTCTGACATTTAGAAGAATGCGCAGAAGTCTCAGAAACTTCATTTCTTTATACAATTCATTTGGGCTAGAAAAGTGCTTTAAAACAGCAAAACGCTCACTGGGAAAACTGCTGCCGTGCCAACCCTGGCAGGAGAGGAGGGTGCTGCTGGTCCCTGCCGTCCCCTCCAGTTATGTGCAGCAAGAGCTAGTTTTCCTGGGATGGCCTTCTAACATCTGTTCTGCATCACCCAGAGCTGGGGACCCGTGGGGCTTTCACAACAACATGTTTCAAGCCCTTCGCACCAAGGAGTAAACCACTATTGAAACCGTGCGTTCATTAGTTGTTTTCCTTCCACTGATGACTCCATTGCTGGAGCCAGCTCCACAAAGACAGAAATCAAAGGTTTAATTTTTTTTCTGGCACAAATATCATCAGCAGTTTAGGCAGGGAACACGTTGTGGGAATGGTCTGCCCCCTGGATCCCACTTCCCTTTTGTTTGCTCCCACCCGGTTGGCACTGCTCACCTTCCATGGAGCACTGGGGCACAGAGCGCTGTGCTGCCGACACTCCCCGCACTGCCTCCAAGAGCCTCCAGAGACACTTCTGGCCTTTTCAACCCCGGGTCATTTCTGTGCTTCCAGTGAGGCCAAGGGCAGCACTCTGATGGCTGTTTTCTTTCTGAGTAGATCTTCAGGAATGCTTAGGGCTTGCAACCAGCATCACCTTTCCAAAAAAAGAAATGGGGCGTGTGGCAGGTTATCCACATAAGTGCACTTCTAAATAGATTGGAAAGTTGCAGCTAATAAATATCATAAGTGTCTGTAGAAGGATTTCATTTAGACTGCATTTTTGGAAATGGACTCCAAAGTTTGGTTTGGTGTCTCTTCTTATAATTGATATTATGAACAAATCTATTAACAGTTTTGTGGCTTATCAACCCCATGCAGATTAGGGATATTTGTGACACGGAACAACAAAATATGTCTCCAGCTGCAGTGTCAAGAACATCCAGAACTGGAGAGACTGCTCATAAGGCCCTGCTGGTTTATTTCACCCATTTTCAGCCACAGGCAAAAATGGATCGCAACTGATCACCAAAATCTCTACGATTCCTAAAAAGGAAAGGATGTCCTTCCTTCCCACGTTGTCTGTCACCACCTAGCAGGTGACATTTCTAAGCTGGGAAGCAGTCCTTCCTCTTATCTTTCCCACCTCCAGAAATCAAATGAGCAAATGAACAGCACCTCACCTTGCCACCAGGTGCCAGGGGAATCTCCTCTCCTTCACAACGTGCTGTCAGTGACTGTAATTAGCTCTCACCTTTTTTTTTCTTTTTCTTTCTTTTTTTTTTTAAAGCTGCTGCATGCTGTGGTGGTCTGTTACAACTGGATAACAGATGGGGAACATTTCATTGCTCTGCGGTTAATATCTAGCAGAAAGTGTTACTTTTTTTGGTGATCAGACCTTACTCCTTTCCTGGTGCTTATCTGCGCTGCAGAGCCCCAGCAAGCAGAAGGAAGCCCCGTAGTGAAGGTACAAGTCTTGCCAGCATCCATCACTGAAATAGCTGCACCACCACGTTTCTTTTAATGGAAATGATCTGACAAATCCAGCCCGTTGCTATCAGATGTGTTTGGAGCAGGGACTTGCTAGTATGATGTTGCTGGAGAGGATGCATGATGTTGAGGTACCTAGGCTAGCTATACTAATTGCCACTTTGTACTATGAGAAGAGTGGTTTTCCACCGGTTGTCAGCAGATTCTCCAGAGATGTTGTATGTTTCCTGAGTATACACAAAAGGAGAGGATGCAAAATAATTTTGCAAGGTCCATATATAGTGCTAATGCACAAGAAATTTATAATGAAGCTAACATGTCCCTTAGGGATCAGCAAGTGATGAGAGGGGGGGAGCCAAGAGGGCTGGGCAAATTTGATAACCTTTGAACGGAGAGCCCATGTCCCTTGAAAGCAGTGGGAACTCATATGGTGATTCCAATGGGAGCAGCCCTCTCACTCTGAAGAAGTTTAGGGACCATTTCTCATGCTTCAGGGTTAGTAAAGTGGTGCAAATCCTCTAGCATCCAAACCCCTGCCTGGGAACTAAACATTGGGAACGATGCCAGGTGAGATCACTTCAGCTCTCCCCCACACCATGACAATGAGACTGGAGCCCTTTCTCCCTTTTGTGTTTTTATTGTTTCCCTGCTCTTCTTCTCATTGTGTATTATGAACAGTTTTAGGACAAGGTCTTAATGTGACAGCTAAGTCTGATATGAGGCCAGGCAGGAGTAGCTTCTAAATCCAACTGCATTTGATTGTAATGCAGCTGAATATATAATCTAAAAGCCAAAAATGCCACTAACAAATTTACCCTCTCAAGAATTGGAAAGGAATAGCAGATAAATTGCCAGAACAGGCCTTTAAAAATGGTGAGGTGGGAAAAATGCTTCTCTGCATCTCTGCATGCTCCTTGTGCTCATGTTGGACAATAGATACCTATTTTTCAGAGAAAGTATTCAGGGGTTAACAAAGGTCAGGGTATATTGCACTGCCTGGCACAAAAGTGATAAACCATTCAATTCTGTCAGAGAGGTAGTGGATTTATGACTGTTTTTTTTCTTACTGACTTATTTTAGATCAGACCAATTAAAGTACAAGTTCTTTTCTGAAAATTTCACCCTCCTTTGCACTTGGCAAAATGCTATCATGGTTTGCTCTAGTTTTATACTACTGCCTCCTCCACTTGTCTTTTAAGATATAAAGCTATTTCTCAAATGTGTAGGCTTTTACATGAAGAGAGCACACTGTCCTTTCCAGTACCAAAAGGAAAACCTTCAGTATCCCTCTGAATTTGCAACCATATAACGGGCTTTTCAGACATGACAACAGGAAGATTAAGGTGGCTGGAAATGCAACATTAAAACAGATTTTAATTGAGAATCTTCACAGTTTTTACTTGATTCCTGGAACTAACTCAACGGCATACTATATCAATTTTTCTAGCTGAAAACTTTTAATACATAATGTAATCTGCAGCCACTTCATTGTGGGATTCAGCTACTGAGAAGGTGTGTTGGTGTGTTCTCACTGAGCAGCAAAAAGAGTGATGGATAGTCTCCATTGAGCATATCACACACAGAATCACAGAATCACAGAATGGCCTGGGTTGGAAGGGACCTCAAGGATCATGAATCTCCAACCCCCCTGCCGGGCAGATCATTGCTTCCAAGTGATGGCTCATTTTTATAAGTTAATCCTGGGCTTCTCAGAATATTATTATTCTCAAAATGTTAATTCCCAAAAAAGGAGATGCCATCCAAGGCATGGATGGATCTTCTAAGGTGATACATTGCCAAATCCTGGAAAGGTACAATCTACAAGAAATTATTGAGAAAAAGCAAAAAACAACAACAACAAAAATTAGTTTTCTAACCATAGATCTCTTTACAGAAGTAGTAACTGCATTCCTTCCCACCCACGATTTCCCTTTATTACAGGACTTAGAAAGTATCTTGGCATTATATTGTAAATATTTCTTAAGACATGCCACTTTCTCAGAGGCAGCATAACACTGAAGGCCATTGATTCTCAAAATCCATTTCCTGTATGGAAAAAACTCTAATGACTGTAGTTAAACATATCACCTAAAATTACCATAACTAAAAATGGTAAGGACATCTTATTTTTCCCCCAGATTATTCACCATCTATGGACTGACTGTAGTTTGTGAACTGTCGATCTCCTGACTTTGCAATTTGCTTTCTTCAATGATGGACAGATATCAAGGAAACATAAATATCTTTAAAGTATTTAAAATATTTGTCTTTTTCTTTTTTTCTTCTGAATGATGTTATGTTATAAACCATAGTTCAAAATAAACCCATGCTGAACAATTCAAAACAATGAGAATAGAGTTTCCTTTTAACTGCCTCAAACATTTCGGCAAAGCCAAAGCCATTCTGGAAAGCAATTAGAACATGTTCATCATGTCGAATGAAAGCTGATGGGATTCATATGCAGCATGTCCTTGGACAAACCAGCTTTTCCAGGCCCACAGAAAACAGCTTCTAGATCAGGGTCTTAAAGTCAAAAGTTGAATACTTGGTTGTGCTGTAGAAAGCTGTAGAAAAATGCCTTTAATTAAAAACAGGCAAATGGAAGAAGTTGCAGATAACTGTTTCAAACACCAGGGAGTTTTAGAAACTCTTCTTCATATAGCTATATTTTGGTATAGAGATTATGTTTTAATAACAACTCAGTGCAAAATTGTGCTTTGGATCAGGTTCTAGGGGCTGTGGACAGGGGCACTGGGACAACTGCTTAATTTATGGCAGGTTTGTGTTAAGATCCACATGGTAGGTAGGCACCTATGGCACCTCTGCCAAGTGCCAGTACTTAGAGGGACCTCTTGGGTTTGGTCTTGGGACAACATCACCACAAGATTTCCCTTCTCTGTATTTACAGCTGTGCTGTCTGTTGTGGATGTTATAAATGTGTGCTGTTACTCATCTTTATCGCCCTCTGTATGGAGTCTGATAGAGGTCTGCTGCCAGGCCAATAACTACATTTCTCTGGATGTGGTGATCCTGGGGCTCTGAGATGCTTGTGAGCCACCAGAGTTATTCAGAGCCATGCAGACATATTCCTCAGGACAGCCCTTTCTGACTGGGGTGTCACATGAAGGACAACAGTCCTGTAAAGAACATGTCTCCTTGGGGCCTGGATAGTGAGCTGAGTCCTTGGCTGGCAGCAAACTGGGGCAGGAGATGTCCCAATCAAGAAGAGCTTCACAGCTCTCATTGCTTTGTCTCTGAAGGCAAGGGTGATTGAAGCTGAGAAGAGCAGTTAAATGTAGTTGGGAGGAATTACATGTCCTTTATTATCAGATAATTAAAGCAATAATTCTTCCTTCTCTTGGTCTCCTGGAGCTTTGGATCCTGCATGGGTGTCATTATATCCTATCAATCATTCAGGTGTATGGAATCCAGGACAAATGGGACCAGTATATCTCTGCTCTTCACTGCTGTGCACCAGGCTGTGGCAGCAGCCTCGTGAGTGTAGCGCACACTTGTTGTACTTCCTCTTTCCTTCCTCACTGAACCCCCAACACCAGCAGTATGGTATGGATAGGATTTGCAGAGGCAATGGGATAAAGAGTTGCAGGGAAATGGATACTTTTCATCCAATGCTCTTGTGTAGGTGGGATAGAGTTTGTCTGCATTTTTTCCAAGGGTGAGGAAGAAGAATGATTTTGAGATGCTAAAGCTCACTGACAGCCCATTAAGCAAAGGTAGCCCTTGCCAGGTCCAGTGATTTCATTTAAAAGAGCTCAAAGTAAATTCCCAGACACTTTCTGGCACTGTAAGACGTGCACTTTTCTTCAAGCTTACTTTGATTACACTAAAACTATGCCAGTTACAAATCTGCTGCTGGAGCTGAAGTGAGGTCTTGGCTTTCACATTTTTCACATCCACCACCCCTTGAGAACAGAGGGAAAATCTGTCTTTGGCGGTGAAGAACTTCAGTAGAGGAAGTGAGGCTGACCCAACAGGCGCCCTGTGAGTATCTCAGTGGGCCAGAAGACAGAGAGCTGTGGGGCTGGTGAAATTCAGGTGTGGCACTCAGAAAGGCTGATAGGAGACAAAGTCATCCACTTTGTCAACAGCCCCTGCAAGACCCAACAGGTTATTTAAAAACTGTTCAAGCATTTCTTCCAGTGATTCCCTGTTATTTATCCAGAAGCAATGAAAAATGTCATTAATAGAAAGACTGACCAGTTAAATATGCAAGCCCTAAATAAACAAGGCTTGACTGCTAGAATTTAAGAGTCTTTCAGTCTCTGTGAAGTCTACAAATGCATCATACCCTAGGATACATTTTGGTGCATGCATATTCTTAGGATGTAACAAAAAACAACCCATGTACTGTTGTTTTGGCAAATAAAGGCTATGTGGGAATGCAACTATTTTATGGTTGTTTATTGCAGTAGTCAGAGTTAAAATGAAAGCTACTAAGACCAGAAAATTACATTGTTATTTCATTTTGTAAAGAATTTGTTACATGACACAGGAAGTTCAGATTGTAGTGCATAGGGTACAGAAAGCAAGACAAGGCATCTATATGACCTAGATTAGATGAACTGTTAATGGAACTCTCAACACACAATAAACAAAACTGCCCACATTACAGACTCTCTTTTTTGCTACTTGGTTCTATATTTTGTAACAGACACATCAGCCCAATCTACTGTACCCTCCTATCAGTGCTGGCAGTGAAACTACCGTAGTTCTGTGCAATGAAACTTCTGTGTCAGAACTCCTTGCTGCTGCTGGCCCATACTTCACATATCCACAGTCCTTATTCCAGCCCTGGGTGAGGCACAGGGCATGGATCCTAATGGAAAATGATAAACAAGACCATCACGTACTACAGAGAAAATATATTTTTTTAATTGAGTTGTCCTTCATGGGAAGAATGTACGCTGGACAGATGCCATAGAAGAACCATAGAATCATAGAATATCATGAATAGGAAGGGACCCATAAGGATCATTGAGTCCAACCCCTGGCTCCATGCAGGATCACTTCAAAGTCAAACCCTGTGTCTGAGAGCATCATCCAAACACTTTGTTAAGTCCAGCAGCTCAGTGCCATTCCCACTGCCCTGGGAAGCCCATTCCAGGGCCCAGCCACCCTCTGGTGAAGAACCTTTTCCTGATACCCAACCTGATCCTCCTCTGATACAGCCCCATGCTGCTGAAAAATGAACTGGGACACGTATCCCCAGAAAGATATGTTACATTAGCTTAAATATTTTTCTTTATAGGCTGAAATTCTGTCTCTTTTTCCTTTTTTTTTTTCCCCTCAGAAAACTTTTTTTTTTCTTTTTTTTTTCCCCTCAGAAAACTCACTTCTTTATATCTCCAAGGTGTCTGACCATATATGAGAATTCCCAGCTCCTGGACACTGTATCTACCCTGTTATGTGATTGTGGTCACTGTTATAAGAGTATGGTTTTGTGGTGCTGCCCCACTCTGTATGGTTGAGGACGGAATGACAGTACAGGCCAGAACACAGGCCCTACAGCCTCCACATACTCAAATCTCATCAGATACGGATCCTTGATGTGGTGAGGATTCCCAGAAGCTCACACTACGAGCACAACCAGAGCTGTGTATTATGAACGGAGGTTTCTGGAAGTTTAATAGCCATGGTTGGGAGACAGCAGGTAGAGCCATGAGATCTTGAGGACAGTGGCCAGCCTCAGCAGCAGTATCAGAAAGGAGTCATACTGCTGACTGAAGCTGTCTTTACCAGACTGGCATATACTATTGCTTTAAATTAAAGGAACTGAACCTAGCCTGTCTCCAGAAGAAAGAGAAGAACTCATTTTTTCTGTGCAGGCACCATGAAATGGACCCTGGAGGGAAGAACACGGGCCTCCATGCAGTGCAATGAGAGCTCTCTCTCACACTGCTGGGCTCTGAGATCTGTGTTTGATTTGACATCTGTCAAAAACTGTTCAGTTCAATCCAAACAGAACATCTACCTGCGTGTTTTGCAAGCAGACTTGTCTGCTTCCTGCTAAGAGCACTGCAACAAGGGCAGCTGGTTTCCTCTCTGAGGATGAGGAGGGTGGGCACACAGTGGCCTTCTGACTTCAGGATTGTCAGTGGGGCTGGAGAACCTGCTGGATTGGAGGAGAACTGGCTGGTGACGGTGGGAATGCAAGCTGTGGCATGATCCCAGCAGATCACTGGATGCTGACTTTGCAAAACTTCCATTAATGCTTTAAATGAACAGTTCTCTTTTTTTTTTTTTTTTTATTTGTACTTTACAGTGTTATGCAGGCACTGTGCCTCTCTTGTAAATGCAATGGTAATGTTCACTGAAGGTAACTCTAGCCCAATTCCCAGTTGCTTATTGTAAGGTATTTTCTGAAGGTATTTCCATATTCACAGATGAGTAGGTATGCAAATATGTCTGTGGATACATACACACATACATATATAAATGCATGTCTGCTTTATTCTCATATGCAGACAAAATGCATGTGTCACGGTATGGATATTAGGCATGAAATACAAGCTTATATATAAAATATAGATGTAAGGATCTTGCTTTCCTTTAATTTTCCCCTAAAAATAAAATCTGCTGATACTGCACGAGTCCTGGGAGTAATTGTAGAGAGTAAGCGTAATTCACTGAGAGCACCAGCAGCATACCTCAGAAACACTAAAAGCTGCAGCACATTAAGAAAATAGTCTGATTTGTGAAGCTGTCAGATTTCCTCAGTTTTGAAAAAGTTGCTCACAGACATCTGCAGCCATGTATCTAATAGAGCAGGAAGTACTCTTGTCTGACAATAGCTCTGTTTTCAATTTGGTAGCTCCTTCAGGGCTTCTAACTGAGAAAAAAATGCCCATTGTACTGGAAGCAAGATTTTCATAATGGCTTGTGCCTTTTCCCATCTTCTGTTTATAGGTGCCAGATTATAGACGTAGAAAGGAAGTTACTTTTGAGACAGCCACTCTGAGGAACCTTCCAAATTTTTCTTCCCAGAGTTTCAGCTCTTTTTCTCTCCTTTGATAGTATCTAAAGTTGCAATGATATTCAGATCTTCATCCTCAGTCACGAGCTCTTTAAAACATATTGTAAGATAGGAAGCAGACAAAATCAAACCAAAGGTAAAGCAACATAAAACCAACTTACAGTTACTGCATTTTCCTCCAACATTCAAATATTTATTTACAAAAAAAAAAAAAAAGCATCATGTTAAGGTTCTGCTTCAACCTACGTAGTTGGCTTAGCTAGTGATCTAAACCTGAGATACATTAAATCCTGAGAAAATGAAAGTTCTATTATATATAGCCATGTTTTTTCTTGATGTAGCATGAAATCCAGCTCACATCAATTTACGTCCCACTTAGCAGAGCTGAATATTTTCCATATCACCCTTTTTGGAGATCTCTGCCAGACGAGCCCTAACAGATCCAAAAGCATTTTTCAATGACTGCTCTCTGCACCATGGGACAGGGGAGATTTAGGTTGGATATTAGGAAGAAGTTTTTTTCACACAGAGGGTGGTGACACACTGGAACAGGTTGCCCAAGGTTGCCCCATCCCTGGAGGCATTCAAGGCCAGGCTGGATGTGGCTCTGGGCAGCCTGGTCTGGTGATTAGCAACCCTGCACATAGCAGGGGGGTTGAAACTCGATGGTCATTGTGGTCCTTTTCAACCCAGACCATTCTATGATTCTATGATTCTAAATGCAACCCACAGCACAGGAAGCCATGGTGCTGTATGTAAATTATAGCTATAAATGAGCCACAAAGATGATTAGGGTCCTGGAGCATCTCCCTCATGAGGAAAGGCTCAGAGAAGAGAAGATTGGGGGAGAATCTTCTCAATTCTTATAAATATCTAATCAAGTGGATGGGCCAGGCTCATTTCAGTGGTGTCCAGCAATGGAACAAGGGGCCATGGGCACAAACTAGAAGTTAGGAAGTTTCATACAAAACTTCTTTACTTTGAGGGTGACAGAGCAATGGGACAGGCAGCCCAGAGAGGTTGTGGAGTCTCCTTCTCTGGAGATATTAAAGACCCACATGGACATTTTCCTGCGTAACCTATTGTAGGGAACCTTAGTGGCAGGGAGTTGGACCAGATGACCTCCAGAGGTCCCTTCCAACTCCTACAATTCTGTGATTCTGTGATATGCAGCTCTCAAGAACAGAAAAACTTCTTAAATTTACATATTTTTCTGTCTCATTATGTTTAAAATATGACATTAGAATATATATATATATTATATTTTGCTGATTTGTGCCGTTACATTAATGGAAATTAAATGTGTTCATGAAATATCCTGAGCGGATATGAACAGGCAGAGGTCCACTGGCTCCAGCATTGCATTGGCAGGCCAGCATTTGTCCATTTGCATTTACCTGGCTTAGCAACAAACTCTACATTTTTAGAAAGAAAACAGAGCTGTACTATAAGGATAGGTCAAAATGAAATGTTAACAGTCTGTTGCAAAGGCAAATGGGACCACTTTGCCTTTAACCACATTCCTCGTTACAAAACATATCTCTACAGACTGTGCTAGTAATTAAAAACGTCTGTTTAAGCATTTGATGTGTATTAGGCAAAGTTTCAAGTCATGCAGTCTTCAGCAGAAATGAATGTCCCCCACGATTAAAAAACTTTTTGGATTCTGAGGGGAAAAGTGGAGAACACTTAATTAGACATGTTTTCATATTGTTTTCTGAAAAAATAAACAATGATAAAAACACATCTTACATGGGAAGATACTGCTTAACAGTTTGATATATTGATGCTGTTCATAGACACTTGTGTCAGATAGTGATGTAGAATCTACTGAGGACCGAATGCCAGGAACAGGCCATGGGCACAGATCTGTCATAACAGTGCACAGATACGCTTCTGAGACAAATGTGTCTTCCATCTCTGGAAGATGTTTGTGTTATCTCAAGTTGCCTCTTGCCTCTCTATTTATATCTTTTGAATTTTTTTTTTTCCAATTCCTTTCTCTTTGTTTTCCAAGCAGCTCTGCTTCACACCAACAACTACTGATATTTCCATTTTTCAACATCTTTTTCAAAGAATGGTTGGACCTGCCTCATCTCAGGGCAAGAAGAATGATAAGCTTTCAGCAAGGAGTAACGCTCCTCAAGTCGGAAACAAGGCAGAATTTCCCAAGCTTTGGTCACTAGATCATGAAAGGAAAAGAATGCAGTGCAGGAGGCTCATGATCCTGTGAAACTGTATGATTTAAATTTTCTGTGTATGTTTTGAAGCAAAGCATGATGAGGAGAGAGGTGCCAGATGAGTGGAGAGAAATCTCAGTGCTGACAAAGTTCTATTGATCAAAGAAAAGGAAAAGAGAATTAGCAATGAACTACAGTGTTCATTTGCCATGAATTTCTAATATCTTCCTCCAGACAAATACTGTGCACTCCATGGTACTTCTTACGTAAACAATGATATTTTGAGCAATGTATGTGCAGTAAACCACAGTTTACAGAAAACTTATATCTAAGTTGACTGTCTAATGTGCATTCAGCTATGCAGTTAGCGTTTGATTGCTTACATATGCATCTTTGAACTTTTATCTTGATTTGTGAGCCTGTTACCACCAGACTCTCTATTAACATTGAAGTATTTCAAAGTTAGATGGAACTACGTTCCTCATGTTACCTTGCTTTCAGTATAATATCACCTTTTTGTTTAAGCCACAGACAATTATGAAACTCTTTGCTCATACAGGAAGTGCATTTCTGTCTAACTGTGCACATTAAACACATTAATATTCCTTGCGTGTTTGATCATGTTTGGAGATAAGTAAAAAGTTTAATCTGTATCTCGCATGGGAAAAGTCAAAGCAAGTTCAGATCATACATAAAGGTTTAAATTTACAGGGGTGCATTATCATACTTCAATTCAGCTAAAATGGAAATCATAATTACCTGATTATGGTAAGGTCTTTTTAGTGCCTTGAGTTCATACTCAAAATTTGTATACTTCTGTACAAATAAATCCAGAACATATTCCTTTCAGTCTTCTCACAGCCTAATTTGCACCTTCTAGATCAGATTAACACCAAAGAAGGGACATATTTTAATCAGAGATATCCATGAGCATGAACATGTTGCCTTGGAAATTCTTCTGAGAGGTCTAGCATCTCTGACAGATCTTTTCCCTTCAGAAGCACTTTGAATGAATTAAATCAGAAACAATTTCCAAACCTTCTAGAACATTTGCAGCTGTGGCTGGAACATGCTGCTTGGGTACTGAATGCAACTCCAGCAGTTGGCTAGAGGTCAGCTGCAAACAGTGGCGTTGCATCTTTTCTTTTGTTTCTTCAGGTGTGAAGATGGAAGTGTCAACTCAGACAAGCAGTGTATGGAATTAGAAATCAACCCAAAGCCCTTTCCCAGCTCCCTCTGTTAGGAGTCAAAGATTACATCTGAAAGGTTTTTCTTTCTTTTTATTATCTTTTGCTTGATTGAAAGGGATGAACTTTGGACTGAGAATCCAGTGTCTTCTCTGAGAGTAAGACATCATTCAGAGATAGTAGCAAATATCCTGCTCTGGACAAGCCACATTTTGTGGAATTTTTACTCAATTCACAAACTACTGACAGTCAAAGAATCTTCTGCCTCTTCACTTCTTCACCTCTTGTCTCCTGCTTGAGGTCCAAGGGCCGGTATTAATCCTTTCAAGATCTTCTGAACTGGACTCAAGTTCAGCATTTGCCTACACAGCTCAAAGAGGTGCAGACTGTCATCTGTGGCTGCAAGCCAGCTTCAGATCTTTTAGCAGTTGCAGTGATCCACAGTGAAGTTGTTGCTTCATTGATGATTGCACCCCATTGCCATGGTGAAGCAATGCTGGAATTTCCCCTGTTAGAACTACATCCACTAAAATGTCTTTATTTGCTTCCTGAAGTAACAAGAGGGATATAAAAAATAGCATAATAAAAGTGTTTTGTAGTAGATAATGAGTATTTTAATAACAACTGGAGGGAGAATGAAAAAGCCTAATTATAGCATGTGCAGGAAATGCATATTTTGAAGTACTACATAGAAAGATGTGTGGGCAGGGAGCTATTCAGCTGAGTCTGTGCATTGTGATGTTTCCTCAGTCTGAGGTCTCATGCTAGCTACCGAATAGCTGAAACCAAACACAGGAAATAATCAATACAGGCAGAAAAAAAAAGAAGAAATTCTTTAAAAGCAGAAAATAATATCCTAGCTACATGTAATCCCAGATTATGGCTTACTTTCTGAACCAATTTGACACACCTGGGACAAACATGGTTTCAACACAGCTGAGCCTAGCTTGGGTTGCTTGGGCTTCATAGGCAGAGTCTGAATTAAAAAAGAAAGTGACAGAATGGACCATTGGGGCTGATTTTTATCTTTTTATATCTCATCTTTACTGAGCCCAATTATTTCACAGAAATCTGGCATCTGAAAGCCAACAAGCAAGCAATGCCACTTCAGGAGCCAGCCAAAGACAATTTATGGTTGCTACAAATTGAGGGGAAAGGATAGGGCAACAACTGACCAAACACGCGAATCCTGTACAGAAGTAACACATTTTGGATTCCTGGAGAAACTGAGTATTAAGATAGACCTTGCTGGCATATACAGCACTTGCTGAGGAGATCCATATGGGGGTCAATGCTCTCAACAGCATTTCAGGGATTGGACTTCCACAGTGGAAGTACTTTTGGCTGCTCTTTGACAAGAACTCTATGAAGCCAATACCACCCATCTAGTGCAAAGAGTTGAGTAAGGGAGGCAAAATACATACATGGCCATTACAAAAGTCTGCAAGAGACTTCCCACCTGGGATCTAGCTGAGAATGTCTCAGGAAAAGCTGGGTAACGGGATTTGTCATGCTAGTAGGTGACAAAGGACACAAGACCATCTCATTAGATAGACAATGGCCTCTCTCTCATTTTAAATTTCACATAGGGAAAAGACGAAACGCTGATGCTATGAAACTGTTTCACAGGTCTTAGCTTTCTGTCTTTGCAGTTATAAAATTTTAGAATGTAACTAAATTCCTCAGAAGGTCATGATGCAGAAAGAAAAGCCCCCATAATTGAAGTAGACAAGAACTAAGGCAAGGCAGCCATTGAAACAGAATCTTGCTTCTTAAAGTATTTGGCATTTAAGAAAAAAAAATGGAGCTGACTTTGATTTATGCTTTACTATTTTATTTATGTATGACTTCTTTGTTTACGTATTCATTTTTTTTCCCTAGAAAAATCAGCATCAAAGTCGTGCCTAGGGGACATGTATAAAATTTTAAACCAAGGCAGACGAGAATAAACAAAATCCATGTGTATCTGTGTCAGTCACTTGCAGGATGCTCAGGAGATGTTCTCTATAAATATTCTCTCAGAAGCAGAGTGGGATTTATCCAAAAAGTAACTGAAGAATGTCACCCTTTATGGAGCATTTAGCAAATGAGTATGCTTCAGTCCTTCCTGACGTGAGGTTAGCCTTTTTGGGAACCTTAGTTCTTACCTCTAAGGCATTCCTCTGAAAATGCTCCTTAGGGAGAAGGAACAACAGCTACTTTGAGTCCACTTCTGGCTGAAGTCAGTGTGTTGATCCATTCTGGCACTTGTGGAGGCAACATAGCCTTTGGAAGCTCTTGCTGCACTGGGGCCCTGCAGCTGGCAAGGAGGAGCCCAAGCCCTGGCCCCACTCCAGGCTGGATTATTCAAAGTCAGCGCTGTTCCTTTTCTCCAGGTAGTGCTCCACATCAGAGAGGGGGGAGTGAGACAATTCCATGCTTGTGTCTTGGATCAAAATATGGCCTTAATATAGATCTACTCAAAACTGTTCCTTACCAAAATGCCAAGAGTACGATAGTCCAACGAGGTTATTTATGCAGATAGAATTCTCTGTAGACAATGAGGATAGGATCTGTAGAATTTATTTTGGATATCTGCATGATTAAATTACTGACAAAAAGTCTTTTGTATCAGTACATAATGACTTTCAACCTACATTTGCTTTGCTCCTTAGTCTTGAAACATTTAATTATCTTTGGGGATAATTATTTTTCTGTATGTAATAAATAATCTGCAATTAATTGACTGAAAAATGAGAGTACTCTTCTGTAGAGAAATTCTTAAAGAGTCACTGCATTTGCAAAGAAGTTGTTATGTTCCTTTAAAAGATGGGAGGCGTACAAATGAACAGGTATGGTGTAAAAATTTGCCATACGAAAATCTGCCCAGTCACTCTTCAAATGCAGCTCAGAGAACTACTGCTCTGCCATTGTCAGGCTTAATTCTGTATGTCACTAGGCCAGCCTTCTCACTCTGTAAATGCACTGTACTGGGAAAAAAGAAAAAAGAAAAAATATAACACATAGGAAAGTGACAGCACATCTCAAAACTTGGCACTGTTTTTCATACAACAAATCAATTCTTTTTTTCCTAAAATAGCTTTCATGAACTGGAAGCATATCTTGTCATTTCTCCTATGAAAAGAATGAAGTTAGCAATTTCTAGTGTTTGCAACTTTGAGTGAGATGTGACAAAGTGGATCTGAGCACACTCTGATCATAAAATCATAGAATCATTAAGGTCGGAAAAGATCTCTAAGATTATCTAGTCCAACAGTCAGCCCATCCCCACCATACCCACTGAATATACCTCAGTGCAACTTCTACTTTTTCCTTGAAAACCTCTAGGATCAGTGACTTCACTACTTCCTGGGGCATCCCGTTCCAATACATTACACCTCTTTCTTAGAATAAATTTTTCCTAGTATCCAAACTGATGATACATAAGACATTGAGAGGTGGAGCAATAGGTCACTGAATCCATCCAAGGACCTTGGTGTAATTTACCAACAACAAATGCAGAAGGAAGCATTCATATCTGGTACTTCACATGCTGTCTTGAGGTGTGAAGTGTGTCCTTTGTGAGCCTAGCCATGTATAGACACACTGCTGGACATTTGTAGCTAGATATTCTAATTCATTCACATATAAAAAGTGAAGGGCCTGGACACATCACTGTAGAAGATGCTAAACTAGGCACAGAAGGCCCATGAACTTACTGCCACATACAGCAGAATCCTCCAGTCCCACCACCCACATGCATGTGTCCCAAGCTAACAGACCAACGAACAGCGAGAGCTGGTCTCTTCTCACTGGTGACAGGTGACAGGATGAGGGGAAATGGCTCCAGGGTAAGTTTAGGTTGCATATCAGGAAAAACTTTACAGAAAGGGTTGTTAAGCACTGGAATAGGCTTCCCAGGGAGGTGGTTGAGTCACCATCCCTGGATGTGTTTAAAAACTGGATGTGGTGCTCAGGGACATGATTTAGTGAAGGGTTGTTCGAGTTAGGGTAGTTTGGTTGGATTGTGATTGGACTCGATGATCTTTAAGGTCTTTTCCAACCTGAGCAATTCTATGATTCTATGATTCAAATGCTATCCCATGTCACTGATTCATCTCCAGAAAAAGCAGTGGCTGGATCCCTATCCTAGGGATTACCCTCATAAACTGTATTTCAGCTAATTCTTTGTGGAACACTGCAAGTTTTACAAATGCATAGGATATATGCACTTTATGACTTCCAGATGAAAGTCTCAACTGGAGGATATCTTTTCTCTCCAGAGAGCTTACTGCTGATTACATGGTATTAGATAATAACTAAATAAGGATGGACAAGATCCATAGAAAAGACCACACATCAGCTTATTGTAAGATCATAAGTACACTATTGTGATGGCAAGTGTAGAAGGAGGCACCAGCAAAAGAGCATGACAGGACAATGAGAATGCAATGCAGATTTCTAGAGCAGATAATAGATCATACAGTTTAATCAGATGCCTACAAGAAGAAACACCTAGCTGACTTGGATGTGAGTGTCAGCAAAGACATTTAGTACCATGACTAATAACAATGCATATCAAGTACTAATACTGCAACACAAGTGCTTACTTGCTTTCTCTGGAAAGGTGACTAAAACCACCAAACATTTTTTCCCTATTACCTAAGCTGGAGAAGGGAACAGGTTTTTGGAGGTGGAGGAGTGATGCATTTTTACACACAGTTTCCTCCTCACCATGTAAATGGAAGACAAACCTCATCTGATCAAGAAAGACAAATGCACTGTGGATGTGATATCAAGGCAAAAAATGCATCCCACACAAAGGAGAACAGAATCAGCTAGGAATTAACATTAAGCCTAGTGCAAGGATAACTTTGGCTCAACAGTCACTGGACTCTGCTGAGATTAAGAACAGAATTAATTGACTGAAGGGACATATATTCCACGTTAATCTGAAAGCCCAAGAGACAAGTAACACGTGGTGCAGATAAAGTAAGCTGTTGTGAAATGCTGTTGTGCAGAGGGAAAAGATCGCAATGCTCTTCCATGAGCTTGCCTGGAATATGCACCTAACAAATCACAGAGTTTACTGTCTAAATTTGAACTACTCTTGAAGTTAGAAAGAGTATATGAAGAAAATAACCTCAAGAAAATTACCGTGATGAAATGCTGGTGATGAGGGAAGGAGAAGTGAAGAAACTATGCAGATCTGTACCAAGAAAATACCCTAAGCAAGAGCAAATTCATGCTTCCTCAGCAAAAATAAGGTCGGTGGAATATTCTGAAAGAAGCATATCTAAGTCTTCTCAAGGTTGTCACGTTATCACAGATAGAGCACCCCATGACCTCTGTCAGATCATGCCTGAGAGAGGAGGAAAAGAATGTGAGTGGTTGAGACAGGGACAGGGTTATTATACATGTTGTAAATAATACTGTGATGACTTATAGGAAAAAAATAGGAAAAAAACACTGTTCTCCCCACAGTTGTGAAAAACTACAACCAGTCGTATATTTACATAATGATGCCTATTGCATAAGACCATTGCTGGGAATAAATGAAAAAAAATCCTTAAAATATGATAATTCTATAGTATGAATTATAACTTATCAACATATTTAGTTCCCGTTTCTATGATCTTACTAGAAGTCCTGATGCACGGGGTCTGCATTCCGTAGTTTTGTACTGTCTGGGTTTCAGCCTTCAAAGCTGCTTGGTTAGAAAGGAAGGCTTACGTGGGATGGTAGGCCATGTGAATCTGGAGCTCAGACTTTTTAGTCCAAGAACTCAGTGAACATCCTGGAAGTTTTTCCCTATTTAGGTGTTAAAATAAACAAGCCATATATGAACCATTGCCTATCTTCACTTGACTGAATGGTTAGAAACTTAGCTATTGAGAAATTGTAAAATAAATGTTATTGACACAATACAGCACAATATTATCAGTACAGTTCAATTATGATGGTTAAGCCATAAAAGGTAGGTAAATGGCAAATACAGCTCAGTTTGTACATTTGAGAACAGAATTTGTTCACGATATATTTGATAGAAAGTTTTGGATAGTAAGAAAATACATTTACTTATTTTAACTTCTGTCCACTTCTTTGAGGAATTTACTGATTTTTAATATGTATTCTTTTCTAAGTATGCACTGTATGAGGCTTTACCTGGTGAAAGTAAACGCAATTCCTCGGATTTTTTGGCTTATTATCTTCAGCTATGTTTGGGATAGCTTTTGTTTGAGTTGGAGCCGCAGGAATACTTTCAGACAGAGAATAGACACCCGTTGTTTTCTTCTGTCAACGTGCAGTTCCGCATGAGCACTGGGAGAACATTTCATTCCTGGTCACTTCTGGAGGGAGATGCATCTCCTTTAAACTCCTCCAGCCCCACTGGGAAGAGACTGCATTGTCTTTCCCAGCACTAACAAGCCCTGCCTCCCACTGCTAACACTGATTTCTCTGGAAGAGAAGCGATGGTGCTGCCTGTGATAATCTGGTGTTATGTCCTGCGTTCTACAGCTGTGCTAAATGAACTTGCTTGATTACGTTCTAAAACCCATCAGTCTTGCACAGGGTTTCTAAACCCTCCACAACCTCCTCAGCAGGTATAATGGCAATCACTGTGTTTAAAGGTCATGCTTAGGAGCTTAATTTAGAGCTCTTATAATAATGAAATTTAATTCTAAAAAATGCCATCGTATTGCTCTCTGAGGACTCCCATCAGACAGAAGACACTTACTACTTGCACACAATTTTGATTTATTTATTCCTTTGAATTGCATCTATGTCATTATTTTTTTTTTAATTACTAATGCTTCCACTTATAGGTGGTAGGCAGACTTTCATAGCTGCAGCAAATTTCAAATGAAAATCATCATGTGAGTATCCATTTCTACAATGGAAAAATGCTTTGTTTTGTTTTTTAAAGCAAAAATGAATAAGACACATGCTACATAGCTAAAGAGCATTTGAGCACCATAAGGTTTTGTGTCCTGCCCATCCATGCAAAACAGATTTGCAACACGTGGTTTATTTTGATAGATGTAACAGCAGCTAAATAAAGCCAAAGAGGTGGCTCAGTGGTGTAAGGACCATCTCTGAAACACTCAGACTCTCTGGAACCACTGTTTTAAGTCTCTGCAGGGTTGACTCAGCCCTTCAGGCAGACATTGTGTTTCATGCACCTACCATGCAGGGGGGTGAGACTTTATGAACCAAAACCCTGGCTCCTATGCGCAAAATATGTATTGCTTGTTCTGTTCCTAGTGCATTGCTCTTCATTTCTTTTCTCCTTCTGGCTACAAAGCTTTCTTAATGCTGGTGGCTGCCAGGCTCTGCTCTGCCTGCAGTCTGGCAGGGAGGAATGCAGCCAGCTTCACTCATCCCGAGCTACTTTCAATACCGGAGACTCTAGATGATGGAAAACAAAACTGATGTTAGACTCAACATTTCCCTTCATAAGACCAGCTTGTTACATGGAGCACAACTCTGTGCAGTCTCAACATGGTGGTGAGGTGCTCCCAGAGCCAAGGGGGTGAACGCTGAAGCACAGAGACATCCCAGGTGCCTGCGTACAGCTTTCCCAATCTTCTTGCCTGTCAAAGGAAGGCCATGGGATGCTACTGGATATCTCTTGCCCATATTATCTTTGTCTTAAACTTGAACATTTGTTGTAGCTAATGGAAGACTCACTGTATAATACTCAGGCTTGACACATGCCAGCAGCACATGCCATTCTATCATATGGAGGGTCCAAGTTTTTCCACAAAGCATTTACCTTTCCTGCTGCTCTAACAGATGACATGGAAAAGGAAAGGAAAACCATCAAAAATACATTCACGGCTAATTAATCACAGTGAGGAACATGGGGTATAAAAAAGCAGGAGTTTCCAAGAGGATTGTTCTACCTCTGAAGTGATGTGCTATAAAACCTATTTTCATTACATTAATATACTCTGGAGCAAGAGCCAGGTGGCTTTTCATGGGCCTTAGGAAACCTGCCTGTTGTAACAGAGTGGAGTGCCCCCTCCCAGCACAGCATGGAGGAGAGCAAAACAAATAGCTCCAATGCAGAACTGCCAGGCCACCACCGCAGTGTCAGCAGACAGCGAAAGTAGATAATTTTGTAAAATTCAGAGTAACCAAATTGCTCTGGGGGGTCTGATTCAGCACCACTGATTGGGGAATAGTGTTGTCCTATTGGCTTAAAACCAGTGTAAGCGTGCAAAAAGTCAGATACCAACTCATGCTTGTCAAAAAGTGAAAACATGGGCATTTCAGCACATCTTTAGCACACTTACATACAGACAATATAGTTGTCTGCTTTTTCTGCACATGACCAAAGTCCAGTAAAATCTGCACATCTTCCCATTGGCTCCGTGGACTTTAGATCATACCCCTGAAGCACAGAGAAGTGCCTGAATAATAACAGAGAGTGAAGCACATCAAAAACTATCTTTCAAGTAAGTATGTGTTCCCATTTAAATCCCTGAACTCAAATTACAGGGTTTTTCAAGAGCAATTTTCTTAAAAGCCAGGAACAAAGTATTTATATTAGCTATGCTGAAATGAAAAGAGAAACAGAAGAAAGCTACACTAGTCATCTGCTATTTAAAATCCAAATTACTGTTATTTTAAAAACTAATATCTGCCTTAATCTGACTTACATAAAATAAAAATATTACATCTTTCAGCATTAAAAAGACATCTTGAAATCAAATATTAATAATTACATCACAGAAAACAAGAAAGAAATAGAGATCTCTAGTAGGACTCAGCTGAGAAGGTGTGGTGACGAGAATAGGAAATTGTTTGGTTCTCACTGATTATAGCTCTTTGTATCAAAATACTCGAGGCTGAAATTAGTGTGATCCAGAAGAGCAGGTGTTTTGAATTTTAATTTAAGACATAATTAGAGTCTATAAAAAACACACGATGTGATGCAGTAATTGAAAGGGCTAATCACGGGATGCTTTATTTTAAAAAAATACTTAAAAATAGGCCTACAAGCCAAAAAAATCACATTTCACAAATCGTTATTTTGACTCCCTATAAAGCTGCAATCCATTACTACTTTGATTTGAAAAAACTAAACAATTCAGTTCTGCCTTCAAAACTGGCATGTAATTATCAACTTCTTTATCTTTCATTTCATGTTGTTTATATAAACATTGTTAAAATCTCTAATGCTTGTACAATCACCCTGTGGAAATAATTGGCAAGACCAAATATTGGTTTAAATGCCACTTGGATTAAAGGATTATATTTATATTGAGCTAAAAGTTTTCCTTTAACTGTTGCCTATTATTTACAAGTGGTATTTCAGACTTCAAGTGTCTGATCTCATTTTTGTAGTGTTTAGAGCGAGAGGATGTCAAATTCTGCAGTTCCTCCTGTTCACAAAAGGCAATATATAGTCCCATGGCTTTTCTAAGCCACTGCTTTGTAGTCAAGGTTGATAACCAAAGGAACTGGTGCTGGTAAAAATCTGTGTGACGGCTCCTGTCTCCTTAAGCTATTACCTCTGATTTTGAACTAAAATGGCAATGCAATCAAGCAACACAGGAATGAATCAATTAGATAAAGATCACAGTGAAATAAATGAGTCCTTAACTTTCTAGTGCATAAACTAAGATGGCCCTAAAGAATTTGAGCTGTATCGATCACCAATTGCTACAGAGTGCTGCCGCTCAATCCAAATTAAGCCAACTGGAATAAGACATCTGAGAGGACTAGTTGCTAAAATTGCCGGCTGATATAACTGTGATGCACTGCTCCCTCCTTAAACTTGAAACCAGGGAAATTAATGTGGCGTACAGTTCTCTGTGGGTTCCCACACTGCTTGGGACTATGCATTATAATACCACATTGATGCTACCTCCTTCTACTGAAGACGCATCATTCATGGTGAAGTTAATTGTCTATTTAATAATGATCAAAATCCATATCTGGTAATATATTTCTATTTATCAAATATTATTTGTATTAGGACTATCAGAAAACCAAAATAGTTCAGAAAATTTCTCTTTTCTGTAGTCATGCTTGTTAAAGACAGATATTAACAATGAATTCCGTAGTACATTAAAGAGCTATCTTCCAGACAGTCTAAACGCCAGAGAAATGTGCATTTTATTAGTGCAGTGAAATGTTTCACTTTACCTGCAGTTCAGGTGACAACTTGCCTTCGGGTCTTTGGTGCTGAGATAATGCCAGCAATCCTCAGATCCACTGCCAGCACGTCTTGTGGTGGAGCAGGGTCGGAGGGCCCATGGGCCTGGTAATTACTGCAGCGTCAATCCCGCTGCGGGGCCTCCGCCAGCCACTCCACAATGGGACCAGACAGCTCAATCTCTGCAAGAATTTCCCTCCACTGAAGCACACTGGAAGTATTTCTTCCCTGTTCAAAGGGAAAACCTTTCATTCTGAATGTGTTTTGAACTCCTTCGAAAGTGCAGATGTTGTTATAGGGGAAAATATGTATTTTTTTTCCAGGCTTTCTAAACTTACTGAGGGGGAAAAAAACCAACAAACTTGGCAAGGCTCAACTTTGCTAAGTGCCAAATTCTTCAAACTTTGTAATTTAAATCATCATCCCACATATATATTGGAAAGCCAGATGCTTTGTATCTTTTTTATCTCCTGTACTATCAGTCAGGCACAAAGATTTCTGTGTGTCGGCAAAGCAAGTGCTGCTTCTCAGCATGGCATTGCAAAGCTGAGGGATGTTTTCATTAGGCTCCCATTCCCTTGTTCTCACTGTATTTCTGTTTTTCAGCTTCAGGCAAAACTCGTAATAGGGATCCTTTCTATATTTAGTCTTGAAGGCTTGTTTCTTGTATCACAGCTAGGAGTTACCCATGAGAAATGTGTTAAATGAAATCTTGGTTACTTCAACATACTTCTTAATCTAATTAATCGCTGAGTGAAGTAGATTTCACCCAGATATATGTGTGTGTGTATGTCCTCCATAAATTGTCTTCTGCTTTCATAATATCTTGTCAATACTAGTCACTGGTTGTGACTCAGTCACAAGGCATCTGTTGTAATCGTAGGCTTCCAGACCTCCATTTCCATAGCCTTAAAGTTCAATTTTGACCAAACACTGCAATATCAGAAGAAGGGTATTTCAATTTTGATGTCAAATTACATGTGGTGGGTAACAATGGCCTGCCAAATCCTAGGTTTCCAGAGGTAAATGTTAATAGCAGCAAAATATAAAGTTAAAGCTCACTAAAAATTACATGAAGACATACTACCTACCCCACAAAGAGCGATGCTTCAAAGGAACTACATAATATAGACACTGTTTAATGAAAGAGGTTTCAGTCTTTGTTTTAAAACTCACAATTCCATGAAGACCTCTGTCCCTTTGCATTTTCCAAGCTCTGGTTTGAGTACAGTATTTCTGATTTTGTCAGTATTTTCTAACGCTTGTGGAAATAATATTTGGGTGATTCACAAGCCACCTTTAATCCCTACCTGTGAGTTGTATTCGTATTTTTGGCCCTATTCTACAGAGAGTGCTTAAATACAATATTTTTGAAAAGTTCCAAATATTTGTGGGTGCTGAGCAGAAAATCTCTGATTTTTTAGATAACAAGTCTGTTCAAGGAAGAGCTCTTAGTGACTGCAGTGGCATCTGCTGTCTCAGAATAATTCTGGTTAGAAGGCACCATCTGATCCACCCCCCTACTCAAAGAAGGGCCAACTTTGAACTTACATACAACTTTGAAATCAGATCAGGGTTATATTTGGTCAAATCTGAAATATCTCCAAAGATGTCCTAAAGGAAACAAGTCTCTGCCAACACTTAAAGGCTGTTAGCAAATCACTGGTGTCTTTGAATACTTGTATGCTTCAAGTTGGTTATTAGGAAAAATTTATTCTCATAAAGAGTGGTGACGTACTGTCACAGGCTGCCCAGGGAGGTGGTGGAGTCACCGTCCCTGGAGGTGTTCAAAAACTGGCACTGAGGGATGTGTTTTAGTGGGCATGGTGGTGATGGGTTGATGGTTGGATTAAATGATCTTAGAGGTGCCACTAATGATTCTATGATTCATGCAGGTGGGAGCCAGCCAGAGTGAGACTGCACCAGCAACCATCTTATGGCCTACCAAAGGCACCTTGAAAAAGCCCCATCACCACTTCTGTGCTACTCAGAGGTGGAACTTCTCTTAAAATCACTGAGATATTGGGGTGTTCAAGTGATGGAAGATACAAAATTAGCTGTCTTATGGGTAGTCTATGTAAAGATTAACAAAGAATAATCAAGTCAGTTGCCATCAATTCACAGAGAAGAGTCAAGAGTGATATGCTAAAATGAATGTTTAGCAAAATCTTTGGTTTTGTTTTGCTTTTAATTTAACATTTAAACACAAACACAGATTAAACAACCAAAAAGCAAGCCTTGAGCTTTTTGTTGCAGAAAAGCAGACTTGATATGGAAGGGTGTGCTGTAGGCAGCAGTCCAATAGCATAAACGAAATTTGTAAAAGTAATGGTTCAGGAAGCTTGGTCCAAAAGCATGTTCCAGCAAAGATTGGGCTGAAATTAATCACAAAAGAAAGCTGCAGGAACCAGGTAGCACTTTAGCGTAAACTGGCATTGCTTTCTTGGAATGACTGGAGCTATGCTGATTTATAACAGCTGATGATCTGGTCTACAAATGTTTCTGTATTCCAAATGTAATTATTTCCCAGAGTGTAAGAGTGTCTCTGTCTATCCCTGTTCATTTAAGACTTCCAGATGCTAGTCTGGAAGTATGCTTACTGCAAATATTAAATTGGTCATTTTGAATGAAATATGGGTTTTCTGACATCCTCATTGATTAATTTTCTTTCAACTTATGAATATGCTGGTTATTATAAGAATCATTTTTTTTTTCTTTTTCACCATTGAACTTTCAGTCAACATAAATGAAAGGAGCCTGTTCTCATAATCCACAAAGGTAAGCCACATTAATTATAGTTAAATGTTTACACTGAATGTAGTTGTACATGAGGGTGGCTTCTGATATTTAGATTTTCCAACCTAAGGAAAAAAAAATCTCCCTGTTTATGAGCTACCAAAACCTTTGATTTCAAACAATTTAAAGTGGCATTTCTCAAGTCTTGTATTTATGGGTACGCCCTCAGAGTCTTTTTCACTGCACCTGTACAAACAGCAACAAAGAGAAGACATGTGAGTGTGAAAAGGGCCTTCAGCTTCCCCCACCTACTTAATGAAACTCCCCTGCTTTTTTTTGCGAGCAAATGAAAGACAATAAATTACATGAGATGCTTTTTCAATGGCAACAGGAGTGATAGGAGTGTCCTCATTTGATGCTCTAGGGGATAAGGCTTATAAATGGTGCCATAAAAAGTCTTCCTGGGATGTGAAAGCTTGCAGAGAATGAAGCAGTTCAGCAAGCTCTGTAGTTTAAAACACTTCGTTGTGCTTGTCATGCGTCTGATCTGGTTTGTCATGACAAAGAGTCTGCTTGGATTTGCGTAGCTCAACTGGTTTCAGCAAAGTAGTGCAGACTTGTGACGACTCAGATGTTGGCTATGGATCTTTACAATACTTGTAGAGTTAGAAATGTTACCGAGAATTGTGTTACTTTTGGAGCTTTTTAACCTCCGAGACAGCTGATAGTCTTTTTTCTCTTTCTACTTGATATGGGTAACTCAATTAGATGCAGTTTTTATATCTAATTTGGACATCAGAGAAGAACTGGTTGTACCAGAAACCTTTTTTCAAGAGACCTTGATTAATTTTAAATTAAATGTAAAGATAAATACAAGAAGTTCTACTTTAAGTTGCACCCATTGTTTATAATCTCAAAAAATGCAGTTTGATGAACTGGGAAACTCATGGAGTTAAATGTAAAAGTTTTCTGCAATTTCTGATTGACAAAGGTACCAAACTTTTCTCAGGCTTACACTGAAATCAAAGGGAGAAATACAGACCTAAATGGATGATCAAAAATAACTTCCTAGGAACAAGTAGACATCCTATGAAGAATGGAAAAATAGAGTAATGTTCAGCTAATGCAATCAAGTCTTAGAGGTCAGGAAGTCTATGGATAAAATAATTGCCAAAAGACAAACTAAGTTGGATTTTTCAAACACAGCTAAATCAAATAGAGATTATTTTAGCCACACAAACAAAAAGATGATTTATAGCCACAGCACAGTGAACATGGTGCTGAAGTTAAGGATAATAAGGATATGGCCCCAAGATGAATACTTTGGCTCACTTTTCAACAGGGATGATGATGTCAAACAAGGCTGTATTGCTAATGGGAATACGAGAATGGAAATGGAATTAACCACATCTGAGGTGGACGCAAAACTCTAAAGAGATTAATGTGACTGAGTCAGCTTGCAGTAGAGGCACATCCTAGGAGAACTATGAAAGAACTAGTTTAAGAAACTGCAAGTCTGCTAGCAAAGTATGAATGTATTTATCATACGTGATAGTTCTTCTCTGAAAAAAACAAACTCTGGATCTAAGTTAATTTAAATGAGAAAATGTCTGGGCAACCACATGTCTGACTTCAGGAATACGTGAAGTTTTGAAGTGCACTTTGGAGGAAAAAAACAGATAAGGATATGAAGATGAAAATGAATAAAATGTCACTCATTTTAGGATGGGTAGAATATGTCGGAATAGCCTGACAGTGTTATTAGTAAGAGAACAAGAAGCAACACAGTTAATAGGAAAGCTTTTGACATAGTGCTGCATAGGAAATTGCTTGTTAAGCTGGAGAAAATTTGGATTAGTGGAAGAATTGTGAGGTGGAAAAAAATGAAAGATCATGTTGAAAGGAGAAATACCAAACTGAAAGGAAGTTACTAGTGGAGTTCTTCCAAGATGTGTCTAGGGACTAATCCTATTTAACATTTTTAACAACTTTGGCAGAAGAAATAGGACTATGCTCATGACATTTTTTGATACTGCAATATGTAGTGTGAATGTGGAGGAGGACGGTATACAGGAAGAACTGGGTAAGGTTTAGGACTGGAATAATAGAAGTGGGATGAATTTGAATAACCCAAAAGGTGAGGTCAGGCACTTTAGGACTCATAATTTTTCCCCACGCAGGAAGTTTTAAAAAAAGACCTGGGGATGGACTGTTGGATCTCCAGATGACACTGTCTGATGCGCCTGCAGCGAATAAGAATGTAGTCCTCAAGTGTATCAGTGGGGAATTTCACCAGAAGTATCAGTGCCATTTTGAGACACTTGCAGTACTTCAACTGGAAATGAGATTTCTAACCAGAAGAGCAATACATCTACAACACCCACCCATCAACCCGAATATTCTGTTAAAACAGAACTTCATCAGTTAATGGAAGGGATTACAGTGAGGGAGATTGGAGCCAATAATCCAATAGAACCCTTCTGGATCCACCTGCTTTCATAGCTCACACTGAGCTCAGACACATAGCTTGGTAGAATCATCCAAAGACTAACAAAAGCTGGAATTCTACTTTTGATGAAAAAATAAGCCACTATTTGTGAGAAATATCAGTAGCTGTTTTGCTGCATCATTTGGCTAGCTCAACCCCTAAGTATGCCACTTCTGCGGCAAATTATCTCCATTAATAATGCATCCCACATCATCACCTGTAACAAGTCCCACTGGCTAGTAACTTTTGATCTTTGGGCACTTCAGCAGCACATCTGTCTGCAGTTAGTAAATTTTACTATTACATCACAATCTTTCTTTTTATAGGTAACAGTCACCATGTATCCCCTGAACCTGCTGAATAGGTCATATAGAAACTTAGTCTTTGTGATTTTCACATAATAATATCAGAATATGAGACATTTTTTTTTGGTAGTGGGGGCTTCCAACTTCTTACCACCATTTTAACTCTGAGGTCCTCTACAACTCTGACTGAATGCAGGCAGGTGAAGGTTAACAAAGAATGTCTATATCCTGTCCTCTGACCAAGGGCTTTGGGAGTGTCTTTTTTGCCAAAATTTGATTTCCCTGCAGTGCAAAATGAAGACAAAAGAACATAAGCGTTCTCTACTTAGCTGTGAAGAAGAGCTCAGATGAAGGTTTTTGCTGTGCTCCACTTAGTATATGTAGAACTGCTCCTTGAACCTATTAACTTATTATTTAGTGTCTGGATGGGCACATTTCCAGTTGATGACTGGATGTTCACATTCTTTATTTGCGAAAGATTTCTTTGACCTTGGTGAAAACCAAAAGAGAGGAAACAGCATTCAAGAAGGCAGAACTTAAAATGAAAAACACATGAAACAGGAACTCCCCACGGAACGGAGGAATGGAGCACTGGCTGAACTTGGGGGTGTTTGCTGTTCAGCAGCTTTGCCAGGACATATGCAGAGCAATATTTGAACTTTCCATTCTCCATGTGCAAAGGAAAAAAAAAAATAATACCTGAAGTGTTTAACAAGAGAGGTAGCAATGCTGAGATGCAAGCATTTTCTTTTAATAACAATTAAAAAATGTTGACTATTTGTTGAATTCACTAATAGCAGCTAGATTCACACGTCATTCATTTTAAGTAAGCAAACTAAATTGCATCTGATTTCTATGGTCACTTTTTTTTTTTTTTTTTTTTTTTTAATGAGAGTGAGAGGCTGCTTAGTGAAAGGCATGTATTTATGACTAATTTAAAGTATAGAAGATTTGTTACAGTGGCCCACACCTGTCACAGACATTGATTTATACACCTACTGGATTGCTATGTTAGCCTATGGGTAGCTTAAAATTACAGACCTGGTACAAATATACTATGGAATTACAATTACAAAAATTATCATCAGAAAAAAATAGAATTTTCTACATACCACAATCCAAAGAACTTTGCAGTATAGATGCTTTCAGCTTGAGCTTGCATTTCACTTTTGTACAGGCATGTAAGTGAGATCTACCTTCTCTGGAACAAAAGGCTCATTTAATATGAGAAAAATAAATTGCTGGCTGTGATAGTGAATGTGGTTCTTACTGCTGCTAACATAGACTCATCCTTCCAAGGCTCAGCCTGATTTTGGGGGGGAGAGAAAGCTAGTGGAAACATTTTGTTTTAAATCTCTCACAGAACGTCCAGAACCCAAGTCCCCACAGTGCTGCAATGTAATGGTGACAGGGGACTTTGGATTGGTTGTCTGTCACTCAGCCTTGTCCTACAAAGATCTGTTTGCAGAAGACAGTTTCAGAATTATCTTAATCATAAATACGATCTGCTTATGGCCTTGAAACAAAATCTTGCTGCAAATGAGTTTAATGGGCAGATTTTTCTCCAGCTGAAGTAAAGTTTTGCCTCCAACGGTCTTAGTAGGTTCTAAATTAGTGTTCAGCCTTGGGTATTTTCTGTGAGTATTTAATACTATGGGGGAGGTAAAACTGTGAATCTACTACTGATCTTAACATGCCCCATGTCTTGGACAGGTATACTCTTTGCTGTGTAAGGAGCTGGCTGGAGGGCCGGGCCCAGAGGGTGGTAGTGAATGGAGTTAAATCCAGCTGGCAACCCGTCATGGTGTTCCTCAGGGGTCAGTACTGGGGTCTGTCCTGTACAATATCTTTACTGATGACCTGGATGAGAGCACTGAGTACACCCTCAGTAAGTCTGCAGATGACACCAGGTTGGCTGGAAGTGTCGATCTGTATGGGGGTAGCAAGGCCCTACAGAGTGATGTGGACAGGCTGGATCACTGGGATGAAGCCAGTGGGATGAGGTTCAACAAGATCAAGTGCTGAGTCCTGCACTTTGGCCACAACAACCCCAGGCAACGCTACAGACTTGGGGCAGAGAGGCTGGAAGACTGTGTAGAGGAAATGGACCTGGGGGTGTTGATTGACGCTAGACTGAACATGAGCCAGCAGTGTGCCCAGGTGGCCAAGAGGGCCAGTGGCGTGCTGGCTTGTATCAGAAATAGTGTTGCCAACAGGAACAGGGAAGTAATTGTCCCCCTGTACTCAGCACTGGTGAGGCCACACGTCAAATACTGTGTTCAGTTTTGGGCCTCTCACTACAAGAAAGACATCAAGGCCCTGGAGCATGTCCAGAGAAGGGCAACAAAGCTGGTGAGGGGTCTGGAGCACAAGCTGTGCAAGGGGAGATTTGGGCTGGACCTTAGGAAATACTACTTTTCCAAAAGAGTGGTCAGGCACTGTAATGGGGTGCCCAGGGAGGTGGTGGAGTCACTGACCCCGGAGGTGTTCAAGGAACATTTAAATGTTGGTTGAGGGACATGGTTTAGTGAGAACTATTGGTGACAAGTGGACAGTTGGACTGGATGATCTTGTAGGTCTTTTCCATCCTTGGTGATTCTACGATTCCATGATTCGGTGTGGGACAGAGCCAGGACTGGGGAGCAGACAGGATGCTTTGCTTGACACATCTTCTAATGTCCACTCTGACATCTGGCCCTACAAACAGGAGGAATGTAGCACCATTAATGACCATGATAAATCCTTTTATGAAGCAACACAGACTAACCTCACTTTACTTCTTTGGGGCAGGGGACAGAGTACAGAAGATCCATTCCTACCTCCTGCTCCAGCCTTCCTGCTCCCTCCAGACAGTGCATCCCATGGAGACCCTGGAGCAAATTTCTGCATTCAGGAGACTGCTGGTTGCTTGTGTATAGCCCCATCATCACCAAGCAAAGACAGTCACTGCTAACACCATCTTCCTGAACTGATGTTTTTGGAGGGCTTTAATACTAAAAATTGATCATATTGGAAAGAAGTGTATGAAATAAAATATTGCCTATATGTGATAAATAATAAATAAAGAGAACATTTTTCCTCCTAAAAATTGTAGTTTCGTATTTTAAAGGATGCAATTTCTTTTCCTTATGGAAAAGAATATCAAATGCATTGTAATTTTGCCAAGCTTTATGGGCCTAAACAGATTTATGAAACATTCCTGGTTGACTTGGGGTGTGAATCTGTCTTATATAAGTCTAATAATCTGACCTTTCTGCTTTTCCCTTTGCCTTCTCCTTTGCCATCACTCATACTTCAGGAACACACAGGGCTATGGAGGGTGGGTTTTCCTCTGCCTTTTCTACAGAAGCAGTCTTTTTTTCTTATTCTTCCATCATCTTCTTACACAGGGTCACAGGAGAGGAATGCTCAAGGTCTGCAGCAGTTTATTTGGCTCATTCTTAATGAGAAAAATATCTGGAGATCATTTTTCTGAGTTCAGACGATTACCTGTACATCATCTGCAGTTTTCTTGTTGATGTGACATGTGTATAACGTTTCGTTTTTTTAGACAGTTACATCATGTTACTTGATATATACATAACATCTGTAATGTAATTCATGAAACAAGCTGTGGCATCTCACATACCTCTATATTTACTGAATCTCAAAATACAAAGGCTAGTCTTTAGAGCCTTGTGTACTTTTATCTGCATAAAACTAAAAAAAAAAAAAGACACCACCAAAACCACCACGATTCTAAATATTAATACAAGGCTTAGCTGTGAGTAAACATAAAGCAATACTCCCAAATTCTGTACCCCTGGTAAAATCACAGCTGTAGCTAAAGAAATGAAAAGCAAGCCATTCCTTACTGTAACTAAAAGTATCAAATTAAGGAATATTGGCTATCTTGTTTGACTGAGTGAGGTTGGAAGCCAGCTAGAACTTTCATTTGGGTTTTTTCTTTTGTGTGTCTTCAAAATGATCTTATTACTGAATATCGTATGTCTTGCTGTGTTTCTAAATTCATGCACATTTCCTGCTAAGAACATGTGGAAAAGAGTAGATGGTTCAGAGTGAAATCTGGATGACATAATAAACCGTGAGAGAGAAATGGGAAGGATTAATAAAGATCCAAACCATGAATCTGTGTCTACTGTTAAGAACACACCACCATTTTTTGTAGTGGAAGACTTTTATGAGGCACAAATAGGAAAATGCAAATATCAGACTGTTACAGAATGTTAAGGTTATGTATATGGATATTCTGGATGCACTAGCAACTTAGAAATGACAATTCTTTACATATTTCCTCTTCTCAGAAGTCTGAGCAAAGCCTGTGTAAATTTTCAGTGGAAACTTGATCTTTTCTTTTTCTTAAGTTCACTGTCTTCTGAAGCAAATGGACAATGAGCAGTGCTCTCCCTCACCTGAGCAGATGAATAATGCAACATGCACAGAAGCGCTGCTGACAGCAGTATCAAGCAGCTTACTGAACACTGCAGGCATGAACATGGGATACCAATAGAGCTATACTCAGTGTCGATTAATAAATGAGGTGATATTTCTTCTCATTATGTTCACACCTATAAATATGTTTCTGCACAGACTCTCATCAAACAGAAAATTTGGCATGTAAATATCTGATTTCCACAGAGGTGTAGACATTAACTCCAAAGGAAGGGGTCAGAGCTCATCTTGCTGTGTGTCTGTATAGAGGTAGGGCTCTGTAGAGGGCTGCCATGAGCTCACCACTCAGCCTTCCTAGGTCAGTTGCAGGTGCTAGGGATGCCACCTCATTATGTGGGCTGCTGCCAGGCTTGCTTCCAGAACTGCATCTCATGTAAGCATACCCTGGTGCAGCTGCAATTACATTTACCCATGACCTTACACACTAATCACTTTCATGTGTATTTTCTGAGATGATGCAGAAAATTCACAGAGGATTCCTCTCAAAAAAATAAAGGTATTTCCATAAAGATGTTCTGCAAAATCTGAACCAGTTCACCTTTGGTTCCATAGCTAAGGGAGGGAAGGCAATTTGTGTGATCTTTTTTAAACATCTCTCTTCACATGCTGTGATTTGCCACCAGAAGTTACCTATTTCTCCCAGTGATTGTCAAGGAAACAGAGAGCTGAAGCCTTCTGCTCCAAGTCAGGCATCTGACTTCCAAGCTCTTCAACTGGACCTGATGAAAGTCACCCAGAATTTTCCTAAAGTGTAAAATGCTTTCAAATAGAGCACTTTTATTTTTGTGGTGCTCATGAATGTGAGGGCATCTTGGGGCTGTGCTGCCCTGGCAGAAGATGATGGTAGCAATGATACCCACCAGAAGCTGGAGTGTTGAGTAAGCAGAAGAAAAAGGCTTGAGCTATACCAGGCAATTTCACATCTTGGATCCTTCTGTTTGAGGATGAGCAGTCCCCCATCCTTTCCTTAGCTAAGCTAAAGAGTTCCTGGGGTGATTTAAGAAAAGTCTGCCAAGTTTAGAGAAAGAAGAGCTATAGATATGTAAAAGTAGGCTGTCCCTGTTTGTCAGGAAAGCTATATCACAACCTGAGAACTTTGCTTCTGACACTGGGATGTAATCTCCTGTGAAAAGAAAGAAGAACATAGGTGAGGCGGAAAGCAGAGGCCTTATGTTGGAACTAAGCTTAAGCCAAATAGAAATATCTGTACTAGCAAATACAAATCTGCTCTCAAATGATAAAGTGTGGGCAGTTTTCTCTCTGTTATGTGCTTTAATGCAAATAATCTTGTCCCTGGGGAAAAAGAACCTGATGTGAACATTTTATGCTATTGGTCATGGGGTAATCAGTGCTTAATAGTTCCTCACTGTGGGAATAGCAGTTCAGTGTCTGTTGTAAAGGTGAGAGATTGAGATATTTTGATGTGAGAACCAACCAGACATCTTCTTGTTAGAAGCACATCTTTCTTTCTGGGCCAAGGACAGTCAGGCTCCCTGCAAGTGAAGGCACTAACAGGCAGAACTTGAAGCTTTTAGGAATAACATGATGGAAAATTTCCCTGGAAGGCTGGTTTGATTTTAACTGTAAAAAAAATAAAATAAAATCTGTATTAAGCAGGAAACTGTGTGTAGTTGTAGCCCTAGTGATCTTTTTCACAAGTTATTAAAATGAGTTTCCACTCAGATCATGGTAAAGTTAGAAATAAAACCACTGGAAAAAAAAAAAAGAGAGAGAGAGAGAAAGAAATCTTTCTTATCTGGCCACCTTCTTAGAATCCTTCAGCCAAATTTTAACGCATAAAAATATTCTATTATTTCCTGGTGGGAGGCAAAAGGAAGCAGTCTTGCAGAATCTGCTTCCTGGCTATCAGAAAATACCGACATAGAAACAAGTCCAAGTTTGTGCAAGAGGCGAATGGTTAGTATTAATCTTTATGCAGCCCACTAGTGTTGAACAAACCCTTTACTGAATGCTGAGGAGTATGAGATGAAGTATAGAAATAAAATATTAAAACTTTGGATGTCCATGATTTCCAATCTATTTTTTTGAATAGAATCATCTATTACTGAAAATTTTATACTCCATGCCAAACTCAGCCCTCACCACAGCAAAATATCTCTTTTCTTAAGCAGCTTTGCCCGGGGAGGGTCTAAATGATTGTTTCCTTGAAATTGTTTATCTGCGCTGATTACAGTGGAAAAACAAAGCAAAAAAAAAAAAAAAAAAAAAAAAAAAATCCATAAAATCAGAAGTTAATCTTAGCCAGGAAACAAGTAATACTGAGTCACTAGACCTGGCAAAGGTGGCTGTTTAACAGTAGGTCTTCTGAGCCAATTCCTTGTATATACTTCATTGAAGCATAGCCATGGCATTTAATTTAGTTACAAGTGCCAAATTAAACACTTAATTGAATTTTCTTTTACAAGTTGTCTTAACTTTGGCTACACATTGCTGTAGATGCTGCTACAGATATTAAACTGAGTATGAAGCCCAGACAGTGCTGGGTTCTGTGGGAAAATTCACCATTTCAATGCTGTTCTTTGTTGTAATAAAAAAAACTAATAATTAAAAATCCCTTTCAAGGCTGTAGTCACAGACTTACAGCAAACGACCATTCTGAGAACTTACAGATTTTTTTTTGTTTCTTTACTCCATCCAAGGTTGGGAAGTCATAGAGTATTTGGTGAACTGACATTGAGAAGAAGCTTTCGGGAACAGAATTTTCTATCAAGCAATAGACTCTTAAATCTGTTTTAACATTTCATTCTTGGATGTGTAAATGCATTGTGAGAAGCAGGCCTACTGAACCTTTCATTCTTCTGTCATCCTCCTAATGAATCACAGAGAAGTTATTCTCAGCTTTCACTGAAACCATTGTATCTCTAATTCACTTAGGTCTGGGAAAATGACACCCTGCTTTAATTAAAAGAGCAATGAATGTAAACTGACTTCAGAGAAGAGCTAAACTCCTTCTCTCCCCACTGAAAATCCATATGCTGAGTGATGTGCAGCACGTATCTTTCTACCTGCCTGGGATGACATGTTGGCACTGACTTGCCATGGCAGGATGATGTTATCAGCTCTACTCCACTGAAGTTGGCTGTAATACACCTGTGGCCCTGCGAGGAGAATCTGGGCTATGATTTCTCGGCTGCTTCTCAGCTGTTCTCAAGGAGAATACGTGTTGCTAATCTGACACCTCAGTAGCACGAAAAGGGAGATTTTCTGGAAAGGGAGTCCACAGGGCTCACTCTGGTTCTGCACTTTCCATTTGTTTCCCCTAAAGGTCTCAGTGTACTACAAACAAAACAGTGTTCTTGCAATATCTCTGGGGATTAGGAAAGGACATACATGTTTACTCATTCTCTGAATCCCTATTTGCAAGGGACTAGTTGCACATTTTGTAAGACAAAAACCTGAAGAAATAGGATAGGTAGGATAGAAAATTCTGGCTGAGTTTAGACAAGCAAAATGTAATTAGAGTGTAGCGGGGCCCCTGAAGTTCTCTCTCAAATTAAAAACTAAGCACACCGAAGTGGTCATGATAGCTGATTTGCATTTCTCCTGAAAGATGCTTCCAGGAGCTCATGGTTTCTTTCAGCCACGTGAATTTGGTCCAGAAGCACTACCAGCAGCCATGGCTGTGAGCTGGGGCTGGCACTGACCACGGCAGGTCATTCAGTAGAGATCAGAGCGCAACAAGAGGCACTCCATGAAAGGGGAGTGGGTGTTCCTCAGCGTGTTTACAGATACCACTCTCAGGTGTGGCTCCTCTCATCAGAGATGGTCACTGTCTGAGGAGGTAATTCAGGAAGGAAGTCTGGAAGCATGTGGGTGTGATTCCTGCCCCAGGGAGAAAGTGGAATTGTTTATTCCAGCAGTAGGAAAAAGCTGGCTCTCCATTAAAGTTAGTCCATTTATTACCAACAAATAGATTATTCACTGAGAAGTGCACTTTTAGCTGGCCTGAAAATATCCTTGAATTCAATCCACATCTGTAGGGCTGTTTAAACGTTTGGGGTTTTTCTTTCCTAGGTGGTAGATGCATAGAGATTTATCTCCTCGGGGCTAAGTGTGAGAGTGTGGAGATGATAACCTCCCAAGTCCTTCACCATCAGAGTGCTCATCCAGCCAGTGCATGACTTGGGTTTGGCTATACCTTCTGTCTGGGGAGATCTGAATGCATCAGTCCCATCAGCCTGGCATCTGACTCCACCACCATGCTCTGAGTAAGGGACTTCTGCAGTGTGTACTGCACAATACACGAGGTGTTGCAGAGTGACCTGCACAAAGCCTAGTCCAAAAACACATCCCTGGAGTGTTTGGGGGGAGATATATACAGACATCCCTGGTTTGGGGGAGATATATACAGACATAATGACTGTGAGCAGCAAGGAAGGAGCTCATAGAAAATCTCTGCTCTTGCCACAGGTTCATTTCACAAGTACTCACTGGGAGAGGACGGCTCCAGAGCCTGTGACCTTTTGGTGTTCACCAAAAGATGCATGACATTAGGAGTCTAGGCCTTGTTCTGCTGTTTTTTTTAAACTATTTTATACAAAATGAAATGGTGACATGAGGATCAGTGCAAGAATTCCACTTCCTGGGCACCCTGCAGTTTGGGAGCTGGGCATTCTGCTGGGATGCCAGGTGACACAGTAGGAGGGGGATGCACCATGGTGCTGTGGGCTCTCTTGGTCTTGTCCACCACTTTTCTTTTCATTAAGACTACTAAAAAAAGACAGAAACACTTTTTAATTGATGTGAAACAAGTTATACAATGGAGCTTTTGAAATCTTCTGTGTTTTTTTGGTTGGCAGGATTCTAGATGAAAATAAAACAGCTTTGCTTGAGTTGTGAATTCTATAGTGGCTACTTTGGGAGGCTGTGTTTGATTTTATTCACTTATTTTATTATTATTCACTTATTTTTATTTTATTCACTGGCCAAAATGAAAAAAAAAAACCAAAAAACCTGCATTCTTATTGATGGTGTTATTTTATTTCCACTAACAGAGCCTCCGCCATTTTTTCGACTGGCTCTGCTGAGCCAGCAATCAGCTGGCTGGGCTTCTGTAACAGCATTTTTCTGCAAGCATGAAAGATCCATGTCCTGTGATTTTTGGCTACTGGTTGGCTCCTTGTCTGGATTGCAAGGTGTTGTTAAGTTCTGCTTTACCGTTTCTTTCACATTTTGCTGACATTACCATTCCTGGTGCCACCAGGGGGATGGATGCAAGAGCAAGGCCCCTCAATTTAAAGAGATGAAAAGTTTCAAACACAATCTTTTGACCTTTAAAGCGTACTGCAAAGACAGCCTATTTCCTAAGGCTTTGGGGGAAGAACTGAGGGAACAAATGGGACAGAATATATTTTACTGCTTTGAATTACTAACTGGATAAGTTAATTTAATTTTGATTTCTCTGAGCTCTCTTGTGTTGGCCCTGTATGTTAAATAATTGGTAACGTGTTGAAAGCTATGGATAGTCATTGTCTTTTGTATTTTAATTGTACTAAATAAAATGAGAACAATGGAAGCAAAAAATCCTAGAGGTGAGTCATAAATAAGCATTGTTTCGTTTCTAACAGACATGCTTTAGTTTCCCAGTTATAATGGGAGACATTATAGTAAGGCATTAAAATATGTACTGAATAACTGAGAAACAAATAGCCCTGGGTTCATTATTGTCCAAAATAGAGACTCTTTCTTTACAAGCCACTAATAAAAATTAATCTTTACTGTTCAAGTTATGTTTATTTTGCTAATAGAATAAACAAAGAACTAATGACAAATTAGTAAGGTCTCCAAAAGAAACTATTGCTATGTGACGGCTGGTCAGCTGAACATGAAGTTATGCTTTGAGCCAGCTGGGGGAAGCAAGAAAGATCGCACTGAATTGGACACTAACAGGAAAGCAGAGAAAATATGCACTGAATCTTCAGAGTAGAACTTGGTTTTGAAATTTTACATTGAGCCAAAGAGCCTCATGTGACTGCTGTAGTGCAATGACTGTGGTAAAACAGCACCAATTATTTCCTGTAAGATTTGTGTCTAAAACCAAATGGGTTACGTAGTGGGTGACCTTTTTTAAGGGTTTTCTGGAAGAAAATACTGATACTTCCACTTGTCAATGATACAATTTTGTGGACAAATTTCATCTGTTCCCATCTGTCATACTTTTATCTACCAGCAGCCTAGATGAATGACGGGAAGCTCCATCTCCTTCAGTTGTACCATTATCCACAGCCAGCTTGCATGACCTCTGCAAAAACTCTGTCAAGTTTGACAACAGCCTGCGGTACTGGGGTCCTCTCTGACATACTGTGTTTGTTTTACTTATTTTTCTCAACAAATTTTTGCTCACGTCATCTCTTCTATCCAAGCTGGTATAATTTGAGAGAGATCAGTTTTGCCACATTGGCGTGAAGGGTCCTTACATACATTTATTGGTTGCTTGGTCACTGGGTAGGAGGCCTTGCAGAAATCTGTGTATAACACCTCTGACAGACTGCTTTGCATTGCCCTAGGGATTTCTACAGCAAAATCTCCAATTATTTGTGGCCTCAAATTATTTGTGAATAAAATATGAGGACAAAAATCCTATTATGTGGTGGAAAATGCGTAGTTTGCCTAAATTCCCTTAAGTTTTCTGATGGTTCTTTTCATTGAGAACACCTGTATATTGCTAAAGAGCATATAAATCTTAGGCTATTTGCATTCTACCCACAAAGACTTCTAATGAGTCTCTGCTTTATTTTTATAAACATTTTATAAGCTGCCTAGAGGCTTATATATGCTGCTGGACATAAGTTTTTGTTAAAATCTGTCATTTCATTAAAAACAAAAAAAGAAGTTCCCCATTGATATTCTAAGAATGAATTTTCATCTTTGTTACGTGGCTCATCAAACAAATGGTTTCAATTCTTCAGTTTTAATGCTAGGCAGATGTCGTGTTAGACAGATATTACCACATTTTTTGGAATCCTACGTTAGAGGATATATTCTTGCAGGCTGTGCTGCACATCAGACAAAAACCTTGTCCAAAAGGATGTAAAATAACACTCGTGAAGCCTTAGTATTCCAAAACCAGAGATGTTATTGCATGCTCTTGGCCCAATTCAAGTAAGAAGGGAAGCAGCACACTGGAGCAGTTAGGATTTAAGTTCCTCATTACGAGCTCAGGTCTGCAAGTTGATTAGCACTCTGGCCCCAGTCCAGAAAAGCACTTAGACTGAGAAAGTATATGGCAGTTGGGTGTTTAATTCCTTTAAACCTTTTTTGAAAAACTTAGCCTTAAGCATTAACTGCCATAGGTGTATTCAATTGTCTGAATTAGCAGGGTTCTGGCGGGGTGCTCGAGTGCTTACCGTTGTGTGGCTTCAAGTCCCATTCACCAGGCTTCTCTCATGGAGTGCAAGCGATGCTGGACACCACCAGTGTTTCCCTCGAAGCCAGTAGATCTCTTCAGTCTCACCAAGGTCACAAGCACAGAGCGCTTGAGAGATGCAGAGAAGCTAGAAAGCTGGGTAAGTGCAGGGAGGGAACAAGAACGATCAGGAGGCAGGAGTCACACTAAGAACTGCACATAACCCTGTGCCTGTCCTGATAGGGTTTTGAGACAAGTCTTGTAGCTTCTAAAGCTCACCCACACTCTCCAGGAAAATAATGAAATTTCTCAATAACAGCTCTTTTTTCATATGCAGTCAATCCTTATTCAGTTGCTGCTTCCTCATGCTGCTGGAGCCCATCCACTCTGTTGCCTTCTACACTACAACCTTTTACTTCCACATGCCACATGGTGATCAGTCCTGAAGGTAATGGGACTTTTGCAGCTCTCAGTTATCTCCACAGTGGTTTGTATGACAGGTTGAGGGAAAACATGAATTAGTGATACATTACTACAAGATTTTGAGTATGTCTGGTCATGGGCTATAGTACTGTGCATAGAAGTGGTCTTTCTCCTACCTCTTGAGTATAGATGCACTATGACTGCAAAGGCGAACATTTCTTTTTGGTGAATATTATGCACATAGTGCTGTGGGTCCTTTTAATAGTTTCCTACTTTTCAGCTTGAAATATATCCTCTGAGGATACGTCTAATGAAGGTAGCTTGGGTATTGCTATGTTACATTGCGCTCCACTGAAGTTAATATATTCTGCTTCTCCCCAGGACTAATTAACTCAGATATAATTCTGAGCTAGCAGAGCTATGCCACTTCCAACACTCAAGTTAGCTCTTTCACAGGTAGATCGGATATCTCCACATGGGGCTGAATTATGCCAATGAGACATATTATGAGTTCCTAAGCAGTCCTTTTTAAAGAAATTCAAAGCAAGGAAACTAAAGAATGCAAATGGATAAAAAATGCTGCCTAAAACTTGGATTTTGTCTAGATACTTTGATCCGTGACCACTTCAATTTTAATAAACTAACATCTATTTTTGAATTACTCTCTTTGTGGCTTAAAAAAATTCTGTCCTAAGCTGCAAGATCTGTCTCAGTGAAACTGAAAATTAAATAAGAAATACCCACAGGAAACTTGCAGGTTTTTGCTAACATCTTAATTAAATCCCACAGGTGGAAGAAAATTAATTGAAGATTTTTACCACTTACCCCACTAACTTTTCCTACTCCAGGGATTCAGATAAATGGAGTTTACAAATTCACCCACTGTTTTGCTTTAAAACTTCATGAAACTTTGCTTTTTAGTAGGAAGTTAATTAGGTATAGTTCTTATTATACCTTTTATGTGGGTAAAACTCCTGAGGCACGGTAAACATTAATTAAGCCCCACAGTGCCCTCTGAAGTAGACAGTTCTTACCCACAGTAATACTGAAAATGAAGCCTCCCCCCTCACTTGAACTGATGATATGCTCTATCCCCGTAACGGCAACCTACTTTAAATACTGAAAAGTGAATGTATTGAATGAAGGAGAACAACGAGCACTATGAAATCTTTTCCTATGCCTTCATGGTGCCTGAGAATTTTTGAACGCCATGAAGTAAAGCTGTTTGGTGCAACGCTTTTGCAACCTACTGTTATTTAGATCCTTGCCATCCCAAAATTTGTTACCTGTTCCATGACATTTTATGTGCCTACATAAAATCTCAGTATTACTCAAGCACCAAACTTCAAAAAAAAAAAAAAAAAAGGAGTTTGGATCTTTTTCAGTTTCTCTGCCAAAAATTATTTTCAATGGTTTAGGCGTTTTCCAGTCAATAGTTTACAAGCGGAATGTTTCTGGGAGTTGTACGTGTTTGGACCATTCAAGGAGTCTTTGAAGACCTGAGTATGACTGTACCCACATGTCTCTTCTGCTGACATACTTCAGTAGACACGGGGATGTAAGAGACTAATACATCTGCATCAAATTAATATTGTACTGAAATACTGGTGTAGTAATGCTGTCGTAACGTGATACCATAGAGGAACTGCAATGGCTGTAAGACTTTCATATGGTTCTGGTGTATGAAATCCATTAGTGTCAGCTGCAGCTTGTAGGACTGTTACTTGCAAACATGAGGGAACAGCAAATAGTGGTTTTGGTGCCTCTGAGTGTTATCAACTCTGGCACTGCATTTCCCTGATAAGAAAACAGATTCAGAAAAGAGTAATCTTTTCAAACTACAGGTTTTGTATACTAGTACTTGCTTCCCTTGTGGTTAATTGATTTTTGGCATCTTTTAGTCATTAGCCTACAAATAATTTGCTAAAATGTCCCATGTCACTATGTGTTTCAGGTAAGTGTCTTTGCTCCTCACAGAATTGCCAAGATCTTTGTGTTCATTTAGGACTTCTGTATCTCTGAACACCTAAGAGTATAGGCACAGCAGATCTGGTCCAAACCCCATCAACACTGAAGGAAAGACTCCTTTTTCCTTCAATGATTTCTCAAACCGTCTTCTGCTTTTCAATCAGGAATTATACACAGACTTATAGGATGCAACTGAACTGACAAATCAGGCTGGCAGGGAGCAGTCTCTGGCCCTGAAGGTGACTGTCAGAGGATGATGTGTCCTCATAGGGAAACTCCTTCCCAAGCCTCTGTGCCTCCCAAAGGAACAGGAATCAAGCTGACAGCTTCGGACCCCAACCTCTAACCCCTGGCCATGTTCCGCTGTTACTTTGCAGAGCTGCTTCACAGTATGGTGAGTCAAGAGGAAAGCTAAGCATGTGAGTGCGATAGTGAAACAAATTAAGTGTAGCTCAAATTTTACACAGACATCATAGCTTTGGGCAAGACTCTCTGAAGATTGTGGGACAACAAGAACAACCATAAACTGGATCAGATCAAAGACCCAAGAGCCTGCATCCAAGAGTGTCAAATAGAAGATGCTTAAGAAAAAGCATACAACCAGGACAAACATACAGTGAAATTGCCTTGGAATAGTCTCGCAGCTTTAGTGATTTGTGGTGCAGGTGCTTCCTGAGCCAGCAATATTTTCTTTGTATTTATCAGTGCAAGATGGATTTTTCACCCATGAGTTCGTCCAATTTGTTTGTGAGCTTTCATAATGTGCTAATATCTGCAACAGCCTGTGGTTGTGAGTGAATGCAAACCATCACATCTGTCCAGTTTGAATTTACCACTTAGCATCCCCTAGTCCTTTAGTTTCAATTGACACTGTATCTCTTGCACTGAAACAGACAATGAATTATTTTCTGCTAGCCTCTTGCTTTACCACTTTACCACTGCATTTTGGAGAGCTTTTGGAATGGCAGCCTGTATGTTGTCCGTCCCCCTGCTGCCTGCCAGGGAGGGACAGCCCTCAGGGAGATGAGATCTGGCCTCACCCTACAGGACCCTCTCTCTGACCCACCACGAGGCCTGTGGGAAGAGCAGTGCCCATCTTCAGGCACTGCTTTGCAGCTACTGGCCCAATGGGTCCTGCCTTGGGTGTCACTGCTGGTGCCGGTGCCTCAGCTCAGAAACCCTGAGCTCCCCCACAGGTACCCATTCTCCAATTTGTCATGCTTTTTTTTTTTTTTTTTTTCCCCCCCCGAAAGGCAAAGCTCTTAATCATCATCATTGGACAAAATCTAGCATAGCTATTAAAGCTCAATGCAGGCTTTCATGAAATCTGCCTTTTCCAAAAGCTCTGAAGGAGGCAGGCTTTCATCACTGAAGGATAAGTGGCACTTGGCAGTGTCCTTGCAATGATCTCTGATGTAGCTGCAGGAGTGTTTTGCTTTCTGACTAGGAAAAGGTAACTCGTGTTTTTTTACCCACATCAGCATTCTTCCCTTTCCAAGTGTGTACTGCTTAGCCACAGAAAATTACAAAAATCCCCAGTGTGAGAGGATTTAGTGAAAGTAACAACGCCAACAGTCTTTTATCTATGCTGACTGAAAGTTAATCCATATATGCAAGAATCTGATGCTTCTGCTTACCAGGAGTGACAGATACATAATAGAATCTCTTGAGCGTTATCACTTCCCAATAACAGAGCTTTGTCATCTTTTGTCTGACTCCGGCCTATGCAAGTCTTTTGGTGAGTTAAAATTCCTAGCACAAACTACAAGAATCTACCTCAAAGCTGTCATAGAAAAATGGATTAGATACAGATTAAAAAAAAAATGTAAATAAGCTTTGAGGTCTCTGGGAGCCCTGCTCATTAATTATTTGAAAGTGATGGTATGCACAGGCCGAGAATTTCAGTAAGAGTGGAGCTACACAATAAATAGTGAAAGTTTATATATAAATGCAGACCCTTCTTCTTTTCCTTTATTGTAAACTCCATATTTTCTTTTTTTTTTCTGTCTTTTTTGTGGGTTTTTTTTTGGTAATGATACTATCCCCTTACACTTGATGCCTAATTTACAACCATCGCTTTTCATTTTTGAATCTCGGAGTTTACCAAATCCATACTCGCAAAGTGAAAGAATGATATTTCAGACTGTAGTTTCAGAAAGACACAATGGAAAAGACTATGAGTCACTGAGGACCCTCTGTAAGCAAAAGGAAGATGCCTTGCTGAGCTCAGGAGCCAACAGAGGCCCAGTGAAATTGGGTCATCTGTTGTGGTTGCACCTTCAGAAGATGTGCTGTGAAAAGACATTGATGTGTGATGTGAAAATACAAGAGGATGCCTATGGCCTTGCAGCTGCCATGCAGATTTCTGGAGTATACCCAATTATGGAGCAAAGGTAGAGGATCTGATGCCCTGAAGGTGTGGTGCTGATGGGTTGATATGGCCCTTTCCATGACATGTGTCACTTTTCAGAAAAATGTACTCACTAATTTCTGTACTTCACTTGGACTCCTGTTTGAAACTCTGTCACTTAGGAAAATGGATGGCAGGAATTTACTCACCCCTACACACATCATTCTAGTAGTTAATCACATTTAAATTTCAGAATCTTACTTCTAGACTGAATTTTGTCAACATTCATCTTCTAGGCACTGAATCTTATGATGATAGCTTTTTTTTCCCACTAGATTAAACAGCTAACACCCATTCGATTCTGGTGGATAAATTACTAAGCTTGCTCCAATATTTAGCTTGTATCGACTTTCAATCTTCATGCCCTACCATGAAGGCTTCAGGTGTCTTTCAGTGTCAACTTGCTCCCTCTCACCTCACCTTTGCAGTCTCAGCGACAAGATTTGCTTCCTATAATGAGACATACAACTTCAGAGGACAAGTTTTTCATAAATTTTACAAGTACCTAATTTTTCTAGATTTTTGTTTTCTGTAATAAAGATCCTTGATGCTGTTCTTACCTCCGTGCTGCTCCATGCAAATCTTTTGTCACTAGCAGTCTGAGGCATTCTGATTTCAGTACAGCAGTTGTATCAGAAGATGTAGGAACTGCCTAAGTTGGATGAAACAATGACCTGCATGTAATTCATATTGGCTGAGGGAAAAACTAAGTGTTTTTTTCTGCATAACTGCACTCTTACACTCACATCTGCTGAGACCGCAGTGCTTCGTGGGAGGCAGTTTCTACAGGAGTAGGTATGAAGCTATCTTTAGTGCCGCAGTGACTGCAGCATTGTTCAGTGAGTATTAGACTATTTATCTCAGTGTCCAAAGAATAGCAATAAAAAATCAGGTATCCAAAGTGGATATCAGGAAATAGCTCTGGATAATTTGTTTTGAGAAGTACTAAGAGCCACCTCAGAGCAGAAACATGCAAGAGAGAGGAAACAAAGACACCAGGCTGCTATAACACTTCTTCAGATACCAGTCCTTAAGGCAAATACACTCTGGGAACCAGACTTGTGTCTGGTGTATCTGGCTGATGTCCAACTGTATATGTACAGAAGATATGGCCATTGATTCCCAGTCATATATTATACATCATGTTTTATCTTTAAAAAGTGAAACGGTATTTAGTTAACTGGCTGGGTGGGGGAAAGTCTAATCATGTATTATGAAACTCCATAAAGCTTTTTGTAATGCTTGTCAGAGAGACACAAAATAAAAATTAATGCTAAGCTTAGCAATACAAAACTGGATTGGTGATACAAAACAGGATCACCCCGTTCTTCATTGTTTTCCTTTGACTGCTGCTGAAGCAAATTCTACCTGGCAGCAGGTAAGTCATGATCCTTACCTACTTCAGATCTTGGCTGTATCAGTTTCTTAGCCTTGCCCTAGCCCTGATCACTGATTCTACTTTCCTCCAGTGAGATGTACAGCAACAGAGTGTTATAATGACCCCAATCATGGAGAATCTTACATGGAATTAGTAGGAAGTAAAGGGGCTTTGGAATCCCTAATATTTGTTGGAGGCTTGTCCTCTTCCTGTAAAAGATTCTTCCCCCTTTAAGCATGATATGAATAATCTTTTTCCATGTCATTTTTCTTTTCTTTCTTTTTTAACGTTAGTGATAGAGAAACAGCCTAATCTTATCAATATAAATGAAGCCCCACAGTCTGTTCTCCGATTTCAGCTTGTGTGACTGTGTCATGAATTTGATCTTGGGCAGAGTTCATAATGTTTCAAAATAAAGTAACTGATGATACATATTTTGATCTTGCATTTTAAAAAGGAACTGAAGCATCTGTCTTAAAATTGTTTTTTGGCAAGTACAATTAATTTTTCAGATATTAATTATGAGTGCAGCTAGCACTTCTCCAACATGAATAAAATTCCTGAACAACCTTCATTGCCATTTATTTTGAGCATTCTTCAGGAAGACTTGGCCTTCCTTTCTAAACCTGCTCTTTAGATACATGCCTTGAAGTGTTAAGTGAAGACACGGGACACATTTTTGGGGGATGTAGGAGACAAGATTTATCTTTGATGATTTAGTGAAAGGCACTGATGGGTTTGTTAGCTCATTTCAGTAGCTCATGCACAGTACACAGAACTAAATAAAAACAAGGATGTTAGAAGCCACTCAGTGGCTCTCATAGAATTCTTATCTTATCTTTACTCATACGGTGCTTTTTTATTCTGTTGAAGTCCTTACAAATCTCACTAACTGTTAATAATACAGTAGTCAACATTCACATGTATATAGTTAGCACTGGTAAGTATATAAAGTTGCCATGGTACTTTCACAGAGATAATACTATGGTAACACTAATTGAGTAGAAATGAAATTATAAATAGTTAAATGGTCAGCAGTACAATTGGCATTTCTATAGTACTTTTTAGTTGTAGTTGTTTGCAAATGTGAACAGGCTAATCTGTACAATGGTTTTTTGGGATCAGTATCTCACATAGAATCAGAGAATAATTTAGGTTGGAAAAGACCTTCAAGATAATTAAGTCCAACCATCTACTTAGCACTACAAGTCTACTACTAAACTATGCCTTTATGCATCACATCCACACATCTCTTAAATACCTCCAGGGACATGGACTCCCCCACCTTCCTAGGAAGCCTGTCCTAGTGCCTAACCACCCTTTTCACAAAGAATTCTTTCTGATGTCCAATCTTAGTGTCCCCTGGTGCAACTTGAGGTCGTTGCCTCATGTCTTATCATTTGTCACCTGAGAAAAGAGACCAACACCCTCCTTGCTGCAGCCTCCTATCAGGTAGTTGTAGAGAGTGATGAGGTCTCCACTCAGCATCCTTTTCTCCAGATAAAACAACCCCAGTTCCTTTAGTCACCCCTTATAGCACTTCTCTTCTAGTCCCTCCACCAGTTTCATTGCTCTTCACTGCACATTCTCGAGCAACTCAATATTCTTCTTGTAGTGAGGGGCCCAAAACTGAACACAGAATTCAAAGTGTTGCCTCACCAGTGCTATGGAACAGTCTAATATGCTCAGGTAGTCTGGGGAGAGTTGAAAGAAAAGTACTGTAGCATTACAAATGTTTTAAAAAGGCAATTGATCAGGAGTGCTGTGAGATGAGTTAAAAATCATCAGTCTGGTTCAAAATTCTTGCAATTTGCATGACCATTATAATATTTCTGAAAGTCACTGTGCATGTTTTATTTGCCTCTGAGCTCTCCAGCCTTTAGAGATTACTTGTGTCTTGCTTCTTTCTTCTCTCTCTTACCAAAAGAGCTGGAAAGGTACCTTTACTCTACTTGTAAATCTCACCCACACACCTTCCAAGAAGTTGAAACTACAGGTAAAACAGCTAATATCACAGGTCTCACATAAAGTCACAAGAGCTGGCAATAGTGAGCCAAGCAGAATTCCTTTTGCATATTAGCCTTTTTTTCCCAGAAGGACAAAGTCAAAGACATGTCCTCGTGTTAACAAAGAATGCTGCGCTCCTCCTTTCCCATGTCTGCCCATTCCTGAAGGTGGATTTTTGAAAACAGCAAGATAGCACTGCTATTCCTTCCCTTTCCAGATTCTTTTCTTCCTCAGGTTTTAGCTGGGTGGGAGCCCTGCTACTGTAGTATAGCTATCTCTACAGAAGGAATTATTTTGAGTAAGATAGAGAATAAGCACTGTGCCTCCTGTTGTTTTCCACATACATTATGCCTAAACAGACTAACATTCTCCTAGAACAGAAACTTTTGCTGATTCAGCCATAAATATTCTTTCTGTGACAACCGAAAATATAAGAACTAAATGAAGAGAAACAAAACATTTCAACCGACACAAACAATAGCTGTGATTCAAATAAAAATGCAACAAAACCCATAAATTTAGGAAGACCTGAAACTTATTCAGGTGAGACTAGTTTATAGAGTGGCTGAAGTGAAAAATTCAGTAATGTTTATAACAAAGCTTCTGTAGTAAGAAAGAAATGAGAAAATAATCTAACTTGATACTGTTTTCAAATTCCTTGATCTCTGTGGTTGGAATGATAAAGAGAATCACTGAATTTTGATAGCTGCAGCCCAGAGAAGTCAAAACGACACTCTGGTGATTTTAACACTTTCAGGATGGTAAACAGTGCAAGAAAAAAAGGGTTTCTTCCTGAATATGGGCTTGAAAGAAACCTTCTTCTAAAATGAATTTATTAATGTTGTGAGAGCTGAAAGTGTGAGAGCACACGACTGAAAGAGAAAATTCTCCTCTCGGATCTGCAGCACAGTGATTAATTACAGTTTTTCCATGCGGCGCTGTGCAGTGATCCCTACTGTCATCAGGGCTGTCCTCCTGTGGAGGAAGAGCAGAATATCAGGGGCAAGAGAGACGATGCATTTTAGCTGCGAAAGTTATAATATATATGGGGGCGTTAAACACACTGAATCCAGCTCTGAGATATGTTTTTGTTCTACATGAGACTACCATTGCACAACTCCCACCTCAACCAGTTTTGACGTAGGTCTGGTTCTCCCACTCCCCAGCTTCTGAGCAAACTCTTGGCCTGCCAGGTAGTTTCCCCAGGCTCAGGCCCTTCCTAAATAGCAGTTGTATGATTATACTGGAGATAGCTGTCCTGATTTAATCATCATGTTTAGATCTTCCCAGTGCATCCTCTATCAACCAGTGTGTGTGCCATTGTGGTCTGGTTCCAAACAGCCACCTCTCAGGCAGTGGAAGTCTCCTGTGGGCTTTTTCCCCGGTATCATGCATGCTTGCATCCCCCTTAAGTAACATGAGGGAGTGGGTGCTCTCCCAGGGCACCTTCTACTCTGGTGTTGGGAGCATTTGCCAGGAGTGCAGGTGCATTCAGCTCCTGTCCATAAGCAGAGCCCAGGGCCCCTGGTCAGCTCTGCTAGCTGTCTTGCATCATCCTGCAGCATCGTGCGATGGCACGCTCACAAAGATCTACTGAAAAAAAACCATGAAGACTTGGTACGTGAAAAACAGAAACATCCACAAATCGCTGAGGGTTCCTCAGGTGAAGATAATTGCTTGGAAGGACAGAATGTCCCTTGAGGAGTTCATGAGCTCTTCTAAACGCAGGGAAATGGAAAGAGCTGAATGTGGTGCGATATATTTTTCTGAGGTTCTCTCCTTGCACAAATCAAACTCGGGTGGAATGAATAGGCCCTTTCCTTGCCTCCAGTAACCCTGACATGACATGTCCAAAGCATGGGTGAGGTAGACTTGATTCCACTCTCTGCTTTAGCATGTGTTAATTTGTAGTATTATCAATATAGATTATTTCTTACTCTGTTAATTTGAAGTTTAAAGAGAAAAGGCTTGGATAATGTCATGACTAATCACAAGATAGAATTTAGTAATTTGAGTGCATAGATAGATAGGATTTAAAAAGTTATATCTTACATCCTAGCGCAGTATTTCAATTTAAAGATGGTGTTTGGTGTTTATTTTCACATTATTAATTCCACCTGTTCTCAGTTAAAAACGGAGAGCTTAATTTTTCTTTTTAATGCTGTTGTAATTGGAGTATGCCAACATTATGTATGTTTTGTTATATCTCAGTATATCCTACAGCTAAAACACAGAAGATACCTGGAACTACACACTGCAGGAGTTTTTTTCCAGACTTGGAAGGAAGGTGTACTAAATCATGAAGCTAACTAAAAGAAACTGGGAAAGAGAGCAAGATTGCTTGACATTCTCCATTTTACTGCTGTTCTTCTAGTAGTGCTATGTTTTTAATTTCAGAGGAAGCTTTGCTGTTGCATGACTTTTGATGATCCATGTTTTGATTTGGGTGGTTTTGTCCTTGGGAAGTATAATTACATATCAGATATAGATCTACTCAAACAAGATACTTCATAGACTACTTTAGATCCTGTGAAACTGCCAAATACAGAGATGTCTAAAATTACCCTTTCCTTTTTCTGATCAAGAACATAATAATGTGGAGGTTATTTTGTATACAGACTATTGTCTTCTTCCTTCTGGAAAAAAAAAAAAAAAGAATGATCTTACTTGACAAGAACAGTAGTTTATACACTGGATTTTAGAAACCAATAAAGCTTTCTTCCTCAGCAGTGAAAATACTGGAAAAATTAATGCTCATGATAGTTTTGTTTTGGATACAATTAAATGTTAAAAGTACTCTAAGGTTACCTTTAAAAAAATCTTTAATCTCTTTTGCTGATAAGAACTTTTCATTCTCATTTGAGTATTGGCCAGACAGATCTTCTCATTCACACTGTAACAAATGTTTTGTTCAGTCACTAGATCTGCTAGTACCTACAGGATTAATTACGGTGAAAAGCTTTATTCAGCATATGAGTTTTTCAGCCCTGCCTGTGGTGTTTATCCTGTTCTACACTTTCAGATCTTTCTTTTATCTGCTCATCTTTGGCTTCTCTCTTTCTTTTCTCTCTCCCTTTACTTTCAGCGTATACACATCTATCTGGGGACATTTCAGCAGGTGGATAGCCTGAAACTTGGATGATTAGTGTGATGTCTGTCAGATTTCATCTTTGATCCCGTTGTTATTTTAAACTAGAAAAACAAGAAAATGCTTGCATACTCCTTAAAAGGCAGTGGGAATCATTTGAATTTGATCTTAAATGGATAAACACTAACTCCAATTAGAGTATTAAAAAAAAAAGTAAAAAATATTTAATATTAACTTGGTTTCCTATGCTGTATGTGTCCACAAATAAAACAAACAAGTGCCTCACATATTGGAATTACATGGCTAATTGACAGCGTGCAGTGTTTGCTCTGAAGTCGGAGATCAAACTCAGATTTCTGTCTGCTGAAGCCCTGCAACTTCTGGCAGATAGCAGTTCCTCTGTTGGGCTGCTCTTGTCAGTCCCTTCTCACCCTCAGTCTACATGGAGGCTTAACATTGGGTCAGCCAGAGAAGGCATTCTGACTGCCGACTTTTTAATTTGCTGTACTACAACTTCTTGTAAGAATAATTTCAGGTGGCTATTTCAGACCTCACATGGGCTAAAGGATCAGAGCACCTCCCTTCTCCACTTCCAGTGTGAACTTCATATTAGCTCCGTAGCTGATGTTCAGATCTTCCAGTAACAAGATCTCTGGGTGATGGCATCAGTGCAGGATTCAGATACATCTTCCAAGTTTTCTGCTGTGGTTTGGAAGAGTGCCACTGGGCCTAATTTAATACCTAAGTCATGTTTCAGTGTCCCATGCATTCTCTGTCTCCTGACTGCAGCAGCTATATAAACACCATGCAGTTGTTCTCAGGAAATGGTAGAGATTAAGAACTCAGAAGATAATGAGGAAGGTCTCCTCTCTCTGCGGCAGGTTCAGCCAGCTCTGTGAAGGCCACACACTTGCATCTCTGTATTGACTTTGGGGCAGACTTAACATCTTGTCAGTCAAGCACTTAAATCCAACATGTTGAGGCATTTGTCTCTATTCCTGTTGCACAAGTTACAGTCAGCAAATAATGGACGTTTTTCTTCTTTGCAACACTTCTAGTGCTCTGAGAAGTAGCTAGTTGCATCCCAGAGAAAACCATCAGTTAAAAATCTTTGGGGCAAATATTGTTTTTTTTTTTTTTTGTTGTTTTGTTTTGTTTTGGCACTGGATGGCAGAGACACGGTTCACCCCATGAACTCTGGTGATGGCCTTCCTTGGCTATCAGTGTGAGTCCTGGCCTCTTGGAGAACTTGGATATTTTCCTAGGAAGGTATAACAAAAACTTGGGACATCTAGTTTAATTTGGATAAGCTGGGCAACTAGATTTGATGGGCAGGAATACCATTATCCCTGCCTGGCTTCACTATGCACAAAAACCTGTCTTGTTTAGGAAGAAAAGGGTGCCATATGCACTGGGAGCACTGCTGTCTTGAGGGGCTCTGGCTCACTATGCTCTGTCTTATAGCCAAGCCCCTGCAGGCCCAGTGACCACCTACTTGGCTGTACCAAGGTTCTACGTAGGGAGCCTCCCACAGGCATGGGGTACATACCTGTCACAGAGGCACACCATGACTGCAAGGGGGATGTGGCTTCCACATTGCTCTTCCATCACCACAGCAGCTGCATCTTCTAAATGTAGGTAAATATTGACCTGGTCTCAGAAGTTAATTTCACATGATTTTCCAGCACTGCATTAATAAGAAACTTGCAATCCAGTTAGACAAACTGTTAGTAGTGCCAGCCAAATAATTTACATGGCAACAGCATGTAACGCATTCTAACACAATAGAATTCTTTAACCAAGATCAACAATTAAATTTGTACACAGATCTGACTGCTTTTATAAAAGCCTGAGAGATGTATCTGGCTTTCCAGGTTATTTTATGGTTTTCTGACACATTAAGCTTTTTGTTCAGTTGGCATTTTGCTTCTCCCCTCATGGTTGATAAAATGAAGATGCAAAACAAGGTCAATTCCAGGATGAAAAACATAATTGCACAATTACATGAAACAAAACACAACAAAAAAAAAGAATACATGGTGCTTGTAGCACATTTTTTTTCACTTATAAATGTTACACTAATTGCTCCTGTCTGCAATACATGGAGGAATGATCTGTTCAGGCTACATCTCCTTGGGTGTCAGCTCTCTCAACTGGTTATGTTGAGGACAATGTCTTGAAGCCCTTCTCTAGCTAAATTCCAGCTGAGCTTCAAAGCATCCAGTTGAAGTTTCTTTTGTGACATTTGGTTGTATGTTAGACAGAGAATACGTGCAAACCACCTAACACAGATTAGATATGGCCCTAATTTGCCCCAGCCCTAGCCACGGGGGAGAGAGCCCCTATGGAGTAAGTTTCTGAGCAGCAGCCTCACTTAACAATTTTGAATTGCACCCAACCTGTTCCTCCATGTTCTTTAAAAAGCCCTCAAAACCTAGGAGACAATTAAATTAGGTGCCTAAAATTCAGTAGAGTGAATAGCCTTGCAGTGTGTTCACCTCTTTTAAAACACCTTTCACAGCCAAATGCTGTGAAATATTTCCAGCCATGTGGAAGCTGCAGAATCACAGTTCATACTTCGGGGGCCACGCTCAGCAACTTGGGGTGGACTTCAGAGCCAGCAACAGCTCCTGGCTGTGCAGGGGAGGAAGAGCTTGCCAACGTGTGTCTGTATTGCATGACCCAGGGTTTGCATGCTTTATGCAACAAGTTACAGGCCTACTGAGCCCCTTCAGTAAAACCATATTTGTTTGAATTAGCATGCTTTGTAAATATATCTCTTTATCTCCTGAAGTCAACTTTGAGAGAGCTCACAGGTTATGATTATAATGTTCTGTTCTCTAGTCTCCAAGTAAGTTTCTCTGTTTTGGTCTGCTGTTAATATGCTCAGATATGAACGTGAAACATTACCTTCTTCTCTGAACAATTCAAGAAGCATGATCAAGGTCACAGAAATCACTCCAGGAGGTCTGAGCTCAACATCTGCCAAAGCATTACAGAAAACATGTTTTTTCCAGGAAACACAACAGAAGAATTCAGGTCAGATTACTGAACTGAAAATCAAAGACCACAGTGATTCCTCTGTCTTCTTGAAATGCGATAAAAACAAGAACAAATGCATTAACCTTCAAACTAGCATACTCTATGGATAAATCCAATGCTGGCTAAAACTAAGAGGGGTTGCTGTGTGGACATCTGAATGTGCATTGTAAAGGCCAGTACTAATGGGCGGCCCATAGTAAATCAGTATTTGACACTCCCACATCTGCAGATAGAGGAAAAAAGCACTAATACCACTGATGATGCTGTGTGTAGGGATATGGTTTTGGCTTGAACTCACCTGAACTCTGTGGGATCCAAGAGGACAACTGCAAGCATATTTCATGAAAGGCTCCATTATTGGTGTGTGGCTTTGAAATTTTCTGAAGCATCGAGACTCCAACTTGGAATGGTTAATTCACATCTTAGTTGCCAAAAAATTTCAAAGCAGCAATGCTGACCAGATCAGAAATCACCCACTAACAGGACGTTGGTGTCAAAAGAGGAACAGCAAACTTTGACAGGAAGCACCAACTTAATAAAAATATATTCTGGTGGCAGTAAAGAATAGAATGTCCCAAATGTACTAGAAGAAGCATTATTCACAGAAGAGAGGACAGTGAAAGAGGTATGAGGCACCTCAGAAGAGAAAGAATCCTTCAAGCCACCAACAAAAAAGTTGCCTTTTTTCCCCTTCACTTAGAATTGTGGGCAGCAGCTGACAACATGAAATCTGCCTGGGAATTCAAGTCAGGAAACTGGTAGACAGCCAAGAAATTCTAAAATGCTGTCTTTTAATAAAGTTGAAGAAGTCTAAGTCAGGAGAACTTTAATTTCACTGGTGGAAAATTTATAAACAGCAGAGGCTCAACTGTAACATTCGTGGTAAATTGCTACTCAGCCCCAGTTTGAAATTGTACAGTGAGCTGAAGCCATGGCAGAAGGACACCAAATAAGTGATTTCCATGTGTGCTCTGCTTAGTGCAGCCTGAGCTATGTGAAGCTCCTTGGGCTGTTGAACAATGAGCAACCACGCAAATTTCCTAATACTAAATGTGAGTGCAACTTCATCCACTTGCACTTCTTCACCATCCCATGGCCATGGTTGCATAGCATGCAAAGATGCAGCTGGTGTCTGCAAAAGGATAAAATGGAAATGAAGCTACCCTACACCAAGAGGAGCTTTTGATAGCATGGCTGTGCTCATCAAGAAGGGCTTGGGTGGCTGTGTTTGGTAAACAGGATTGTATTGCTTATTTAAACTAGTAAAATCCTAAAGGCAGACACTTGCTTTGGCAAATACACATCAAGTAGTGGAAGGATAGCTTGGTTTATGAGACTGGTGAATACGGTACAGACATAATTTACCCAGATAAGCTGCACTTGTACTAAGCAAGTGCTTTCTAATCTGTGTGTTGTCCAAAAGGTGCTTTCCAGGAAGGTGATGGTTTTGTTAGGTAATAGAAGAACATGTCCACAACACTGAGGACTTTTGCCTCTTAGAAGCATGGAGACCATCAGCCATGTTCCTGCATGACCGTCTTCTAATTTCAGTTGTTTGTATATACTTTCTAGTTCATTATATTTATCATTTCTAGATATTTGCCTGTGAAGCAGTAGCACCCCCATGATTTTCTGTGCTGTCCTTTCACCCACAGCCCTAACTCCAAAGGAAAGAAATGATGCTGGGAGGAGCAGGGCTCAGTGACAGCCTGCATGCTCCCCTACTCCCTCTGCTCTTTTGGGCTATCTCCCCCTTTGACCACATTTCCCCAGCATCTGAGTTCTCTGTTGAAATTCTCTTCTCTATGGGGAGCTTCTTGGTGTTACTGCAAAGTGGTAAAGAAAAACATGTTATGAACAGCCTTGGTTGAACATGACAGTAAGTGTGGTTCACCTTTGCTCAGCCATAGATTTTCCCTTGGTTTTCACTGTACTGGTTTCCATTTTCATGTTGAAATAATTTTTTCAGGGAACTGGATTATCTATGCAATTGAATTAAAAGGATTAGGATCTGGCTTTCAGTTCATTGCTTATCCTTGAATTTATTTTACTGACTGCTAGAATACATTCTCTTTTAAACAGCACTTCCAGACTCTCGTGCTGAAAGAGTGTCTGTAATTAATCTGCTTATAATTCATAAGATGTTTCCCCATATCTTTTGTATTAATAATAAGTGTAAGGTTCTCACTTTTATACAACATCAGGTGCAATTACCTTAAGTCAAGTGGAGCTTTGCAACTTGCTGACATTTTTTTACAATAGTTTATAGTATCTGAAATTACTTAGATTAACCAAATGAAAACCTCAGAATCTGCCAAGATGTGGAGAGCTAGCTAAGCAATAATCACTGGATAGAGAAATAAAAGGCTTATATTTATTTTAGATCATAGATTGGAAGATAATTTACAAGCTTCATAAAAATTGTTTTGGTAAAGGAAGAAAGTCAGGGAAGTTAATTCTTTTGGGTTTTGATCCTGTAGCATGCAGTTCTCTCGGATAGGGATCAGCAACCTAATGGGAAGAAGCATTCCAGGACAAAGCAAGAGTATTGAGAAAATGCCTTAGGCAGAGAATATCCTCAATTGTTTCTAATAGCGAAATGTTTTGGTGGCCCACGTGAAGCAACACTTATTAGAGTCTCACTTTCACTTTGCACCACAGTCTGTAATTTCTTAGCAGTTTATACTTCTTTTCTAACAGTTCTTTATAATTAAGTCCTTGACTCTGCAAATTCTTCTTCAGTTTTCTTTCTCAGCAGAAAAGTGTCCCTGGGCTTTGGACACATTTGAGACAGAGTTTAAACACTGATGATGTGAAGATTTTCAGTGATGGAATTCCTATTAAAACCCCAGCTCTAGGTTCATTGCAGAAGAAACCAGCTTATAGGTCAGAATACACATGCATATTTGCGTAGGTACATCTAAGTGTGTAAATATCTTCTTGTAAAAAAAAAAAAATTAAGGGGAGGGAACTTTCAAAATAGAATTCACAAACAGAAAAAAAAATCTAGAAAATATATTAAAAAAAAAAAAATCCAGAAAACAAGTTCCAGTCCAACTCTAGCTATTAATATTGTTCAGAGAGCAAAGAATCCAACACATGCCTTATAGAAGAAATGTGTTGTTATTAGATAGTCAAATTCCTAAAGGTATAAATAAAATTTAAGTTTATTCAAAGAAATTGAAAACAGACCCCCAGTATTAGGTGAATTTAAGGAATACTCATGCAAAATTACTGAATTCTTTTCTTTGTAGTATCTTTCTGAATGTAGTAATAAAGCATGTTTTATGGGAGGAGTGGATAGAAACCAAAGATGTGAAATGTCATAAAAACAAATTATTTGCTTTTTAAAGTTTTAATACTGAAGAACTTCCTTTTTATTTGAAAATCTTCATGCAGCACAATGACACAAGTTGTGGAAATACTGGGAAGAATGTTAGAATTGATATTTGTCATGTAAATGGTAGGAGAGTTGAAAGTAAAATTTAACTTCTGTTTAGTTAAGCTTCAGTTCATGTTAGCTACACTGAATTTTGATGGTGTCCTCTATGTTCTCACCATATTTGAAATGGAGTCATCTTCAAACAGTCAAAGTTTACAGCATTCACCCATCAGCTTTAAAAACAGAATACTCCGTTATGTTCTCATGGGGGTCCAGATAAATCTTGGGTATTTGAAGATGGACGGTGAAGTGCTATAGATTTAGTAGACTACACTTCAGCATAAACAACTGAGAGTGACCACAGGGTTTATTTTCATGTGGTTGTTTGTGCTTTCTAAAAATTTCAAGTTCAAAAATAGCCACCTGAATGAAGCGAGGTTGAAAATCTGGCAGTAAAGCAATGGAATAAAACTTTGGACAGAAGCTTGCTTGACTTGGCCTGCTCACCGACCTCACACAAATCCAACATCAGATTTCCTGAAATACTTCATCTTCTTGAAAATCACATTTTAGGCATATGCTACTGCAGTCTGCAGCGCATGTATAGAAATCATCTATAATGTATTAAGTACCAGACGTAAAGAAACAGATGCAATTCATGCTGCAAACATTGCACCAAGAAATATATTGACTTTGAGCGGAAACCAAGGCACACAAATGGAAATTGGTTTTTTTTCAAGCTTGGGCTCTACAATACTCATCCCCTGGGCTGAGATCTGCAACAAGCGTAAAAAGGATAAGGAGGAAAGGCAATGAAATCCACATGGCTAATCACCTCCTAACTTAAGAAGAGCATACAGAAAGCAGCAAATAGGAAATGTAAGTTGGGCCTAGAGTATGTGACCGCAGCCACTGTCTTGTCTCTGTGTGCTCGGAGTGTACTGACCAAAGACACAGACAGATCTAGTAGGAAATCACATTACACTGTTCAGGTGTTTTCCAGGCTACTTTTTTTTGGTGTTTCAGCAGCAAGTTGCTAGAATTTCTCCACCGCTCTTTACTTGCCTCTATCAAAGGACTGCATTGTGGCGTAAAGGCCAGTTTCATGTCATCCCGCTTGTCACAATTACCTGCTAACTTCTGAAAAATCTGTTTATTGCAAATGACATTCTTCCCATTCTTGCGTGACCCATAAAGGTCTTGGGAAGAGGAAGATACTTTTGTTGTTGCTTGTTTGTGGCTATGATGTTAAAATTACAGGGTCAGAGACATCTAAAGAGTTTCCTATAGCTGAGGTTGTTCAATCAAGCGTAAAGTTAGGACTGAACTTCTATGAATCTTCCAGGGCAGTACATGAATTTAACCCAGAATCTCAAGCGTGGTCAGAAGAATTTGCTGTATAAAGTGTAGTATCAGAGAGGGAATTCTTTCCTTCTGACCAGTGTTCCTTTTCATGCAACTTTGTTCTGCTACTTGAGTTGGCTTCATTGAAAGAGAATGCAGTGCACAGATTTTCAGGAGGCCTTTTGAGGAACAGCCCTACACACTAACGACTAGCTATTTTTGTGAACCTAGTGGAAAAAAATTGCATGCATTTTTTCACAGTACCACCTCAGGAAGCTTTGAGAGGTTCCTGTTGCAGTTATCTCCACGTGGAGCATTGCCTTGATGCTCTTCCTTATGCACACTGACATAAGGACTCACTGCTCTGCTTTACCCTTACAGAGCTTCCCTGGGAACTCTCCAGGAGAATATCATTTTGTATAAGGACATTTACGGCTTTTTAACAGCTTCTGAAGTTTTGTTTTCATCATAATTTGTAACACAATTCCATAAGAGGAAGATGAATACATTTTTCTTGTGAAGTTTGGTTATGAAATGATTGGTATACAGCAGAGGCACATCAAGATATTATTCCAAATTCAACAGCTATTTCTTCAACTTCATACCAAAATTCTTGAGTAAGCAGAAGTTTAAGTTCAAATTCAAGAATGACTCTACTGAAATGAGACACATCCTTGACTGCCTTGCCAAGCTGGAGCCTGATATATGCAGTAATTGATGGCTACATTATATAACTATTTCAGATCATCACCTTTAATCCAAAATGCATTAAGAGCATAAACCTTAAAATAAGATCTAATTTTGTTGTTATTGGGCTGGTGATTTAATTTCCCTAGCCAGTTACCATGTCCTGTACAGATAAATATACCCTTAACATATAGAATTTTAAATCTAGCAGCACGGTAATGTATACAGATGTTGTCCCTTCTGCAAGAAGCAATTTCCATGTTAGCAGTGCATAGCTGAGATGAAAGCAGCACGTAACTGGGTGAGCCGGTGCCATGCTGCACATGAGTGCAGGTTCACTACAAAGAGCATCTTGGTGGGCACCCGCGCTCCTCCTGAATTCCTCTGGCCACCTGTCTGCAGCTGGGGAGGCTTTGTAAAATGCAGATAAAAATAGAGAGTGTGCTGCAATCCTTGAAAAGCACTTTAACAATGCTGTGGAGGGGAAGGAATGAAATAAAAGGGCAGATTTTGATCAAAAGTGCCTCTGGACAATTATCTCACGCAGTTTGTGGTGTGTGTCACTGAAGTTATCTCAGCTTCTCCCCTTTTAATGATCCATTCTGCTGCAGTAGAAATAGTGAAATTTCTTTCAAGAACCCAGCACAAAATACAAATCCAAGTCATTACGGTTTGAATCTCATTCAAGATAGTGTTACATGTTAAATTCGCTTAGCACAAGAAATCTGATGCCAGCTTTAGAGTAGTTTAGCTGTATTCCCATTCAATGCAGCATATGCTAACCATACATCAAACTTTCTATGGGGCTTTGTGGTAAGTACAGCAATCATTTACAAATGTACAGTTCTTTAGCTATGCATATTTACTGCTACTATTTTAACAAGAAATTTCTTTTAGAAAAAGTAGTTTCTGTCAAGTATCTGATAACAAAAGTTTCCGGTGGCTCCTGCAAGATACTTCTCCACAGCTGCTGTCACTGTTAATTTAGAGTGAAGCTGCGTGGGTTGGGCTCCAACTGCATATTCCTTCAGGTTTATTATACGACAGAGCAGTGAGTCATGGCTAGGGCTGATAAGGGCAGATGCTGTGCTTTCCTTTTTGTACTGAGATTAGTTTACGTTTTAATTATATTTTGACAGTATAGGTGGCCTTTCATTAGCGTTTCAGGGCTGTAACATCACCTGCAGGTGGAAACAGCACACAGCTTCCATCACATGTGGGTTTCCTTTGATACTGCCACAGCAGCGCCAGGAAGGAGCTACATTCTGCATTCAGGTTGTGGAGGAACAACCCCATTGGGCTCCACGGGTCTTTGGCTCTCACAGTCAACTGGCACTTCCTGCTTCCCATCAAGGCATGTAGCATAAAAAATTGCAGTCTAAGCATCTGTGCAGGTCATTCATATGCAGATCGTGCTGTGGATGGATGCTGGTGTAGTCTCTCACCTCATCTGCTGTGTGGCATTGGGTCAAGTGAAAGAACTGGTAGAAACATGATGATATATTGCCACAACACCAAGAAACACAGCAGAGGAGGTGTGATGGGGAGAACTACTTGCTGTTGCAATCAGGCAACAGTACTTCATCCTCTAGATCCAGAGGGAAGGCAGATGTGGTGCTCTGAGACCTTCCCCTCCCCTGACTGCTCCTACTGCGCTGCACCTTCAGATTATCTGTTCTGGGGGTTACCTTAACCCTGAAAGATCACAGAAGTCTGCCCCAGCTGATCCTCTCTGCGGACTGCTGCAAGCAGCTCTAAAGGCAGCGAAGGACTGTTTTCAGAGGGGAATGGTTGGCAGCATGTCTAGATCCCAGTCACACAAATCACATGCAAATAGAATGGCTTGGAGGGGACCTTAAAGATCATCTAGTTCCAATCTCTAAATAAATCCCAACAAACTTAGCTCACAAAGTCTACTCAAATCCTGCTCTGCTTTCCACATTCAATGTAAATGAACATGCCTTTATACTTGCTTCGGATTTTCCTGTTGAAAAATACTATTTCTCATCTTTCAGTAAATTTATTAAATGCATAAAGCCTACACATTTATGGTGAAGCTCAGACGAATATGTAACATGAGGTACAGAATTATTTTCCTTTGCATTACACTACAATTTAAACTACATTTGATTAGATTGGACCTAGTTCCAAAAAGTGTGAGTTAAGCATTCATTTTGCAATTTCTAAAAAATCATGCTCAGTGCATCACCTATTCAGGTAAATTTTGGTCTTACAAAGCAATCTGCCACCTGTTGGATGCATTATTAACAGCGCTTAATAGGAGTGCAGTTTTTAACAATCGGTTGCAGGGAGCAGAATCACTGAAGAGATTTCCCAGTGCAGCCTGAAACAGAGGCTAGACAATGGGAATCGGCATTGACCCTTTGTCAGGTTGGCCATGGGCCTGCTATTGTCTGCCCATCCACTCCACGCTCACTCTAGGCATGATCCAAAGCCTGCTTCTTACCAACTGCTATATCTGCAAAACAGGTACTTCTTAAAGTAAGACTTGAAAATGAAATAAGGAATGTGACTGGATTGGAAACACCGCTGTGTTTGCATGGAAGATTTGGAACAATGCAGCTCATGGCCCTTTCAAAGTGCAGTAGATGCCAATTAAAATAAAAATCCTATGTGTTGAGAAACACCAAATGGTTTTCATTCTGAGAATGAACTGATATGTTAAATGAGAGAGAAATTACACAAACAACATCCTGGAACCCTGCAAACTCTGTAATGCAGAAGAGCTATAGCAGACTGACAGGAGAATGCAGCAGGTCAGTGGTGGGAGCTGCCATAGACTCCAGCTTCTCCCACCCTGCTTTGTGTTTCTTGTGGGACATTAATAGGTGGACTGAGAGGGAGCAGTATGTTGGAAAGAACAAATATTTTAAAATCATGATGATCCATATGTAAAATATTTGAAATACCTCTAAGGAAAGTAGGAGCCGCATGCTTTTCTTCACTTGTCAAAAAAAGAAAAAGTTAAACAGTAGCCCCCTAAAAATGGGGAAAGATGAACTACTGCAGAGGGAGTACTTAAAGCTGAGAGGAAAAAGTATCTGCAAGAAAAATCTGTACAATCAGAGAAATAAAAGCCCACATAATTAATACGTGCCTTTTTTTGGACTTCAAATTTGACATGATATCAAGCTTAAAATTGACACGAGGAATCAAAGACAATCTTGCTGCCTAATGAGAAAAAAAATATGCAAAACGAATGACCAGTCAGGTATCAAGAAAAACAGGGAATATTTCCATCTGTTATTTATGCAAGAATTATGAATCAGGGACAGATGAAAGCTTTGGTGATTTTTATTCTCTAAAAAACATTCTATGTTCTTTTCTATACCCAGAGTCCTTTTGTGGAAAACACAGCTAACCCCACTGACAAAACGGGAAGAGAGCCTGCCTCAGAATAACCTGTTGACATATGGAGAATGATGGAAACAAATGCTGCCTGGATGTAAGCAGAAGGAACATCTGAAATGAATCATTTGAAAGCTGAGCACACGTAGGTGGATCTGGCCAAATTAGACTTTGCTAAAGGGGGAAAAAAACTCTTGGGAAAATAAAGGAGAAAACAGAATGAGATAATTGTTAGAAACGATAGCACTGTAATACTTATGGGGAATGGGAATACTTCAGCTTACAAAGCAAAATGCAGAAGTTATGTAGGCAGCATAAAACCCTGATTTGGACAAAGGATCTACTAACTCTTTTTCTTGATTTAATTGCAGTTCTATTAGAGGCGTTATAACGGATATCCCAGTTAAGTTTAGACTTCTTGTTTACAGTATGTATAGACTTAAGGAAGGATTTACAAATATGCATAGTTTGCCAAAAGTGAAAATTCAAACCACATTGTGTTCTGTATAGGAATCATTTAGTCACCTGCATTATTAGCTTAACCAGATGGTTGCTCATGGAGCGCTATAGCAGTTCCTGTTTGCATATCACAACTGACCATTAGAATGGCCAAAACCCCAAATTACTTCAGCACCACTACAGCAGTACTGCATTTGACTGCAGATAAAAAGATTTCCCTTCTGCAATAACTTCTGTAAGAAACCACAAGAATACTGACCTAATTTTAGTTTCTAAAAATTCCTCTGGAGTTATTCTGAGAGAAAAAAAAATTGTATATATATATATATATAGGCTGAATATATATAGACATGGATATATGGATACATAGATTTTTTTTTTTGTCTGCGTAAAATTTACTCAGAAGATATTAGCTCCTATGGGGTTTATTAAGAGACAAGTCAGAGTTTTGTTACACTTTCGTTCTGTGCAACTAAACTGCATCCTTTCTTCATGATGTTTTATGCAGAGAGGAGGTCAGTTGCACATCAACTGTGCAGAAAAATGTACTGAATTGAAACAGCAGATAAGTCCAAATGACACAAATACAGGAGCTCCTAAGAATCCAGTTTAAATCATTGTATTCAGTTTCCAAAATAGCATACTCTGAAAAACAATAATGTTGTCTTTATATTATTATCTCTCCCCAGTTCTCTGAAAAGTATTAACTTCCTTTCATATTGAGTCTAAACCTTTATGATGTCTGTAATGTGTCCATGAAAGCCATGATCACATTAATCAAATTAATTTCTAAGAGTTACTGCTTATACCAGGAATATGAAATCTTTCCAAACAGTTGACTATCAAATCAAAGAGGAATAAGTGTACTATTCTATTTGTCTGTTTGAACATTAGTTGGAAAGTGGTTTGCCTTCTAACTTGTTAATAAAATTTCTTGAAATGAAATATGCAATTTTTAAAAGTTAACCAAATATTTGATTATTTTTTACTCTTTCAGGTTGGATGATACAGGCAGCATGTGACACAAAAACTCTGTGATGAATGGAATTAACTCTCATTTTGAGAAGTGAAGTATCTGCTTCAGCCCTGATCCTTTCTGACATCTTGAAATGTCGAACTGATATCCAGTGGACTCTTGAACTCTGCTATCTGCCAAGAAGAAATTTGGGCCTTCGAGTTTTCTTTCATTCTAGAATGAAATCTCTAGATGTTATCTAGCTAGAAGTATATTATCCATCCCCTTGGAAATCGGGATAACAGATTTCGGGAAGGTGTCTGGTGCCAATTTTGTTATTAAAATGTTGATTATAACCATCTGAATCATCCACACCAGTTATAAATCCTAAATATTAGATATTCTTTTTCTTTGAGATTTTATTTCCACCTGCTTGCAGTGCACCAATTTTCCTGAGCCCTTCTGTAAAATGAAGAAATTATTCCACTCATGCTTCAACGCTGACTTCAAAATACCCAGGAACTGTCACGCTGCCCAATTGTTTTGGTAAAGTGTGAATTGCACTTTTGCAATGTGTGATAGTTGAAAAATTTCCCAATTGGATGAGATTTTCCCCATCTTATGTAGCCTTTGGTCCAATAAAATATATTGTTCCTCCTGGTGGTCTGCAGTGAGATTTTCAGGGAACTCAGCCTCATAGAAGGAGTAGGCTTCCACAAAGCTGCAATTAGACCTTGCTCAGCATTTTTTGAAATGATTGTTTCAGTATATTCCAAAGCCAGGTTTTACTCAGTAGGAATGGATATTCATGCCTCATAAAAAGCTGAACAAATACAGTTGTTTTTTGTTTGTTTGTTTTGGTTTGGATATTTTTTATTTTTATTTATTTATTTTTTTTTTTGCACAGAGGATCATTCAAATGATTGTAGTTCATTTTGTGGAATAGGTGTTATGCTCATTAACTTGTTTCTTAACATCTGCACTGCAGCTTTGGCAGATCACAGGAGACAGTTTGTTGGAGCGTGCTTTCAGAGGCACATGATGCCAAACCTTATGTACTTATTTCCACCTGAAAAATCAGTTTCCAAAGTCCTTGAAAAATCACTAGCCCCATACATCTGCATAGAGGCCTTTATGAAATGAGAGGAATATTTTAGGGAAGGAGTTTGCAGTGGAGAGCTGTCACAGTGTAGGTCCATGGTACAATACTCTGTGTTCAGAAATGGAGGCGCCAAATAATCAAACTTTATGTATGTAATTCTAAGTCAGTTAATGAAGTGTCCTATACTACCAAATTGTGTCTTACAACAACCAAATATTACTCAAAAAAAAAAAAAAAAAAAGATTTTTTTCTTATTTCCTGAACAGGTAACACTGCTTCTCTTTGTCCCAGATGGAGCATACAACATGTTGTTGAAGTGCTTTGAAAAATACTTTTTTTTAATTCAATAATCACAGAATCACAGAATTGTAGGGGTAGGAAGGGACCTCCAGAGATCATCGAGCCCAAACCCCCTGCAAAGCAGGCCCCCTACAGCAGGTTGCACAGGTAGGCATCCAGGTGGGTCTTGAATATCTCCAGAGAAGGAAAATACACAACCTCCCTGGGCAGCCTGTTCCTGTGCTCCGTCACCCTCACTGTGAAGAAGTTCCTTCGCATATTGGTGCTGAACTTCCTAAACTCCAGTTTATGGCCATCTCCCCTTCTCTTGTGCCCACAGACCACTGAAAAAAGGTTGGCCATGTCCCTTTGAGTCCCACACTTAGGATATTTATAAACATTAATAAGATCCCCTCTGAGTCTTCTTTCCTCAAGGCTGAACAGACCCAGGTCACCCAGTCTTTTCTCATACGGGAGATGCTCCAGGCCCTTTATCATCTTTGTGGTAAATAATGTCTCTTAAAACTTTAGACTTCTGTAAAAATGCAACAAGAATAGAAGTTACATCTGACTAAGGAAATCTTAGCTTGCAAACAAACTTTGCTTGCAAAATTTTATTAGGATGATACACAAAGTTCTTGTATTCGGGTAGGCCCAGGGCTGCTCCAGAATTCATTGGTGTGGGGAGTTCTAAAAGATCGGCTTGTTAGTTATATCTTTTACATGATTTTTGATGAAAATGCACTTCAAGAAATATTTAATTCTCTTTTACTCTCTTCCTGTGTGAGTGTCTCATTTTAAGCCTTCAGAGTAATCTTTACCTTTATACCTAAGATAGCATTTCCTCTAATCTGTCTCTAGACCTCATCAATGTACAGAGAGGACAAAGTGAATGAGACTGAGCAATCAAAAACTAGGGAGAAGAAACATCCAGCAAATAAGGTCAGTGGCACAAATGGTGAAAAAATACTGAAGTTTTTCATGCCCAGAGGCACTCTATATTTAACCATGGAGTGGCAATGCTATGCTACATTTACAATGCAAATAGAAGGATCTTTCAGGTAACAACAACTGACAAAGTGTATGTTGAGTGACTGCTAAGCAGAAACATGTCTGTATTTTACTCTTCTGTGCTGTAGAAGTCTCTGTACTGAGGCTGTCCTATAGCTCTCTTGGTTACAAGCACAACCACGCAGTCGGTGCTCTGTGTCCTGTTCTCGTGGTGTGTCTGTATGTAGGGGCACTCACCTCCACTTCTGGCGTTCCTGGCAATTCTGCTTTTGAGACATTGTGCTGTTAATATTTCATCCAGGAAATATTCTTGTATAAATCTTTCATACTCTCAGCAAATGTTATATACATTGGCTGGCTTCCTGGAATGGTTTTAAATAAGTTCCTTTCAAATCGCATCTCCTTACCACTTAAAATGTCTTATAACAATGAAACTGCAATCACAGTTCTCACCTTTGTAAAGCATCAAAGATTTAACTCACTTTGTTGAAGGGTAAATCTGAAAATGATAACTCCAGAAGGTCCAGGTATTTCAAGAATTAGTTAAGAACAGATCAGAAAAGTAACACTGATCACTAATATCCGTCACCATATTTTCCAGTTAAGCTATGTGTTTCGAATTTGTTCTTCCTGGTTAAACATAACTGAATTACAGCTATTGCATGACAACAACCTGGAACCCTTCCAGCTTTCACTCATCCATTGCAAGACTAATTATATTGTATTAAAAGACATATTTAAGTAATGTAAATTGTGCCCCTATAAAGTCTGTCATCATTATCAGAGTCTGTATTTCATATTGAGTGTTTAACCCCATTCCATTGTTCATCAAAATAAAACACACACACAAAAAATGGCCTGCTGTCATATGATTCATTCCTTCTTAAAAGAACCTACTGAAATGCTGGCATGCAGGTTAGTTCAACAAATAACCCTCCTGGCGACAGGCAGCCTCATCCGGCTATCTCTCCTTTTACTCATCAGATGCTTTGTTCATTCACAGCTTCTTGGACACAGTTATCTAAATTGTACCAAGAGGGTTGCCAGCTGGTTTTTGGCCCAGCCACCTCCTGGTAGAGGTCTGCCAGAGGCTCCAGGGCAGTCTGGAGACCTGTTCTCATCAGAAGCCCTTGGTATGAACCACTGGAGGCTTGGGTGAGGTGTGGAGCAGGAGAAATATCCTGCAGGCAAACTGTGAGTTGTCTGTGAGGTAACCTGGAGGTGGAAGGCAACTGAATCATGGCCCACACTGTGATTCTAACTGCTCTAACAGCTGCCTATAAATAGGACTTCAGATATAACCTAAAGATCCGGAGCAGAGAAGATCTCTGATGCAGATGCATACAAGTAGAATAATATTGCACCAGAATAACATTACACCTCATTGCAGCCAGGACTTTTGAGCACTCAAAATGATCAGATTTACTGCTATGCACTGTCCAGATCATGCTCCCATTTCCTGTTTTATTGAGGAGCATCTGGGAAAGTGGCCAGGAAGAAGCTGGTTTCTCCAAAAGAGACATTCAAGAAGCTCTCTCTGGCTGCCAGCTTCCTCAAGGGCTCCAGACGCAAGCAGGGAAAGGGCTGAAGGTTGCCTACCTTTCTGTAAGGACAGCAGCAGCTCTCTCCTACATCATGCCTTCCCGAGGGCTCCTGAGCCCCTAGTCTCTCCAAATGTGCGCTCATCACATGCCTGTGCTAAATGCAATGACCCTACGCAAGATCTCTTGGAGCCCTAAAACTAAACCATTCAGCAGAAGCTTTTTAAAATCCAAATTGCATGAAGATGAAAGGGATGACTATCAGAAGTCTACTGTCCAACAGCATGGAGCTGTTGGTGTTTCAGCCTTCTGTCCAAGCCCTTTCCATGGCAGCCCACCACTCATGACTGGAGTTGCAGTAGAATCCCATATTGCTCTTGGCTCCATTCTGCAGTTCTTCAGCAACTCCTTGCTAGTCAGGAGCCGTGTGTTTCATAGGACAAGGCAGCTGGAAAACTCTTAAAGCAAAGACTTGACATTGAAAAGAGTTATGTGTGCAAAGTGTCTGTTATTTAGGCATTGGAGCCCATAGCTGTCTTTGGAGACCATGGCCCAAGTCTCTTACTGGCAGCAAAACGGGGCAGAAGCCATGGCAGGGCCTGAGCTGGAGCTCACTTAATCACAGTGTCTCCTTAAACAGAAACAAGTTGATGTATTGCGTTAAGGCTAAAAATCTAGGGGTACTTACAGCAAGGTCTTGTAAGTCAGCCTGGGAAGAATGAACATGTGGATCTCACTAGCAGGAGGAGGTAAGCTCCCTGCAAGCCTAATCAAAGGAAGAGAAATCACATGGTGTGGTACTGATTACACTTGTGCTCCATGTAACAAGAAAACACATATGCTTTGTGTGCAGCTTGGAGGATGATCTGTGTGAGCAGAAACAACTGCGCTGCAGCCCCTTAGTGTCTGCACACCAGGACTCTGCTCAACACGAGATGATAACAAGCTAATAGGTATTTCCTGCATAACAGTTACAAGAACAAAAAGGAAGAGAAGCACAAGCCAGACATCAGCAAGATGTGGCCAGCTCCCAGACAGGGAAATGCACCCTAGCAACAGATCATAACCAAACAGTGCAGCACAACACTGATGACCAGAGAGAGGCAAAAAAGAACAGACGTTTTGCACACATGTCACAGTCAACCTTCAAATTGGCAAGCGCCTCGGAAGCCATCAGTCTACCTGACCGAAAACACACAGGTCTTCTTTCAGAGATGAGGATTATTTTGAGATACCCAAGTCCTAATGACTACAGATGGGAGAAAACAGCTCTACCAAGAAAAAGTTTCCTCTCAGCCTCAAATCAACTGGCCCAGCACATGCTGTAATAGCATCCCAGTTCAACAATCATGACTTATCTTTTGTATTTGCCCTGGATCAAAGAAGTGATTTAAGAGGTAACACTTGTTGGAGCGATTCCTTCTAGAAAACCTACTGGGTCCTCTCCCTTGGCCAAACTAAAGCTGTGGCAGAACCTAACACAATGTTTTTGAGAGAGATGAGTCACTTCTCTTATGGCCGTCCAGTGAAAATATTTAGGATGTTCAGTGTGATTAAACTGTTACTACTTAAATTCCGTAAAACTGCAGAGAAGAAATGATGTGTAGGGTTGGGGGGAGAATAAATGCTAACACTGCTGTCTAGGGAGAAGAGAAACCTCCATTCTGATTCAGTGAAAAGCATTTTATTTCAAGATAAATATTATGATATTTCATTCTGAAATGGTGCATTTAATTTTGAAATCAGACTCTCTTTTAAAGAAAAGAGCAGCATGCAAAGCACTCAGTGGTGGATGCCCCATTCTCAGAGACACTGAAGGTCAGGCTGGACAGGGCTCTGAGCACTCTGATCTAGCTGTAGGTGTCCCTGTTCATTGCAAGGGTGTTGGACTAGATGACCCTGAAGTGTCCCTTCCAACTCAAATGATTCTGTGATTCCATGAAGCCTAGCTTAAATGTCCACTGTTCTCCTGGCTGCAATGGAGATCTGGGCCACCACTGTCAGTTCTTCTCCTTAAGAGCTAAAATTGAAAAGTTAAAAAAGACAACTAAGAACAAAGGAAGGAAAACACATACACACACACAAAAATGCAACACAACAACAACAACAACAAAACCAACAAAACAGCTGAAAATGAGCTGATGCTCTCTGATAATCCAGGAGGATCTCTGACCTCCAGCTTTTCCTATGCTCTGCTTTCACTTGTCCGGCTACGTTAGTGTTTCTGGGTCAGAAACAGCTGCTGAGAAGCTCCCCAGGTCAGTGCAGGGCCACTGCTTCAGTTCCCAAAACAGGGCTCTGGAGATCAGAATCAGCCGTTGGCTCGCTCTGAAGATTACGAGTGGCTGAGAGCAATTTCCCAGGTCTCACTTCACTAAAGTCATTCCCCGGGAGCTGAAGTTAATTACTTCGGTGGGATTCACGTATGTTCTTAAGTATTTTCCTGCATCAGGACATTAATTGCTCTGTGCCTTTGCTCCCCATCTGCAAGATAGGCTGAATGCTGCCTCGCGTGCTCTGTTTAGATTTACGTTCTTGCATCAGTCCCTGTCTGCTCAGCACTTCGATAAAGCTGAAGTTTTGTTCAAGCTGTTGCCAGACCTTGTTGCATTTCAGGCTTACATAAGTCTGAATACCAGTCACCTTTCTGCAGCTTTCATGTTGAACACTGACAAAACATTGAGTTGCTTATTGATATGGGAGCAAAGCAGCAAGCAGTACTTTTCACTTTAGCTCCATCACAAACAGAATAATTACATGGCACTCTGAGACAATTTGCTAAAGATGTTCACGCATTTCAAGAGGGTAAAATTACTTTATCCAAAGCAATTACAAAATAGCTAATTAGTGAAACTGACTGTGAGCTCCTACCAATGTGCTATGTGGAGATGCTGCTTCTAATGTCAGACAACAAGCCTCCAGCTTATGAACCATTTCCAGGTAATGAAGGAACTCTTCCGATGCAATAAACATGCTGTTTTCAGCTGATAATCCCTAGCCAAGATGCGCACAGATCCCCATGTTAATGTCAGTGTTCCCTTCACCTGCCCTCCTTGAAGCATTGCTCCACCAGAGCTTTACCAGGTGAGCAGTGGTGGTTATGGGAACAGCTGGGCAGCAGCCCCATAGAGGAGGAGCAGTGAGGACACCCACAGCATATCACACAGCAGATGTACCTCCTTGCAGCTGCCTTATCCCCTGGGGGATTTTGCAACATGCTCCGGGATGGGTGACCACAGAGAATGGCTTTGAAAGAGGGTGGGTTTCTTGTTTGAGCATATGGATTAATTGCAAATTAACTCATTCTGCCCTGTGCCTGTAAGCTGATGAAAGACTGTGGGGAAGTTGTCTCTGCTCAGCTGGCTCTTAGGTGGGCTTCGGTGTGAGCCAGTGGGATCTGCAGAAGCAAAAGGGACTGCAATTCAGTGATTCACATTTAGATACCTCTAGCTGATAGAAAAAGAACAGATCATCATCAATATGTCTGTTGCAACAAGACTTCTTTAAATTCTGTAGGGAGATCAGCCACGTGTGAAGAAAAATGCCATTTCTTGGTTGTTTTCTTTTTGCTTTCAGATGAAATGGATCTATTGTGTATGGAGTAATCATTGCAGGCTGTGTAATTAGTCTTCAATATACGCAGTGGATGCAGACAAGGAGTGACGTATCTCTACAGGGTTAATAAAACACAAACATAAAGAGCCTGGGTTTTTTGTTGGAGAGCTGTTAAAGCAATTGCTGGCAGAACATTACACCTTAGTGTAGATCTAGGGACATTTTGCAATAAATAACTTTTATAAAAAAATCCAGACTGTGAATTCAGCATAGAATTTTAAACCATCTGTGCGTTGTCACTCTAACCCTGAGATCTCAGTTATTTGTGTACTTCACAGAAATCTGATTTAGGATCTGATCTAAGTGGGGACAGGAAGGAAGCGCCAAAGACTCCATTAAAATCAGAGATAATAGAAATAGCTACTTAATTCTTCATAGGTATAGTACTGCTTTAGTTTTAAAAACACATCCATCTTTAAGCTCCTCTTCCTCTGTGTTGTAGTAGTTATATTTATAAAGACACAGATTCTAAGATATTATGCATACTAAAATTCACAAAGTCGAAAAATGGAAAGTTCTTCTATTTCTTCTTCCCAGATGCACTAGGGAAGAAACTATATAATATATAGGTGTGTTCTTTATGCATAACTTATTTTTCACAATTCACTTGCTTCTTGGATAGATCTCTCCCTTGCAAGTAAAGGAAACTGTAGCATTTCTGTTTGGAAAATGAAACATCTTCATCTGTCTGTCTCTTACTCTGTGCAAGTCTTTGATAGCACTGTATTAAGGTCATAACTAAAATGCATTTTGCAAATTTAATACATAGATGGGTAACAAATGCATGTTCTCAATTGTAGAAGACTCTAAATGCGACCTGCATACATCTGAGCATCCGAGTTAAAAACAGGTGGTAGATGTGAATTCTGTATCTGGAAACAGAACAAGATGGACTGAAAACAGACTGTTAAGCATCACGTGCTGCTTTCTACAATCAATATCTCACTTTGCTGTTCAGCCATCACTCTAAGCACTATTCTTATAACAATCCTGCCTCCATTAGAAGATGCGGATACCTCAGGCAGTCTGATTTTGCTTGCAGTTTGCATGTTTCAGACCAGAATGGAATCATTTTTGCAGTCTATCTGCTGGCTACGTGAAAACCTTGCTCCTTATATTTAAGTGTATCAAACAGCCTGCTTTTTTAGTATTTGTCTAATCAATTTATTTCAGATTCCTCAATTATGAAAATTAAGCAGCTACATGTTCCCAAATTCACTACTAACCTCTTCTTTAAAATCTTCTGCAAAGAGCTGACCCTCCTGCCTGCCTCAGCTACAGCTGCATTCGTAGCATAGCTCATTCCTGTTGACAGCTGTAGCATGATAGCTGAGCAAGTCAGACTGACTGGTGGGCATCAACAACTGACTGTAATCTGGAGGACTTTTCTCCCTGTTTTCTTACTGCCTTGGCAGTTTTTTTAACTAGCTGCTGATAAGAAGTAATAAATCTACTCAAGTGCTGACAGTGATAATCCAGGCAATTGTTGCTCTCTAACTGAGGTGGAACAGGTTTTCTTTGGTTTGTTTATTTGTCAGACATAATCTAACACTTTTCCCCTTCTGCTTGTGAGAAATTTACTGCATGTTCCCCTCTGGCCAGATGTTTGAGACAATGTCATCCTAAAAGAAAGTTGTATATTTGGCAATGCAGCAGAGTCCAGACTTGGCAATCACCATTAATCTATGTGTCAGCCTATGCTTTATGTGCCTGCTCCAGCATAATGGATGCTGTCACCCAGATGGGAGGCCCAGGAGGCATTGTGTGTCTACCAGCCCTCTTAACCCGTGAACATCACTAAATCACAGAGATGCTATATCCGATAGGTCTCCCGTCAGGCCTGGAAAAGACACAACATGTGCTGGTCTCACTAGTCTAGCATTCCCACTGCCCTCTCCATAGTCAAGGCCATTTCTTCCCAATACCTTTTCAGACAGCCCCATCAGGAGCTGATAGCCAGAGAAAACAGGCCCACATACCTTAAACCTGTGCAGCAGGTGCAGTTTGCCTGTTCCGTGCCCCAGCCCAAGCACCTGTACAAAGCTGAGCTTAACGCAGGCCTCAGACAGAATGGCTTATGTTGCTTAGTAGGTGTGTCACTGCAACAGCATATGATCATGCAAGTAGAACGACCTGCATAGAATGAGAAAAATTAAGAATTAATTTTAAATCTGGATACACTACTGTTTTACTTACATCAGAAGTAAGCATGGTACATGCTCGCTGCCTTTTCTGAAGGTGTACATCCATTCCTATGCCCTTACAATCACTCTAGTCTCTGATCTGCTGGAATTAAGTTTGTTGCATCATGGCTGTTTTTTGGTTTATTGCCAAATTTGACGATTTTTCAGCCCCTCTGCAACTCCATCCTATTTCTGTTTCTCACTCACCAAAATATTCTACCATGGGATGCAAACAGCTGAAAATATTTAAGCACTAGCCCCCAAATTGCAGATGCCTTTGACAAGATAATGAACTACAATGACAGCTGCACTCCAAGAAAAGGCAGAAAAATAAAGATGGAAGTCTCTGACTTGTACAGGAAATAAGACAAGAAACATTTGCTGTTTTCATTTTGATGGATTAGAAAACATTCTCAATTTTTATTTTATTTTATTTTTATTTTTTTGAAAGAAAGGCTGTTATTTCTTGGAGGGTGATGTTGTCTCCTCATTCCAAGAGATTGGCTGTACTGGGAAAAATCTCATGCAAAGAGGCACTGCCTGATGGTCAGATGCCATCCAGCTGGCAACACCTCACTGCCTGTTATTTAGGTACCTTTCAATCTAAAAAATGGGTTTTCCAAGTGCCCTGTTGGCTGCTGAACACTTGTTTGGTGTCATCAAAAGTGTTAATGTCCAATTTTTACCAACAAACCAAAGAGAGTCTGAATTTCTTGCTGATGCACACAAAGAAATTGACTAAAGATGAGACAAAGTTGAGGAGCCAGGTGGGTGTCCTCCCCTTCCTGAGGCCAGTTTGAGGAATGCCATGTACACTCCCCATAGTGGATTGCTGATCACCTCTGAATATGTTTCCCAGAATGAAGGACTGCTCCCCTTCCCCCATATGTGAGTGGCTAGAGTACTTACCTGAAGCACCAGACACAAAGACTTGCCTGTCTTCTCTGAAAAGAGCTGTCCGTCCGGCTACAGATTCTTATATGCTGTGAACCCAGATAGTTATAATGAACATGTGATTAATTTATGCAAAATGACCTGTGGAAGAGGGAGTATAACCTACATTGCTGCAGCCTAGCAGTTAGGAGATAGGAAGGAAAGGCAGTGGAGAAGATTTAGTGAAAATGGAGGTTTGAACTTGAGCTGTGATAAGGAAAGAATGCAGTTCTAAATTTTGGAAAAGGAGATGGGAGAGAGAAAATCCTTCTGGTTATGCTTTATGAGAAGGACTTGGCAAGACCTCCAAATTCTAGGAGAGGCTGCACATTTGAAAGGTGCACTCTGGTGGAAGGATGTTCTTCCCTCAGTCTGTGATCAGAGATGAGACCCAAGACTCATTGTCCTCCCAAGAGCTTCCCCTGAATAGGCTATCAAAGGCAACTCCTCCACACTCAGCTTGCAAGCCTATATTCTGGTTCTGGTGCTAAATTACTCAGTACACTGTAAGGAGCCTATGAGTCCAAATTCATCTGTAGGTTCCACCTTTTGAGGATCTAGCTCCAAACATAATTTTGCTTGTTTTTCCAGTAGGAATGTCTAGTTTTCTAATATCTGAGACTATTAGCTGCAATTATATAAAGACCAGCTTAACATGGATCTTGAATTAGTGACACTATTTAATTTTAATTAATGATTTAATTTTACCAATTAGCTTAATGTGATGTTTGCAGTATGAGTTCTTCCCTTTCTCTGAACTACAGCAAGTAACACTGATGCAGTTCTATAGGATAAAATACTCAGGAGCAGTTTATCTCACATGCAAAGTAGAATAACGTGATACAACGATAACATTTGATGTTACCACCAGGTCATCTGTACCTAAGCAACTGTTTTTCTCTGTTGTTTTTTTCTACTGCTTTTTACTATCTCTGCTTGAGATGTGATAAAGAAATTAGGAGAAATAGAATATCTGTAAGCTCATTTCCTTCCTGCTTTAAAACAAGAACAGCTTTATTTTAACTTTCCTTCTAGCTCAGAATAGTGGCCTCAGGGTCCACTGCTTTGTCAGGCTCCTCTACTGTGGTCACAGTATCTGCTAAAATACACAGTTATTTTTAATGATTTTAGAGCTTGAACTTTATTTTAATATAGAGCATGGTTTGGCTCCTGTTTTTCACATAAATCAACGGTTATATGTTCCAGGTTTGGTTTTATTGGAGATTTTTAAAATTTTTTATTTCATTTTTTTTTCAAATACCAGAGTAAAAGCAGCTCAGATATCAGAAACGTCTTTCTGTTCCATTACCTTACAAATGCCAACAGTACATATGGATGTCCCATAAGTTTCTGTCACCAAGGTGTTAGTTTGTAATGGATTGCCCTGTAAACACAAGTTGTGTGTATTTTACATTCTGAAGTCAGGTGTTCTTTCATGTCAATTCAGATGTGATTTACTGTAAATAACTCTGATGTTGCTAAGAGACAAATTTCAAAACATGTTTCAACCACAACAGTATTAATATTAAAAAACTTAAATTAAGATATCCATAATATGCAGTATACACTCTAACATTTTCCAATTAGGCCAAGTAATGACGTTTTTCATTTGAGGGAATGTGATTTAATGACAGCGGGAGGTCAGCGAGCAGCAGGTCTGAGACGTCCCACAGCGTACTTATTGCCACCATACTTCAGTGGTCTCTGCACTCATACAAGCTGTTTCTGTGTATGTCCACAAGCTGCTGAAATCAGGAAAACTGGTACATCTGAAAGCTCTACAGAGACTGGAAAGTATATCTTCTTTATACATAAAAATCACTTTGATGTATTAATTGTCTTTGAAGACAAGGTTAATCTCACAGCCAATAAAGGAGATGATTTGCTGAAGTAAAGTTGTTCAACGGGAAGTATGGGAATTAGGAACTGAAAACACAGTGTAATAGTATGTCTGTAGAAGGAGAAAAAAGAGTCACTAAAAGTTCAGGCTGAGGCATTAAATGTTGTTTTCTGGGGAAGAATCTAAAACCAATGTCATCTAATTTCATGTTTTCCTCTTTCTCCAACATATACAAAATAGCCTGATCAGGAAGGTCAAGAAACAGAAGGTACGGAAGAAGGAATCACCTTTGCCCAAGTTAGGGCAACAGTACAGATACTACTCAAGGACGCTGAAGCATTCAAGCAAGTTTTCTACTGAAGTTAAACTATTGAATAAAGTGAATGATTAATTAGTGAAAGAGGAAAAGGAAAGAAGTAATCTTCCTAGATGTCAGTGTGAGTTTTCAAGTGATGTGCGCTATATCTAACACCACTATAGTACGTATTCACTCTTTTTTCCTGTATCCATTTAGGTGTAATTCAATAATGTGTCTGAGTAGACATGGGTGTGGTTTCAAACAACATTAATTTTAATTAATCCAGAGATACTAATTGGTTCTCAAGCGAATGAGAAGCTAACTCACGTCTAGCGATTTGGGAGGGTATTGAGGAAGCAAAGAGCTGAGAACTGAGAGAGGTTTCTTCAGGTTAGGTTGTGGGCACTTTGAAACTTAATACCTCAGTTCTCTTAAGCTGTTGTTTATGGTTGACCTACATTACTAGTACAATCCTCTACACCCTATTAGTTTCCCTTAAGACAACAGAGTTTGAACTACTAAAAAAAACCCAGACATTTTAAAATTAGCATTAGTGGCAGTGGCAGGGCCAGATGGAATTGAGCCAAGGGAAGATGCAGCAGCCAGGAGAAGTGGGAAGAGTCAGCACCCTTGTCGTGAGAACAGACACCTGGAAAGCAGTAAATGGAAGAGGAAGAGACCAGTGTAAAGAGAAGGAGGAAAATGATAAGAAAGATATAAAGAGAAAAATGGGAGGATTAGAGCACATAGTCATTATTATAATTACACTGACTATGATAATAGGAAATTTAATTGACAGTACATGCAGCTCCTGGCGTTTGGATTAACTTATCCTTAGAGACAATGAAGTAGCTGGAGAAAAAGTACATGTAGTTTTAGAGTGCTTGGATCAGACTGCGTGAACTGTAAGAAAATATGTGAGAGGCAGGAAAATTACACTTCCTTTTGCTGCAAAATCAAACCCAAGGTTTATACTACTGTACAGATCTGCTCTGAAATACCTTTTTGAGCACTGGTTAACTTTGACAAACAGGCATTTCTTGCAGCCCATTGCCCACACTTATGGGATGCTGAGATTTTGGCAATGACTACACTAAAGTCTCGTGTTTCCTTCAGCAAGTGCTCTTCCACCATATGAAATGTTCAGGGTATTTTTGATTGAACAAGATTTCATGACAGTAGCAGTAGGAATAAAACTAATTACATCTGTTTGATGGTAGGACCTACTTTAAGATAATTTGCAACAGGCTCCCCAGGGAAGTTTTCCCCTTTGAAGTACTTCTCACTCCAGGGTTCCCTTTTGAAGTAATTCCCTCTCTGGATTGCTTTTGAAGAGCTGCTTTTCCTTTCCTACAGTATTTGGGTTCTGCTTTGTTGCACCTTTCCCATTGGAGTTTTGCAGCTGAAGATTAGTGAGTAAAAAGAGAAACTTTTGATTTAGATTGGTTTCTCTTTCATACCGTCAGGAGGAAGGCCTGGCTGCATCCTCTCAGAAGAAGCTATCCAGGGCAGACTAAGAAAGCTACTGCAATTCATTCATCTCTTCACTCTTGATAGTCTCTGAAGTCATTTCTTGAAGTCTCTGTCATATGCATACCCTTAATCCTAAGGGAGTTCGTAATGCCATTAGCTGTGTTGGGCAGTTTGGAAATAACACTTTGTTCTGACAGCAAGACATATCCACCACTATAAAAGTGTCAGCCCCAACACTTTCATCCACACCTGAGCATTTGCAGTGGTGAGCAGTGACACAGGAATCTAAGGTTTGGTGCTTCTGAATTTTTTTATTAAAGCTGACATAAAGGTCAGGAGATCCACAGAGTAGAGATTAGTGGAAACTAAAGAGGTCTACCACAAACCCGAGAAAAGCTTCTCAGTCCCCCCAGAATGCCCAATGAATACCTTGCCACACTGTGACGTGGGGCCACACATTTATGTTGCATCGTATTACATATCCCACCAGCTCTCCCTCAAGCCTTTTGGCCCCTGTGGTTCTCCACAATTTGGAAACCACATTCTTGTATCCAGGCAAGACACTCCAGTGTGCAGTTTAGAAGCCTGTATCTACATGCACCATCAAATCTCACAGAACAGCAACCTGCTGCACAAAACAGATAGCCCCTCCATGACCAGACACTGCTCCTGGCTGTCACCTAAGCTGATCTAGAGCTGGAAGCACCTGATACTACTGCTGCCTTGGGGCCAGCTAGGAGCAATTAAACATTACTGATGTGGCCAGAGATATTACTGAGTTCAAATTTCGAGACAGTTCTTCTCATCTGTGCTCCCTTCCTGAGTCATGCAATGGTTGAGTTTGAAAGGGACAACTGAAGGTCATCTGGTCCAACTTCTGGAGGTCATCCAGTAATGTCTGTAGAGCAAGAGCAGGTAATAAGATATAGATGCTCTGGTGGGATCGATAGTTGGCAGCTGTCTACCTGGGGCATCGCTCCCCCTCCTTTTTTCCAGCTCCGTACAGTAGCTCTCCTGAGCAGGGCCTCTCTCTTCTGAATGTGGACATCAGCATGTGGCACTGACCAGCTACCAGTACCGTGGCTCTGCACCAACAACCCCACACTGCAGTGAGTGATGGATTTCTTCTGGGGCCAATCCAGAGGACAACCACAGAAGTGTGCTAACAGTGACAATAACAGGCAGTGCGCAAGGTGCCCAGAAACCCAGTCTGAAGTGGAAACACATTTGTTGAAGATGAGGACATAAATGCTCTTTGATCAAGGAGGAGAACTGTCTAGCAAAATGGCAGGTGATACAGGAATTCACTAGTAGCACTTCCACAGTGAATCAAACTCAGTGCTCTAGATTATCAGTGGAATAACATGAAAAGTGCATAGTTAGCCAGTGTTAATTTAAGAATGCTATGCTGTTCAAAGCAGATTTTTAAAACATTGAAAATGTTTGCGTTTTAACAGGGTCATAATTGAAATGGAAACAAATGTGCCCCATGAGCAAATCAGTCCAAAAGATATGAGAGTGGGAAATTTTTTTGGCTCTGCAGAAAATCAGGTTAAATTAAATCAAAATAGCAGAAAATACTGAAACAAATGGAGAAGAGATAGTTTGAGCATTATTTAAAATGATATGAGATCAGTGGAAATCCCTCTGAAATTCCATCATCCTCATTATCATACTAGTAAAATACTATTTATGGAAATACTGGGGCCTTCCAAATATAGCATATGCTACCAACACTACATTGTGCCCCAGCAGCAGCAGCAGCCTTCCCTTTCTTGCAGTGCTTGTATCTTCCATATACTGGAATTTAGGTCCTTTCAGTTCATCTTCCTTCAGAAGATCATAGTGCTTGTTTAAAAGGCATTGTTGTTGTGTCATAGAAAGTTTAGTCATTCAAATCTCTCTCTTCAAACTCAATCTTTATTTTCATTTTTCCCAATATTAGTGCTAGTGAGGAAAGTTATCCCTTTCTGTCACTATCCCTGCCCTGTCCCTGTCGCCATGCACCTTCGTTAGGCTGAATGTACTATTTGTGCATCCACAACAAGATTTTTGAAGTGATCTGAGGGTTTGGTGCTGGGGGGAGCCTGAAGAATGCATCCTTCTAGCACTGCTGCCAAAGGAAATTTCATATGAATCTGTAGCTTCGGACTCTTTCCATCACCATTTGCCAAGCGGGGATATATGTGCATATTATAAATGAATTATCTATTGACAGTAAAATGATAACACTTTCTGGACTACCCAAGGTGACGTTTCAAAAGCACTTTTGCATATCAAAAGCTAACATTCTATCAACCAGCTTTTCATTAGATAGATCATCAATTGATATCCCAGTTATATTAAATACTTAGTCTTTGAGCTACACGAAATCCCCAGTGAGGCATTTACTTTGCCAAGTTCCTAGGAAAAGGGCTGGTTCACAAAGTTTTGCCCAGAATAGTGAAGTTTGATGTGGGAAGGATGGGCTGTCCAGGAGCATGTCCACACATGCCTCAGAGCTGGCAAATTGCTGACTGTGGAAGGATAGTTGGAGGCTTATCCAGTGCCCACTACTGCATTTCGCTTCATGTACCTGTTAGGCATCCTTCTGAGCTAAAGGGCTTCACTGAAACTGCAGACAACCATTCACATCCCTGTCTCGTTGCCTCCTTTATGTCATTTCATCAGCTCACAGAAGGCTCCAGCAAGGTTCAGAGCTTGTGCCAGGGATGTGCAGGTGTGTGGCCAGCAGCTGTCACAGGGATGGGACATGTGAGGTCAGAGCAGGACCTGCCCTTTGATCCCTTGTACTTATTGTCCAAACTAGCAGAATGAAGAGAAGAGAAGAGAAGAGAAGAGAAGAGAAGAGAAGAGAAGAGAAGAGAAGAGAAGAGAAGAGAAGAGAAGAGAAGAGAAGAGAAGAGAAGAGAAGAGAAGAGAAGAGAAGAGAAGAGAAGAGAAGAGAAGAGAAGAGAAGAGAAGAGAAGAGAAGAGAAGAGAAGAGAAGAGAAGAGAAGAGAAGAGAAGAGAAGAGAAGAGAAGAGAAGAGAAGGAAAAAAAAAGAAAAAAAAGAAAAAAAGAAAAAAAGAAAAAAGAAAAAAAGAAGAAAAGAAAAAAAGAAAAAAGGAAGAAAAAGAAAAAAAAGGAAAAAAAGAAAAAAAAGAAAAAAGAAAAAAGAAAGAAAAAAAGGGGTTATTTTCTATCAAGGAACAAAACTTGCTTTATTTCTTGACCCTACACAATAGTCTGTGAAATGCTGATGCCCCCCAGCACTAGGAGTGATATGCAGAGAGGAATCCCTTTGGGATGCCCAAGCCCATGCCTTGGACACTCAGGGATTTTTCTGTCACCAAGCTGCAAGCACCTCCTCAGAGGTCTCTAGTGCTGACAGAAATAGAGTTCTGGGGAGCCCCACAGGAAATGATTGGTCAAGCACACTGGCACAAAACCAACTGATGGGGATTAATAGTGACTCTGAGCACTGGGAGTTCCTTGTCCACCTGCCTAGATTAGCTGGCAAACAGCTCAAAATGCTGCTGTTGGCCCTTTTGCACACTACCCTCAGTATTACTTGTAAGATTGGTGCTGGCACAGTAAAAGCATTAGGAAAAGACTGAAAATCTTTCTGACTCACTGGGTTGGAGTCACCTCCTCAAATCAGAGCCAATCTGGGGTTATGCACGTGGTCTGTGCCCACTGTCTCACCTCCCTGGTCACTGGGTGCTGAAGGGCCATGTGCTCTCCCCCACACCTCAGGGATATCTCGCTCTCCTCCATACAGAGGGGCCCAGGGGAGCAGATCAACCTAAATAACTGCCGGAGGTGACAGAGACAGTTTCCAGCTGATCTGCATTCCCATTCTGCCTCTTTAAAATATCTACACTGAAACACAAAAAACAAAAAAAGGATAAGGCAGAGCAAACTGTGGCCTGTAACTTTCCCATCGTCAACACTGAAGCTGAAGCAAGTGACAATCATCACTTGGATATGGGTAGCTATGCACAAGAGAGTTTCAAAGAAAGAAAAATACAACACAGATCAACCAAAACCACAAGACCTGGATCTTTTCCTGATGATTAAGTTATTTGAATTTATGAATTCTAGTTATTTCCCAAAATGGCCTGAAACGTATTTATTAGCCGTCTCGAAGTATTATGAATCAGCCAGGAGCTGACATAGACCCTGAGACATATCACTCACTCTGGCCAGAAAAAGCTACAGAACAAAGGATAGAGCTCATAAACCACATCCACTGAGCTCTGGCCAAACAGTGACTGTGATAAGGGAGGTGACTGAGTGGGAAAATTAGTTTGATTAACTTTATCAGCAGGAAGGTGAGGAGTGGAAAATCCCTAAGCAGGAGAACAAAGGGGCAGAGGTGATAGAGCAGTGGTTTGAAGAGGGAGAAGGCTTTGGGCAAAAAGGAGGAACAAAGGCACATACCTTCATAGAGGACTTCTATTCTCTGCACCATCACCTGAAGAAACAGAAATCCAGCTGGAGAGGAGGGGGCTCCAGGAGAGGGCAGGAGAAGAGCGTTTATGTGCTGCAGGGACAAAATCATGCGAAGTCTAGGGAGAAGGAATAGGTAAGGGAAGGCAAGAGGAACCTGATGTTGGTATTCAACAAAACATCTCTGGATTTTCCCAGGCATTTCCTCATTTTTTTCCTTATCCAGAAGTTTTACCAGGAGATAGAAATTTTCTTTTGTCCCTTAAAGTCATCTGATAGTGCAAAGAAAAAGAAAAGGATAAATAATGCTCATATAGTTGCAAGATTGCCAGAAGTCCCAGACAAAATGCTGTTGCACATGGTAGGTGCAGCACATAAAAGATGATGCTGGGTTATCCCAGAAATGCTGGACTTCTTACGTATACCTTGTACAGCTGTTCTGAACATGCACTCACCCTGAGCACAATTCATACTCCAGAGAGTAGAGGCATCATGTGTGTTGCTCTTGCAGGTGTTTGGAGGATCTTCCAAAGAAAGATTCAGAAAGATGAAAAAGATGCTGAGTCCCCAGGTGTTGTTTCGCTGAGATCTCACTTCCTTCTGTGCTGTCTACCATCAGGTAGGACTGTACTGAAGTCCTTTGGAGAGTCTGGGTGCCATCACTTCACATTACTTCAAATATAATTTTGCTTCAAATACCAAGCCCCTATTAGGGCCTAAAAGATAAACTAAAACTCAGCAGGCAGCAGTCTAACAGATAACTAGCAAAGGAAGTGTATTACAGCTTAGCTAATCACTTTTCTTCCAGAAATATTAAATATCTCTCCCTACATACCAGGAGACTTAAACAACAGGGAAAGTACACCTCCAAGGTGACCCACTAAGCCAAGCGACAGAGATAAGAATAGACTCTGTCTCCCAAATCCTCACAGAGTCTGACCTGCAAATACCCATCACTTGTGCAGCCACCGCAGCAACAGTAAGGACATGCCAAGGTCACTGTGGGGAGCTGAAGACAGTGTTGTGACTACTGAGGCACAAGGCACAGAGATGTTTGAGGAAATGTGATAAAAAAAGAGATCCTAGGATAAACAGGTGATTAAATAAAAGCGGACTGTGTACACTGGCACATGAGACAAACAGAGGAGTATGGAATAAATGCTGACAAGTTGTGATGGGGAGTGTGTCATAAGTCATAAGTCATAAGTAATCATGACCCTCTGTCATGATTACTTACCCTGCTCTTGGGGAAAGTGAGGTGCCATTTATGTTGAACTGCTGCTCTGGCTATGATGTGCAGAGATCTGCTGGACTTGAAAGCTCCTTTCACAGGTATATTCCCATCAGGGGAGGCCACTTGTGGCCAATGATGCTACTTCTCACTTTTTTCTTTCCAGCCAGTTGCCAGGAAAACATTCTTGTCTTTCACCCTGTACAAATGACCACAGTATTGGTCTTTTGCAAAGACCAGTACTTTTGCAAAGACATTTTATCCTAGAGTGGAACTTAACTGTCCATGCAAATACCTCACTTGTGTCCCAGCTCACATGTTATTTCCTACAGACAGAGCTTTTTTGACATAGCTCTGGCTATGCAGAGAAGGAAATTTTGTGTTCTTCAGCTGCCAAGATAAATCCTGGCTTTGGGCATGGTGAGTGCCAGGTAAATGGAGCCACAGGTGGCAGAGTGAACAGTAAAAGCAAGGACATATTCAGGAGTAAGAGAAAACTAGCAACTCAAGGCCAACAGCAGACACAGTGCTATCTGCAGTTCACACCTCAGAGGTTCCTATCGTTGTCTGATGACATCTGTTGTTCTCTCATTTTGCAAAAATGGATTTCAAATCTAATTACCAAATTCACATAAAAACCCAAGGGTAAATTTGTGAATTCAAAATGTTGCTCTGAGGGCAGCATATGTGTGGTGGGAGAAGCCGACTGTAACCCACCATGATATGAAATGTCTCGTTCACTCCTACTTACAAACAAACCTGACTTCTTCACTGATTTTCCCTTGGTGTCTGCAGGTGACTCCATGCAAGCTGTGAGTGTGCAGCACAGCCCACAGCCCGCTGAACCCTTCTGAGCACAAACAGGTAGCAGGAGAGCCAAGAGGCACTCCAGGGCAGCTCTCCCATGCCCACAGCACAGGGTGAGGTGGAGGAACATGCAGCACACTGGTGGTGTCCCAAGGCTGTGGGCTGCTGCAGAGAAATGGATAGAAAGGATTACACAATGCACAGGAAGTAGACCTGTATATCCCCTCAAAGGGCAAATATTTTCCAAGATATGGGACTTAGAGGAATGCAAAAGCATTCAAGGAGCATCAAAGTAAGCCCCAGGTACATTGAAGGCTGGACCTGAAGAGACCGAGGAGAGCAGAATGATGGAGACCATGAGATTCTCAGGACAGAACAGAAAGGTGAATGTCCAGGTAATTCTGGAGCCTCCATCCCTCACAGAAGGAGACAGGATCTGTAGTCCCTGCACTGCTCTGTGCTGATCTGCAGCCCCATTCTCTTTCAGTAAGCAGACTGGGCAGAGAGATTACAACCACTTACTGTAGTGGGGGAGTGAGATCATTTATTCCAGCAATGTTGCTGCTCGCCGCCACAAGGATAGCGCTCCTGCAGAACAGTCTCCTGGCAATACTGATCTGTTATCAAGCATCATAAATCTTTTTGATGAAGAGCAAGCTATTAAATGTGCAGAGCTTTGCTAGTAGTGCACTGAAAGTGTATGGGAGGTGTTTGCTGCTTCCTGAGCACTTTCCTGGGATGTCTGTGTAACCTTTCCTGGTGTCAGCTTTCCTTCAACCTCAGTGGTAATAAAATACTGTGGAGTGACTTCATTCATTGCCTTTTACCTTTGAGAGCCTACGGTGAATTTGTCTCAAGTTTTTAAAGTGTGTTCTCAGTGGATGGATGGAGAACAGGTGTACCAAACTCACTTTATTTTCCTTTACGTGCTTTATCCTACAGCTGAAAGTGTTCAGCTTGGAGCTATATGTCAACATTTCAAACCTCGAAAATGTGACAGGTTGGGAATCACACATGCTCCCAGAATAATCAGTTAGCCATAGTGATTATGTATATGCCGCAGCTGAGAAAGAGACTTACAGGGACAGGCTTGGATAACACAGATGGTCTTCTAGGAATCACTCAAGTGCACAGTGTTTCTACTTCAGCTAGCAGAGCCAGTGCTGAAGGGGGAAGTAATTTTAATGACGAATTTGGTTTCCATGAATGTCATCAAACAGTTTCTCTGGCCCAAGCCTGTGTCCAAAGTCTCTGACCAATGCATCACCCAATTCACCGTGTTTTTGTCAAAGTGAGAACGTGGGTAGGAATGAAGCCTTAAAAAAAAATGGCGGCCAACAATAACTTTTCAGTGTTTCTCTCAACCTGCTCTCAGCTACCCTTCATTCTCACGCAAAACAAAATTGATTAGTTAAAACACTGGTAGTTTCCATTTTAACCTCTATGGCTTTGCACTGGAATGAAATAGATACATCCAAAAATTGTTCTGGAGGTAATTTCTCCTGTTAGCTATTATCTACTGAAGTTTTAACACAGGCTGGCCCTCTGCTGATGCTCTGCTCAGCAGACTCAATGGCAGAAGGCAGCAGCCTCAGGGTTTGGAGGTTTAACAGTTTGATTTGACTCCAAATCAGTAGCTAAGCTTGGCTTTAACCAACAGTTAAAGCCAACTGTAACCCTTCCTTTAGCTTCCAGTGAACTGTGGACGTGTGTCACCAACAGGGATTTGGGTGAGAGAAAGATGGACTCTTGCAAATGGAAGTAAACAACTATAAAGTAAATCTTGGTCAAATGCAAAATAAGCCAGCAGTGCTCAGAAAAGCCTGCCTAGTTTGCAGTGCTTAGAGACCGTTCATTTCCTCCCCTCAAAAATCAAGGGAGATTCTCTGGTTTCACAATGCAATAGGTTCTTTAGAGATTTTTTTTTTTTCTTTTTCTAAATATAGCTTTAACATTACTTCACTAGAGTTAAAAGGGGTCCTCACAGTGGATTGTCCATTGGTTGGCTACATGACACCACGGGGGAAGGAAAACCAGGATGACTCTAAGCCTCCAGGGTCAGCTCAGACTTCAGTGTAAATCAGAGGCACCTGTTCCACTTATGACCTTGCTTAGGTGTTCACCAGCATATAGAAGTCATCCTGACATCAAGCGTGCAGCTGTGGGGACACACTGTATTTGAGAAGAGGCAAAATCATCACCCTTGTGATATTTAGAGCCTGAAGTTCAGTAAAAAAATCTGTTCATGTTTGCAAATGTCACATACATTTTCCTGATGCCTCTCCGACCATTAGTTTTGTCAGTATATTTGTTGAAGGGCAAAAATAACAAAAAAGTCGCAATGGGAGCACTCATATTTAGCAAAAAATAGCTATCATCAGTCCTATCTTCACATGATTTTAATGAGATGTCTTCGTAAGACAAGAAGCATGACTATTGCCCAGCTTCCCACCGTGGTCTTGTTCTTGCAAGGTCATGGGGCAGTATGTGGGCCTGAGGAGGAACATGTAGGGAGCTCTGAGTGATGTGAGCTGTCCTGTTTCTCCACCTCCATCTGATTTATGATCCTTCACGCTCACCTTGTATCTGTAATGCAGCTGAGTGCAGGGAATGCAAATTTCTAAAGAAAGCACATTCCAAAATAATTTGTCTCACTTTTAAAAATGTTAACGAACTCTCGAGAGTTTTTAAAATCATAACCCTTCATTCTTTGCTTCATGAATGTTAACTTTCAAGTATGCTGAACTAATATGACAGCATTGCAGCTGTGCAAAAGGAAAATGGTTAAAAATAGCTGTAGTGCTATCTCCACAATTAATAATACCTCACTCACTGTGTCCAAGCATGACAATGCCAGGCCAGTAGCATCATTTCAGTGCCAGATGCCTTGTGCAAGCACACAGTGAGGAATAGAGTACAGGAGGAAAGGGAATCCCACAGATGAAGGTGAGAACTGCATTGCAGGAAAATGAGAGGAGTGCTTCGTGCAGGGCAGGCACCAGTGGGAAAGCAGGGGTCTGTGCTTGGCAGGAGAGAGCCAAACAAACAGATGTGTAGAAGGTGATGTTCACCTGCCACAGGCAATGTCTGGCCAGGAAACGGGCATCCAGAGATGAGGTGCTGGGCTTTTAGCATCTATTTCCATGATAGATCCCCCATGTCCCTTAGAAAAGTTGGAGATGTAAAGGTCTGTGCTGAGATGGCTCAGTGTCTCACAACTGTGTGACAGAAGGGACATGAAGTTGCTCCATCTTACATGGAGTCCAGTGCCAGTAGCCACTAGATGGCCCAACCTCTCTCCAGCTAAAGCTGATGGTCATTTCTTTCTTCACAGCACTGTTACTTAACTGATTTTTTTTTTTTCCAGATATTCACATGCTTGAATCAAGAAAGTTCACATATATGTAGAAAAATATAGAGATAACAAAATTGTGTTCATTACGTTGCTTGAAGATTGCACCCTTTTGATAGGCAAATTACTTGGCTTGAGCTTCGTTTTCATGCTTCCTGTCCTTTTTGCTCACTGCTCAGGGCATGCCAAAGCTGTTGAAAATACTAAAACTTGGAGAGTTTCTTACCTTATATCTAATGATCTATCTAATGATCTAACAAATAGATCATTAAAAAACCCTACTGCACACATTCATGTTAAGGAGATGGAAATAGCAAGCATGTCATTTGCATTTTTTCGTTTGTTTTTCCTTAATTGAAAATACTCCTCATCCTCCCCCACCTTAAATGCCAAGGAAAAAACACACATTGTTGTCCACATATCAGAGTAAGGGAAGTTAGCTTCTGGTCCAAACCTGCTTACAAGATTTATGTCATCAAATACATAAAGACAGAGCTTGGGGCAAGAAAATGATGAGTTGTAGGAAAGGGCTGGTTGTAAGAAAGTGTTAACACATTTATTATAGCTCTAGGGAAAGGTGTATTTTGCATTCTTATCAGACCAGCTGTTAAATTATAAAGGCACTAAATTTTGCATCTGGTTTGAAAACCCAGACAGAGTCACATGATCGGTGCAATATTAGTTGATCCGATCTATTTTTTTAACTATAGAATGCTTTTCTACATTAGACTTAAAACTGAATAATCTGGCCATTACAGTCTACATGCAGCAATGGTATTTCTGCTTATATTAATTTTGTTGTCAAAGATACAGCTGTTGTAGGAAATATTTTGAATTTTTAGTACCATCTGGTGTGCTGAAAGAAAAAGCAGTGCTTTAAACGTTGGCATAAATCCATTTTCTAAGTGGGTAATACTGGTGCTTTGAGAAAGGGGCTGTCAGAGCAGGAGATGAGAAGAGTTGTTAATCCAGGCTGTTTTCATCATTCTATTGCACTACAAACCCTACCCTATCTTGATAAAACAAACATGTTTATGACTCTTAGAGAATTCAGAATGGCTCATCATTACTAAATACGTTTGCATTATCCAATGTTTTTTCAGGAATTGACATTCAGCTATGCTGGGAGATAACAGGCTCAGGGATTGCACAAACCAGGGAGCTGAGACTGAGTGCAGAGGCCATTGAAATACCTCCTCCCAGAGGTGAGAACCTGCCTGGTGGCCCCTCTGCAATGCTCCTATTTTCCCAGCTTTCTTCATGCAGTTAGAACCCAAAATCTTACTGCTCCAGCCTGAATTTGCTATGTGGATAAATGAATGTGAGACCAACCTTTATCACACAGTTAGCTCAGAGAGAATAATCTAAGCTTTCTATAGGAATGTTAGATGACTGTGTTACAGTTCATACATCATATCTTCTGAGCAGTCATTTCCTATTGCAGGGAATTGGGTTAGAGGAGTAGCAGCAGCAATAAGGTAATACAGTGTTTCCATAGGGAGCCCTGAAATCTTCATTCATTAAGTCTCCATTGCAGCTGCAAGCATTAAGACAACCTTAAAAACATGGAAGTTGCAGAGGACAAAAATAAAGCATTTGTTCCAGGGAAAAAAATAAGTTGAAAATTCATTCCACAAACATTTTCGTTAAGTCACCAAAATCCATTCTGAAGGCACAGCGCACACCTCGGTATCCAAGTGCTTAAATCTCTAATCAGCATTGCCACTGTCCCTTCAACAAAAGAGATTTTGTAGCGACAGACTGTCAGCATTGCCCAAATCCTGCAAAGTTCTGGGGAAAAAGCTGCTTGTGAACCTGTGGAGATCAGGAACCGTGTGTGCTGGTGCTGCAGGTCTGCTGCAGGTCTGCTGCAGGCAGCATGTGCAGCCTTGCTAGAGAATGCTTGGAAGTGCCATCACATGGAGCAGGGGTAGCCACTGGCAGATGGACTGCTTTTCTGTCAAAAAAATAAAGCATACATTTGAGAGAATCACGCAGAAAGTCATTTTTCCCTTCCTTCCGTAAGTTATGGGTTTTGTACAACATCACTTTGTTGGGCTGTTAACTACAACAAAATAAATTTGTTTTTATCAAATTAATACTAAAACCCGTTAGTATTCTCTACTGCTATTTCACCAGTTCCCCTGTACAAGCAACCATACCATTTTCCCGTGAAGTGTTAACTTATACCTCACCTCCCTACCACAGACATTCACCTTCACAAGTACTAAACTGAATATTCACTTTATTGACTCCATGGTACCAACAACCCTCAACAGCTAATGGTGTGCATGTATTTTATTTTTCCCCTCATATTCCCCTTCTTTACAAAGCTACTTCAGCTACACGTAGTTCTCACACAACTGCCTATGGTGGGAGCAGAGTAGATGTTTTGAATACCACTTCGAATAAGTATTAGAATTAGATTATTTGACTCAAAAGGTTTTTGAGCTCAAAAAAAAGCTTGCTAAAATTTATTTTTCCTAAATGGCTGCTGCATCACCACACTGTAGGGTTGAAATCAAGTCCAAGAACTGAAAACAGTACTAAGACCCATCATAACTATTTCCCATTGGAAAAGTACTTGGTTTTGCATGAGCATTTTGTAGCAGCAGGAGACCATCCTGTGATGATATTCCCTTCCACTGACATTATCACTTAATTCCCTTCTTTTTGAAGGTTTTTATAGGGATTGGGTGCAGCTGTTTCTCATCATCCCCTTCTTATTAGAGTTTCTAAGACTCCTGATTAATTTAGAGCCTGTTTCAGCTGCTGCTTAAGGAGATAGAACATCTTGCTCTCACCCTTCTCAGTTTGCTTTTTCCAATAGCTTTTAAAACATTGTGTGTAGTATTAATAATGTTGTTTATGAGCGAATGCGTGCGTAAGTTTGAGGTATTTGTCTTATTCTCAAGAGTCAAATTTCCTTCCCCCTGCCCATCCCTCTACCCACCTTTTAATTTCTTTACTACCCTAATTTGTAGGGTAGTATAAAAGCAGGGGAGAAGGGTTCATTCAAGCTCTAAGGAGACCGTTGTATTGTCTGATACTGGAAGGAGCTGAACAATGTTAAGCTCTGCCTGAAAATGGGTCACTCACAGAACCCTGCAGGATTGGGTTGCTGTGGTTCTTTCTTCAAGTGGTTGTGTGCATGTTCTCAGAGATTTAGTATACAAATCGTACACAGAAGGAGTGTCTCCTTTTTCAGCTCACAAGGGAGGCTGTTTTTGGCAGCTAGCAAATGCCGTGCTGCATCAGTGCATCCAGTGGCTTTTCAAGCATATGCCAAAAGACTATGGGCAAACCAAAGGGCTTCTGCCAGTGACTGCACAGCTCAGGTGTTAGAGGGTTAGAAGAGAAGAGAATGGTGCCTTGAAAGGGTGCTTTGGGGATGAGAAAAGAAAAACACTGTTATAGTTGGAGAGAGGACCTTAGAGAACTTATTACCTGGAACACAAATCCCTCATGAGTCCTTCCTGTAGGCTGCAAACATTTCTAAAGCCTTAGATATGTTTCAGTTAATGCTATTGCTTTTCTCCAGAGCCTCCTGATTGTTTAATATGTTGCAGCCTTCATTTTTCCAGACAGTTGACTCTTGAATTGGGTGAATTTTTTTCAGAATCCAGGAGCAAGGGCACTACTAAAACACCCAGAGATTTTTATAAACTGTGTGTTCACCAATAAATTTCAAATGCTGTTTCTTCCTGCCAGTTTATTAGGGGAAGAAAGGTTGAAATGCTCAAAAGACAATGTAGAACCTTCATAAGATGGTGCATTTTATCTACTGATTGCACTTTTTAAGAGCGATCTTAGTAATATCTTAGTTTTATGTAGGGTATCTAATCAGCCATACATAGATAATGTCTTACAAAAGGAATACACATTGCCTTTAACTGCGACCGTGCATCTTGAGGTTCTGCTGTACAGCTTTTCCTGTGAAGAATGTGTGCTCTGTGTCCACAGACACATGCTGACTACAGCCAGTTACCTTATTTTTGCTTAATTCAGTTTTAGGATGGAAAGTTCTTCAATTGTATAGTAGAGCAAACCTCTTGAAGAGCCTGAGGTGATGATGAATGCAACGAGGAAAGCCTACAAACAACAGAAAAGCCACAAGCATGACTTACTTTACCAGTGCAAAAAGAAAAAGTTGAGCAGAGCCTGATGAAATGCTAAGGAAAAAGAAGGGAAGCAGAGCTCTTGATTGACAGATGCTTCACTTAACTGAGCAGGTAAATGTAGTGTTTAATAAAAGAACTGTGTTCCTGGTAGTACCAGTCTCCAGTAATTCAATTAAATTGTGTTAGTTACAAGTTATGCGAGAGCTAATTAACTCTGCAGAATGTACTAGGAATATGGTTCAGTTCCACTTGGGGTACCCCCAGAGAAAGCTGGGCAGTGCAGGGTCTCAGAATGGTGCAGCCAACACTGTGAGTTTTGTACTTCTGTGCCCTATCACTTTCTGCTTCTTAAAGGCTTTTGCATCTAAGGTTGTTGCATGATATGTATAATGCACGATAAACTTTATTTTTCTGTCTGAGTAGCTTTGGATTTTCTGCTACTAAAAACAAAGGCCATGGTTGTAGGACTAATTTACTAACTGGATGTTTATTCTCTCTCCATCTTGTTTTACTTTGCTATCAAAACATATTTTGTTTCTGTTAATCTAGAAATTTAAGCTGCAATAATCTAAAGCTATTTACTCTGAATGAAACTATTCACACAGAGTTTTAATATGCTGTAACTTATATAAATTGACTTCACACCTTCAGTTGATTGATTTATTTAGCTTTCCTGAGTGACCCTGTGTAGGCAGCCCAAACTGTTTCATTAGTAAAATGAGGACTACCCTTCAGGCTGTATCTCTTTCAGCTGTTCTCAGCCCCTATCCAGCTCTTTTTCATTACCTTGAGAATTAAAAATCTTGCAAGGGTCCTGAGGCCAAATTCAGCTCACTGCTGAGGACTATACTTACGATTCAGCCTTTCTTTCACCCCAAGGAGAGTTTATTTCCACCTCTGCTTCTGCAACTCCCTCCTAAGCAGATTTGCAGTCAAACATCTCAGCCTGATGCACCAGGACATCTAGCATCACCCACACACCCTCATATTTTGTTTTTCTGCATCTGACATTTTTTCTGCTTATATATGATGGGTTTTTTTTTCTGCAACCTTTTTCAACGAGAACCGTCTACGATACATTTCCTACCAACCATTGCAAATCAAAAGTTGCAGTGTAGGAAATGCAGGAGTGCCCCCTCTTGTCTGCTCTCAAGTAAAACACTTTTCCATGAAGGAAAAGCAGAACGAATTTTGCTTTATCTGTCAATTTGCATTTATTTACAAATTGAAATGGAATAAAATAAAGATGTTCACAGCCTGATAAATGGAGATGTGTGCACGTGTTTGCAGATTGAAACCCTCTGATGCTCTCTTTTTGTTGGGAGGGAATTCAGAAGTACATAGAGAAGGCATATGCAGCACAGAATGAGTGTTAAATTTCTGCCCACTCCACACTCTTCACTGTTTTATCTGCAGACAGAGATGCTTTTGGTATTGCTTTGATCAGAAAGATCATAGCTAATAAAATTTTTTTTTTTTTTTTTTCACTTGAACCTTGGGATTCCCTTTTCCTTGAATCAGGGGCTTCAAAATGGCTACACTGTGATATGAAGAAGTGTGATTTCCCAGATATTAACTCATAAATATTAACATTCTCAGAGTCCCTCTAGAATAATTTAGAAAAATAATTACGTCTATCCTTCTGGAATTTTCTAGGTGATGAGAATGGAAGTGGTAAATGGGAACCACAAAAAGAATTACCTTTAGGAGGTCGAGTTCACCTGTGGTTACTGTACCTGTATTGTCATCTTATGTCAGCAAAACCAGCTGCTGTCAGGGGGCTGCAGGGTGGGGTGAACGAGTTCACAAAAAAAGGCTGTCAGATAGGATTCGATGAGAAGTGGGTCCATGTAATTACCTGTATGTCCACATTTCGTTATGTGTTAGTGGGAGGCTTTATTTGCTTATTCATCTTTTCATTCATTTTAGCAAGACCTTTATGAAATTAGAAAGAACAGCCATCCCAAAGCTCAGCAAAGCCCTTTGTCTGAGCCCTGTGTGACTGCTATCCCTGTGGACAAGCAGCCCCTGGCTGAACATGCAGAGAAACCTCCAGCTCCTTGCAGTCAGATGAATGTGGAGGGCTCTTCAAACATGAAATTCCTAAACTGTAGGTTTGTGCATTTCCTCATAAAGATCCCTGCAAATTTTCATCTTGAAGTTCTGCAACAGCCTGATTTTCTCTCTCCTTGCCTCATCTCCATTCTCTCACACAGCTTTTGGTTTGCTACTGGAAAGTGACCCCTTGAGACAAAATTAATCTTATTTCAGGAACTGTGCCCACAAAACAAGGAGATGAATGTTAACTTCTGGGTAGTATTAAAGAAAAATAAAACACAGAACAGCATTAAAGCCCATGTGAAGCCAGTGCTTGTCAGCAGTACCAAAATGACGTTACAGAGAAGAAAGGCTCTGATTTAGCTGGGTAACATGTAATCCAAAGGCTATGCTACACTACTAACAAGTCTAGATACTAGAACTGTGTCTATACCATCTAATTAATATGGCACTTTGCCTGGCCCAATGAGTTCGGTTTCTTTAATTAGGCTAGGCAGGATGCTGATGTGGCCATGCCACTCTGACACCTCAGTGAGTGTCTCAGCAGGGCATAGCATTGTACCACATGGACCCGTGAGCTTGCTGGCATGTGGGATCCCCCTCTGTGTTGTACAGGACGTAGTAAATGTATCTGGAGTCTTTGTTCAGTGTTAATCCTTTGCTGATCTCCAAGGGTGAGTGAAATGATCGAGGAACGACTGTGTGTTTGTTTGAACTGAAGAAAGTACTCTACTAAGGAAGAATCCGCTAGTACTTTGTGGGCCTCAAATGGCAACTGTAGTGCATACGTTTACTTCATGAAAAAGGTATTCATATATGCTGCTCTTTCCAGTAGTAGCAAGTTCTTATCTAGCCCTTGACTCACAGAGGGGAAGCTACGAATAAGGTGGGTCAAGTCACTTGTCCTAAAGCAGTGGACCTTCCATCTGGTGGCATGTTGAACAGGGGATCTATATAACACCTCAATTCACTCTGCAGAAACCCATAGCTACTAAACTGAAAAGGGGAAATACATCCATTTCTGGCTAAAACTGTAGATTGTTCCATTTAATTTTCAACATAAAATGTTATAATCAAGCAAAGCAAGGATGGGTCTCCCAGCACTGCTTGTGAACACAGCAGGCTGGTATCAGCATCCTCGCTGATGTTGCCTGAGTCCCTGGGAGATGAGATTCACCTGCCTCTGATCAAATCCATTTTTTCACTCAAGCCCTCAAATGCTAGCTTATTATTTTTATTTTCTTTACAGCTTTGGGGTATTTTCACTTTCCTGGCATATTCTTCCCAGATGAGGCTGCACTGTATTGCTTCAGATCTATGCCAGAAAGAATTACGGATGTTTCAAAGGAACTGTGCAGAAACCGTGCAGCAGAAACAGAATAAATTATGCTTACAATCAAGGAAATGTCCTAATAAGTGAGAAATGCACCAATTTCTCCCTGAGCTTTTTTTCCTTGCTGCTACCACCTGTGTTTATTTTATTTTTATTTTTTTACTTCATGGTGTGGTACAGCAGCAGCTGGTTCTTCCAATGAAAAAGTCTGTAGTAAGACCAAAGTTTTAAAGGATTTTTAGAATTTCTTACATTCTCTAACTTCAGAATACTTTAGCAAAATATACAGGTGTATGTCTTTATCTGTAGGACAGAAAAAACATGCTTCTGGAAAAGCTGTTAGAACTGCACCCCCCAAAACCCCCTCCGACAAACTACAGGTTGAGCATTTGACCCAGCAGCCACCAAGCACAGCCCCAGATGTTTCCAAAAGTGCTCCCACACTGAAGCAGTGGAGCAAAAGGAGCCCCTGCACTCATCTGGGCAACATGTCTCTTTTGCTGTCTGCAACGTGCTGAATTCAGCAAGGAATTTCTAACTTTTTGCCTCCCCATAGCTGTATCCCAGGAGAAGCTGCAAACATCTGTGGCAGACAATGAGTCATGCGCCTTGGCTCTTTGCTTTATAGCGAGCTTTTGCTTTACAAGCAATGCCCACTGCGTACACATACACGTACTCCAGCCATGTTCAAACAATTCTGGTCTCCTAATTTTAGGCTGTTATTTTTCACCAGTTTCCCCTTGGAAACAATGAAATAAAGAGCATACCTAAAAAGCCTAGCCCAAATCTCAGAAAACCTGGTTCAACAGATGGTACCAAAGTTTTACACCTTCCTTGCCAAGATATGGATAGTAATTAATTATTTGATGAGACTCTCACAGTCTTCTTTTACAAAACTTGCTTATTCCTTTCAAGTCCTTCTGAAGAAAAAGCATTTCCACTGATTTCAGAAAGAAAAATTCATCTTAGGTTAAATTTCATCTGGGAAGTAGAAGGAATCTTTCTACTTAGTTTTTTTGTTTTGTTTTGTTTTGTTTTGTTTCTTCTGAATTTTTATCTGTGTATTTGATTTCTTTAGTTTACAATATACTTACATTATCTAACCATACCTGAACATTACTGTGTCCTCTGCACTTCCTTGGAGGACTTTGGTATTCCCAATAATAACACACATGAGATGAGATCATCTAGCCTGTTATGGAAGAAATACGTAATTCCATTGGCATTTTCTTGCAATTTAGCACACACTGATGTCTGCTTATTTGAAAGTTTATCTGGGTAATGAATTGTATCCCTTAAGCATTCTGTAGTAGTCCTTATTTTTGTAATGGTATGTCTTCCATGCATTTCTAATACCAAAAAGTCCTTGTCAGGCAAAATGATCAAATCTGAGCATGGTTTCCACAGTGCAGTTTAGCTCAAATTTGAGCTCTGTATTTTATAGCTATGCATTTGAATTATGCATACTAGGGACTCAAAATAATTTTCAAAGTGTGAATGGAAAGCATAGGAGATTTTCTCAATTTGAAAAATGCAAATCTCTTAAGCCTTTGCTCAGTGTCCAGACGTACAGCACTTTGAAGCGTCTTTCTTCTTGAAGCTCTGTAGTACCATGTCCATAGGACCTCCACTAACAATACCAGTATATTTGTATCTTGAGTTTGGTTTATAAATGCATAATCTGTGTTTTCTGTTTCACAAGTAACCTACAGCTTACCATGTTGTCTGCTCTCGCAACGTGATCCGTGGTTGTCTGGTCTGTGTTTAGGAAGAGGTTGTGCATTTTCTCATGGAAGACCAATGTGTTTGAAACCACTGAGTCAAAATGGATCATGAGGTTGTCCTTAATACTCTGCTTCCACAGTGTAAAATTAACTAGTGTGCCCAGTTACGGCTACTGTGCTGCCTAGATCTGCATGTGACAAATGTGATTCTGTGCCACCCCATACACAGCAACCTATTGTGTCCCCATGTGTCTTCCCCACAGCAGCCAGTCACACATTCCCTGTGCATGTTGTCATGGCCACATGGACTGTTTTCCTTTGGAGTCTAATAATAAGTCAATTAGAGCAGGATTAGCCTCTGGGAAATGAAACCAGTTACTCCCCCTCTCCCAGGATGAGGACCTTAAATGATCTGCCTGAACATTTTCCTCTCCTTTTGTTTTTCCTGCAATCCAGCAAATCACTTCTAATTAGCTTGTCAGTAGGCATCTATCAAATGTTTCTCTTGTTAACTTACTGACTAAGCCAGAAGGGTGCTTTGTAGTGCCTTGTAGGGGTACTGTCAAGTTTAGTGTCTGATAGAGCTGGAAAACAAACAGCCTCTCATCTGCTTTTTCCTCCACCCCATAAAAAAAGCTCTGCCTCACTCCATGCAGTGTTTTCACATAGGAATGAGCTAATTTTTCTCCCTGGCCAAAGCACTCCTTTCACTCCGCAGGCAGTTGGGAAGAGTCATGGTGGAGCCCTTTCTTCTAAACACCAGTATGCCAGTGTTTAGACAAGGGGAATACACTTCTGGTCACGGTTTTCATTTTGTGGATTAAGACAGGCAGAAAAAACATGTGGTTTATGAGTATAAATCATTCTTGTTCTGTGTTTAAAGGTAGGCAAATTAAAAATATCAGCCAGTCTGTCATGCTTAAAATTTAAAGGATTGACACTATTTATCTCCTTACCATCCCATCCAACTCGGTCCCCTTGGCCACGCTGCTCTTGAAAGCCATTTTCCCAATGGAGAACCACTTGTGCTGGAAGGCCTTTGGCATTATGAACTGCCACAAACAAATGTGTCCCCAGGAGAAGCAGCTGAGGACTGGGAACATCAGCCACAGGAAGCACATGGGAAGAGCAGGGAGTTGCTGTTGGAGTTGCTACAGTTATCACCACAGCTACGCAAGGCCTCCCCACATTCCCTGCTACAGCCCCAAACAACACAGATGCTCCTCCATAACATATAGGTAGGTTTGCATTATATATAAGATGCAAGATGCAGGTCTGGCTGTGCCTGATTGCTCCAGGGCCACAACCACCCGTAAGCATGAAGAGAAGGCAAAGCATGACAACTCAATCTGCTGTCAAACAAATTTGCAATGAGCTGGAGTCTGGTTGTGGACCCCTTTTAAGTGATTCCTCTGTGCTGTAGAAAATGCATACCTTATGTTTCTGTAAAAACCACTGTAAATGTAGTGTTGCAAAGACCTGGCTGTTGTTATGTAGAGCTCAATTTATTCAGAGAGCATAGCAGAAGAGTTTCAGATTAAAAGAATCACAGCATGTATTTTTTGCAAGCAAGGCTATTGAGAAAAGCTAGCGTTTCTCAAATCTGGAAAAGCAGCTTTTGCTTTTAGCTTTCCTACCTGCTGTCTGCTCCCTGCAAGGAGCCTGCAGATGCAGCTGAATGCCCTGGGTGCCCTGCATGGTGCTGTGGTCTGAATTGAACACTCATGTATCTTCATCTTCTGGACTGCCAAATATATCCTATATTTTAAAGTTAATAAAGCAAATATCAGTTGACAGAATATGAGAGGTTCATGTCAGATGGAGCCATAAGAGAGACAAATGTGGATATGTGCATTCAGAAAATATTCAGGCAGTCATCAAGCACCACTTCACTGACTCTGATGATGAGATGTGCATGGTGTTGAGCAGCAGCAGTGCACAGGTAGCCAGGCTGGGCTCACTGTGGGGCAGACAGGCTGTGGGGCTCTTCTCAGCATCCTCCTCCTGGCACGGGGGCCATGATTAACAGCCTGGCCAGGCTGGGCCAGGGGCCTCCTGATAAACTCCGTGCTTTAGAACAAAGCCGTCATTCTCCTGAGCAGTTTAATGTGCTGTAATGAACTGAAATAAGGCAGAATGTAAAGGCAGGGAGATACAGGCACTCTGCTGGAAAGCAGAGTCATTAAAAATAATGAGCAGTCTTTCACTTCCTTTTTTTTATTAACTTTCTGCAGAGGACAACCTGGCACTTTATTTTTAACACAGTCCCCACTTCACTAATATCCGTTAGACAGATGGCTAAAAGTTTTTTGCAACATACTCCAGAATATTTAGGAAAATGAAGTAAAACAAACAACACAAGAACAGAGCCCTCCTCTCCTGTTCTTCTCTTCATACCTTCGCCATTTTTTTTCCACAGCCCCTCTGAACTGAATAACTTCTGCCGCACTCTGTGGTGGTCACACACAAAGACATGCATTGAGCACTTCCATCCAGGAGAGTTTTCAAGTGCATATTACCCTTAACTTAAAACTTAATTTGAATTTATGCTAATTACTAGTTAATATCTACAGGCAGGGCAGAGGTTGGTGACAGGACTCCAGGATGTGCAGCGTGGCCTGTGTTCAAGATGGCTGCTCAGGCACGTGTCCCACACCCACAGAAATGTCTGCCCATCACTGAGCAGGCTCTCAGTTTTCCCAGCTGCTCTTCCCCTACAGCTGCTGAAACCTTTGGCCTCTGCTGGGAAGGGGAAGGCCTGATTCTGCCCCATTCCCTTCACTAACACTGCTGCCTCTGCCCATGAGATCTGCTGGCATTCGTCAGACAGAAGCTACCCCTTACAGACGCTGCGGTGCTGCCTGTGGTAGAGGTTATGCTCAGTAACCAGCAGCATTCACCTGTGCCATTACTGTAGGCAGACATGGCTCAAATGACTGCTCCAGATCTTTAGACCTGTAGAGTAGAATTTAAGCTTCTAATCTATGCTCACAACCTGTTTTCACTGCAGATTTAATCTGAGCTTTTCACTTATTACTGCACTTCTGCCCACGTCTGGGGCCTCCTGGGCTCCTAACAACCCAAAGCAGCTCTCCTGGCTGTGAGGGTCTGTCCCCAAAGACAGCTGCCCTGGGCTGGGCTCCCAGGTTTGTCTGCTTCATCCCTTCCACCCACTCACTACGAGTCCAGAACTTAAAATTCAGAAAAGTGTGAGATAAACTGAGCATAACATCACAATAAATAAGAAATGTGCTCTCATCAGACTCTCTCAGCTTGTTTCCCTTCAGCCTTTCCAACATTAAACTGAACCTTCATGTTCCTGCTGTTTACCCCAATGTTTTCTATATCCAGAACAAAGCAATACAGCATTGTCCTACATGATCACAGCACAGCTCCTCGTTGTGCATGTTAGCTATGTTACTACGTGGCTATCACAATGACTCAGCACTGGTTACCTGATAACCGAACAAATAGTGAATTCTGAATTGGTTGCAAATACTTGCACTCAAGCTGTGTTTCCCGTTTGTAACTGATAAAATGCATGCAGTTGCTGTTGCCAAGGAAGGCCTTGTGACATTTTCAGGTTATCTTCCAGTGTGATGCCTCTACAGTGTTGCTATCCACTCTCTGGCTAGTTTCACAGCTGCCACCAGCAGCAACAAAATGAATGAGCCCATACACAGTTGGATATTGGACTTTCCAAGTTAAACCTTTAAAAAATTTTCTGCTTTGTATCTGCATTTATATATCCAGCTACATCTAAGGATTTTGTCTGTCCCAGTTGGGACTGAGTCAAATTTCTGGAAATCTTGAACTTTTCATGAGCAGCATGAAACAGCAAAGCCTTTGTTTCAGTAAGTTCAGTACAGAAGGCCAGAGGAAATTCAATTAAGAGAAAAATATTCATTGTGCTTATGTATCATCATATATTAGCCTTCTTCCTCTCATTCTACAAATTGCTGTGGGCCATGCTGATGTACAAGGTATCTACACCACATGAGGATTTGTTTTTGCAAATCCCTTTTGGTTCATACTCCAGCAGGGCCCGTGCCAGTGACTATCTCTGACGGCCCAGAAGAGATAGAGCTGTAATTGATTGTGCCCCTGGGAGATTTTCCTCCCGTCTCTGTGTATGTGTGTGTGCAAGAGAGAAAGAAAGAGGCTGTCTTTTATCTTGTGCCAAAAGTGGATTTAATCCAGCGCTGAGCTTTTCTTATTGCATGTTCCCAAGTGCTTCAGCATTTCATGTTTTGAGGATGGGATTGGCAGAAGGCAGCTTCCAGAGAACATCTTGCACCAGAAATTTCAGAACACAGCCTTTCCTCTTTGGATGAGAAGTAAGGAAGGCGGCAGAGGAATAGCACCACTGCCCCGCACTGGGTCCTTTGCTTTTGTCAAAGGGTTTTGGCAGAGGATTTCCAAAGGGTCCTGAAGAGGCAGTCGGAGAGACTGCAGCTTCCCTGCCTCATTGCAGCCTCCTTGCCTCCACCCCAGTTCTGGTGCAGGACATAGCATAGGGGAGTGAAATGTGTTGCTCCTCAGACCATCCTGTTTCCCTGGAACCTGGAGGTTGTCGCTGCAAGTTTGCTTGCACAACCTCCTCATGGACTACTGTTGTTCCCTACTTCCTCTCTTATTAGTAGTTCAAGTACACTTGTGGTAATAAAGGCTAGCCGAGTGGACAAGGAGAGAGTAAGACATATTGTTTACTTTGACTTTAGCAAATTTTCTGCAGTATCTGTACAATGAAACTGGTGAGATATGGACAAAAGACATGCACCACAGAACAGTTGGAAGCTGAGTAGGTGGATGGTGACCAGCTGAACTACGTGTTGTGAGCAGCAGTACAAAGTTCACCAGGTGCCTGGTTAATAGTGGTATACTCGGGGATAAACGTGGAAGCCAGTTAAGTGCAAGATCTTCATTAATAACCTGGACAGTAGGATGAGGTGCATTCTCTGCAGATATCAAATCTGAGGAAGCAGCTGATTTGCTGGAGAGTAAAGCTGGTATTCAGAGGGACCAGAATGGCCTGAAGAAATGGAGCCAGGATCCTTCCAGGTTTAACAAAAGTGAGGGGGAAGTCCTATCTCAGGCATAATCCAGTGTATCTACCACCACAGGCAAGTCAATTGACTAGAGTGCAACTTTGCAGAAAAGACCTAAAGTCCTGGTAAACAAGAAGTATGAGATAGCTTTGGGGGAACCTTACTGCTGTCTACCAAAAGGTAACTGAGGTATAGAGAAGAAAAAACCTTATTCTTCTTGAAAGTGCTCAAGGTACGAATTTCAGCACAGGAAATTCAAGTTAGATAGTAGGAGTCTTTTTCCTTTTTGAGAGTGGTCAAATATTTGAAGAGGTTGCCCAGAGATTGTGGAATCTGCTTTGGAGATGTTCAAAACTCAGTTATGTGAAGAGGTACACAATGAGATGTAGTTGCTATCTAGTAGGAAGGTCAACTAAGTTCTGGGAAGGGTAGGGCTGTATTTTCTGCAGTACATTTCATTCACAGCTTAACAATTTTTCCCCTTCATAACTATATAGGGGCAAGAACAAGTCCCTATGGGATCTGACTAGAAATACAGTCATCTGAAGATGTTTTCTCTTCTATGGTAACATTTTTGTTCCTTTCCACTAATGAAAAAAAAAAAAAAAACCCACAACACAATAAATCATGTAAAACAAATCATGTAAAATGCTCTCAAGAAGCCTAAATAAATTTTATCAGTTTTCAAATCTTTATCAACCAATCTCACTTGTTAAAACAGTCATGTTAATACATCTTGAAAAATAATACCAGGTGAATCTGATAAGAGCTTTTTTTTTTTTCCCCCATAAAAGCATGCTGACTGCCATTGCTGATAGTATTTTCCTGCAAAGAGAGCACTTTATCAGTAGCTTTAATGGTTTGCCCAGGATTGATTGCAAAGCCCAAAGGCCCCGCTTTTGAAGCACAGTGTTTTATCCCTTTAAAGTACTAGCACACAAATGAGCTTTCTTGCAGGCCTCTGGAAACTTAAACCCAAACTTTTCCAGTTGGGTGCCAAAGACTGCTCATTTAAATAATGTCTGCAAAGGCCATGGGAATGGCAGATGCTTAAAATTAAGTCATGTTTATTTTTATGTTGAACATGGGTTAGGCATCTAGCTTCTTATTTGAAAAATTGTATAGCAAGTGTGAATTGCCCACTTCCAGACAACCATGGTTGGGCTGTTCTTAAATGTAAAAAAAACTGCTAAAAGAGGGTGTAGACAGCAAGAACTTGTTCAGTGTGGCTGTACCAGCTGGGAAGCACAGGGTTTCTTCTACTGCCAGGTGTTGAATGCAGCATGAGCCAATAGTGGAGGTGTGGAATAGTGTGCAATGTGAAGCTGCACCTGTGTGGGAATTCATCACTGAGCAGATCCAGGACAGATATTACACAGCATTTGGAGAGAGAAAGAAGGGGAGGGAGAAAGGATAGCCCTTAAAAGTAGAATTAAGGTGGGGAAAAAATTTCCTGCTAAGTACTAGTAAGCTACTACTGAGAAGTACAGGGCTGTCCCCTGCTTACACAACTGTCAAAGTGTGCTTGTCCTACTGGTGACATCTAGTCTCATAGAGAAGGAGCTAAATGATGTTACACTGAATCCCAGTGAAACTCACGTGAAGCATTAAAAACCACGAGTGCATCAAAATCATCTTGTGTTGATCCTGGTCAAAATCCTTAGGAAAGGAATTCACAGCAAATGTCAAATGAAGATGGGAGGTGAGATTTTGAAGATGATCTAAGTACATGCCTCAGTAGGGCTGATTTTCCCGAGCAGACTGCGGTGCACATGTGGCTGCATCACTTCTGATAGCTAAACAAGCTTGTCCAGAACAAGCTGGGCATCTCTGCACTTTATCATGCAAGCACTGCATTTAATGCTGGCTCTTGAACGCTTAAGTCATTTTTAACTGATACTTCTGGCCAGAAATGGAACGCATTCAAACACCAAATTCAGATTCAAATCACTGAGGATGGGATGTTTAACACCTTTGAAAATCTGGTCCTATGGCTTTCAAGACTCCGAAATATATTTGCAAGTTGTAGCCAAAGGATTAGTCTGATCTTGCCATCTATTGATAGAAACGCACAGCTACAGCTGGGAATGTGTAATGTGTTTGCAGTCTTCTTCAAGCAACTGAAGGCCCAGAGTCTATGAAAATCAGCTCCTGTCTTCACTAAAATGAAGAGCTTGTATTTACAGGCTAGTTTATTGTTTCTAAAACAATAGGGCAAAGACTTAAAAAAGAAGAAGAAGGAGAAGGAGAAGGAGAAGGAGAAGGAGAAGGAGAAGGAGAAGGAGAAGGAGAAGGAGAAGGAGAAGGAGAAGGAGAAGGAGAAGGAGAAGGAGAAGGAGAAGGAGAAGGAGAAGGAGAAGGAGAAGGAGAAGGAGAAGGAGAAGGAGAAAATAAAGCAGTCTAATAAAATATCTGTCTGAGGGGTTAATGGCGTTGCAGTCTTCCTGTTTCTAGAGCCCCCGGGTTTGTCCCCAGCCTTGGCTCTGGAGAGCATGTACCTGCTCCGTGGAGATCCCTTATCATATGCCTCACTTACTGCAGGTTTTTTCATGTTTGATTCGGAAAGGAAAGAGTTTATGGAACATGAGAGCTCACCCACAGAAAGCACAGAGGGAGGGGAAGGGAAACAGTCTGCCAGCAGGGTGGATCAGAAGAAATAAAAATGCTTTTCCTTCTCCAACATCGAGGAAACTTGTGACTCCTGATGTGGGAGGATTGTAACACTCTGTCTGATCCTGAAGTTAATTTAAAATACAATCAAAATAATACCTGAAATAATGAACCTCTTCCAATTGAAATATTATATATATATGTACTTTGAGCACACTAAAATGTGCTCAAAGTATATCAGCAGAGCTTAATGCAACTGCATGGAAAGAAAATATTTGAAGTCGCCAAGTATGTACGTACCACAAATGAAAGTGTTATGTCATTAGAGTTATTTTGTCACCCTCTTGTGGGATGTTCGGGTAACATCTGGCATGTTTCTGATTGCAACGTGTGGGTCCAATATGTGCTCAAGAAGATGGTGAGAAGGTGCAAGAAGATGGTGAGAAGGTGATTGTTCTAAATATTACAGTGGTGTCAGTGCATACGATGCTGTAAAATGAGCATTTTGGAGTTCCTGCAGTTTTAATGTGCTGCTGAGCAAACTTTCCCTTTTGTAGGCCAAGTATTTCTCCCAAAGGTTAACTGTAGATTCTTATGAGACTTGGCACAACAGAGGAAGAAGAGGAACCAGATATCTAGCTTAAACAGCTATATCTTCTCAGAAAGTATCTGTCTTTCCACCATTGCTTTTCAGATGGTTTCCTTAAGCCCTGATTTATTACTCCGAGTTCAAAAACTGTGCCTAGTCTGAAGTTGTTGGAGAAATACACTCCCTCTCTCCATCGATCCAAGCAGTTGGTGTCTGATGCAAACTGCTCAGGGTAAATGCGAACCAGATGTTCCCTGATTCTGACATGTGACCCATCCCTCATACCCTCAGCCAGCGCACGTCGGTCAGAGAGCTGCAGAGCAGCACAGGGCAGCCTCGGTTAGCACACTGCTCCACATCCCACTTACCCCACACAGTCAGCTGCTGGAAAGAGCGCCCTGGCCCCAAAAAGCCGAGTCACTGCACAGTGCCGAGCACAGTCAAATGGATGTGAGGTGAACAAACACACCAATCATCTGTGGGATCTAACAGAGCTGCCGAGCTTGGGTATGCCTATGCCTGCAATCCCTCTGCAGCAGCTCTGCCTGCAAGCACCCTGCAGAGAGCTCATGCTGCTGCACAAGGCAGGTCAGCCCATCCAAAAGGTCTGAGATAGGGAAATCTGGAGTCAGATCATGTTTCCCAACTGTTAATAAAATTTCCCCTGGAATAAAAGCAGAGGAGCTGGCGCCACTTTGTGTTATTCAAAAACCACAAATTTCCTCTCCCTCCCAAACTGACAGTTACAGACTCTGTTGCAACTTCTTAAAAATGTAAGATGTTTTCCCCAAACAAGTATCCTCCTCCTTCACAATGCACCCAGGGAAAATTAGCGATCCAGCTTAGCAGGACTTGCAATGAGAAGAGGGAAGGGTGATAGTGAAAAGGAATAACACCTTCGTGCATGGGAATGCAGTAGTGTTTCATCCCTGCATGGTGGTGTTACTGGTTTCTGCCGCAGAAGGAAATGCAGATATGAAGGATGCTGCTGCAGCCAAGGTGAAGAGTGTCAGCTGTGTGAGAGAGGAACAAGAAGAGACCCAGCTCTCAGCTAAGGCTTCCCACACACAGACTGGACTGTGGAGCTCTCCCAACGCTGTCTTGCTGCTTGTGCCACATTTCTCAGCACTGCTGTAGCCTGTACTGCTCTACAGATGAGACGTGGGCATGATTGGAGCTGCATGCACCAGGGGCTGCTGGCCGTAAGCAGGGACCCCGGCCTCCGTGGGAGCACCTGTACTTGTAGACCTACATACAGGAGGTGATCTGTGCTTTGCCACCTCTTAGTAGCGTGCAGGTAGCCACAGAGTCAGAACTTTATGATTGATTGTAATGGACATGTGCAGGGAACTGGACAGGAAATCATGGAACAGATGATTTCCCAATTTTTAACAGTGTGTGTCACCCTACATCTTTCATTGTTCAGTGTACTACTGTTCTCCTGGCCCGAGGCCTCTGGTTGTACTGGACTTTATGAAATAGACTTCTGCTATTCGCTGGAGCCCTGGGAGTTTGTGCAACAATTTTCTGCTAAATTTGCTGCAGGCAATAAAAGCTAAGAACAGCTGCAAACCTAAAACAAGTGGAGATTTGAAGAGGATATCTTTCATGCTTTGTCTTGTTATTTCCAACAGGCTGAAAGGCAGGCACCTCCTGAACTTCAGAGGGACGAACAATATCCATCCTGAGAGGAATGCTGTAGATATCCCAATGGTGGGCTCTGAGGTGCTCTGCCAGGTCGTGTGAGCCACAGCTGCACACAGAGTGCCTCTTGACAGAGCCCGGGGAAAAACTGGGGCCATCAGACTGAAATCCAGTATTGCTGGACTTGGGGTATGCACGGTAGGAGCTCCAGCCTGACCACCGATGTCCACACTGTGGGGAAGTGTCTGTGGCTTACAGATGAGCCCTTTCCTGATGAAAAAGAGTTAACTCAGCAATGCCGGAGCAAGAAGTGGGGCAACCCAGTGCAAGAAATTAAATTACTTTCCAGTCTAACAAGCTTTGCATATATGCATATATGTATATATATGTGTATGCATATATATATATGCATATATGCAAGAGAGATTCTTTGGTATGCTCCGTAATTCAGCAATTAGGAGCATAAACGTTTTAGGAGGAAGATTTAGGTTTAGGACTCTGCTTGTTGTAGCTATGTAGAGATGACAGCCTCAGTCTCCTGTGTGCCAGGAAAGCACTTCATTATCCTCACAGCTAATAGCCACACATTTTTAGCTCATACTCAGGACAGCGCTGATCATATCATTTAACTGAGGCTCAAATTGTAAAGGCAGCATAAATTAGCAGCACAGTGTACAGCTAGATCTGTCTTTAAAGAAAGATATGCCCCCAGATATGCATGAAATTCCTTCCTTCAGAGTGATTTATTCTGGTTAGCTATAGGGAATTTAACTGGCAACATTTCTCATAAGATTAAAAATTTAAATTTTAAATAACAACTCATGATTAAAGAAATCAAAAACAAAACAGGGGTCAACGTGTCACATCATTTCTCCTGTTTTCCTATTAGTAATAGTATATGTTGAAAAATAGATATGAAAAATAACTGCGTGCTTTGTCTTGAACAGAACACTAGAGGAAGACACAGAACCAGGAACAAACCTTAATGTAAAAGTAGCTAATAGTGAGTGTGTTTATCTGCAGTTATGTACAGACACACACATGTACACAGAAACAGAACCAAACCAAGCCTACAGCCTGAGGTCTCAAATGCAGGAGCAGGATCCATGCACTAGTATAGAACTGCTGCTTTGTGCCACCGGGATTCTGCGAAGGGCTGCAAATGCACCTTGGTATGGTGACCAGTGGGACCAGGGCCAGAAGTCTTATTGCACTGGGCCATGGGCACACCAAATCACAGAGAAGCTTGTACCACCATTTTCATGGTTGTGCCAAATTCTGCCTTCTGACATGGAAAATGCCATTGGCTTGATAAGGAGCGTGCACAGGTGGGGTGTGTAGAAACACTTGAACACATGGAATCATAGGACTGCTCAGGTTGGAAAAGACCTTAAAGATCATCAAATCCAACCACAACCTGATCATATTACCCTAACTCTAACAACTCTCTGCTAAATCATGTCTCGGAGCACCACATCCAAATGGTTTTTAAACATATTCAGGGATGGTGACTCAACCACTTCCCTGGGGAGCCCATTCCAGTGCTTAACCACCCTTTCTGTAAAGAACTTAATTCTGATATCCAACCTAAACTTTACCCTGGCGCAACTTGAGGCCATTTCATGGCTGTTTCAATGCCTGTTCCTAGGGCAGGAACACTAAAACAGGTTACCTCGCATTTTCAGGAGGTAAAGCTTCTGAAGAACTCATTTTCCCAAAAGAAAGTTGTTTCAGCTAGAAATGTCAGGTTCATCCAAAGGGTATGTAACAGTGTTTGTAGTATATGGAACAAAACATGCAGAGAGAAAAAGACACTGCACAGCCCAGAATTGCCTGTAGATTTATTTTAATGAAAATTTCATGATTCTCACAGCTTATATATAATTTATTACAAAGTAACAACATAGCACTGATAATAGTGGGGCTTTTCTGTGATTACGGGCTAGGTAAGCTTTTCAGATAGCTGGAAGCTTGTTTCCACTTAAGAGAAAAAGTGCTCTGCGTGTCTCTGCTTAGCCAGGGGCGTACGTTGCTGCTCACAACAGCGCTCTGGAGTTCACTTCCTTTGCTTCATCGAAAATATTCTGAATGCTGAATTTCATATGAAGCAATGCTGTCGACAGCTGGCCAGGCAAGCACACTGCAGAAGGGTGCGCTTCCAATCCAAAGACAGGCTCCTTCTTGTAAGCCTCTCGGCACTCACATCCATGGACCCATCTCGGGATAGTCACTCAGAGTAAATATTTGACTGCAGCATACAAGCATATGAGCATATAAGAAAGAGCATATAAGAAAGAATGGCAACGAATCTTTAACCCTAGCATGCAAGTTGGGGCTCTTGAGGTAAAATAATCTCTTTTTACTGTGCACGCTCTAGTAGCACTTCTGTGTTAGCTCTATAAAAAACAAACCACTTCTGTGTTTTCTCTTTGAGGCAAAAACGATGCATTTTCCTCTTTTTCCCCCCTCCCTCAGAAGCCACCAGCAGGGATTTGGCTGAGGAGCTGAAGATGGTGTTCCTTTTCTGGCAGCGGTAGTAATAAACTTGAGACAGAAAACTGAAGGGCAAAAGAATTCTGGGCCAAATGCTGTGTAAACCCGCATGAAAGGGGCTACTGGTGGCCGCTTTCTTGGCCTTGTTTGAATGGCAGACCTTCGAGGAACGCAAACAGTAGCAGCGCTCTGTTTGCTTTACAGAGGTGTTAAATAAATATTTTTACAAGCCTTTTCTGCAAGACATTTCAAATACAAAACGCTGAAAAGAAACTTGCTGCCCCCTGATTTCACCAGCACAAATGTCGGTATGTTTTCTGCACCACACTGTTAATTACTGCAGCTTCCAAAGGAACATCACAAAACTCACAGGGAGTGATGAACTGACTGTGGGCATCATTATCACGATCAGTGAACAACCACCAGGGACGGCTGATGTGCAAAAAGGATTCAATCCAACCTGGGCTGGGTATCTGCTGCTGCCATGAAAAAAAGGCTTTCTCATACAGAGAATGCGTGAGCTCTGTGAAAGTTCCTTGCTTCTGTAAATCAGACTGTAAAATAAGCCCATGCAGGGATTTCAGAAAGAGCCTTTCAGTATTCATGAATGTGAGATTTTGCTTTCCAAAACAAAATAGGAATGGTGTGCGAGACAGAAATAGCTTATTTTATTTCAGCTGCTGTGAGAGAGAGCAGAGGACTACCATTCACCGAGCGGGTTCTCCATGCTACATGCTTTGTTTAATTATACAAATAAGATTTGAGAAACATATGTGGAGAAGAAAATTTTGTTGCAGGAACTGAGAGAAAACACACACACACAGATTAAAGAAGGAAACATTTGTTTATTAAAAAGGAAAAGGTTCTGGATGGCAGCACAGTCAGACATGAGACAGATGAATGTATGCACAGCTGTTCATGTTTAAAGACAGAATATAGACATAAATACAGTTAGATCTTTGCTGTGCTCTGCTGCTACAGTATTTTTATACAGCCAATTCAAAGGAATATCTGTCATAACTGAACACGGGGAGAAATTTATCAGAAACAGAACACAGATTGCTTCTCCAAGGCCAGGATAAACAAAGCCCAGAAAAGCCTCTCAAGCTTTGCTATTGCAAAATAAACTTAATTGTGCAAAAGAAAACCACCGTCTGTGGATGAGAAGATTAAATGTCGGATTCAGCTCCAAGACAGATCGCTTGTTCTTCTGTTTGAACAAAATGCAGAAGGTAATTTTCCTCTGCTCTTATCACAGTAACTGCTCTGTCTGAAGGGAAGCCAGCACTGGGGAGCAGGAATGCACTTTAAAAGCAACATCTTACTTTTTCTGTGATCTATTCAAGCCTATTTCCAATGCACAGCAGACAGGGAGGCTGAGGAGATTCCCCCCCGCCCCACCCCTATTTTAATAGACATATTAAATATTTTAATATATTTATAATTATATATAAAAATATTTATATTTTAATACAACGAAGTCATCTTGAAGAAGTCTCAGGAGGTGATGACCAGGTACTCCCAGAGAGCAGAGTGGGCCTTACAGGAGCCAGACCAGCAGCCAGGCCTTGGGCTGCAACTTCTTCCCCAGGCCTGCTGCTCTTTAGCCTTGAGGACATTGCCTCCTGTTGGCTCTGCCAGCTGGCTTCCAGTATTAATTTGTGTGTGTTAAGTGAGTCAAATACTACAATTAGTCAATAGTACAACAAGCATAAAGGCATCTAAGGCCGGCCTGTGGCATTCCATGACTCAAGCACCACATCCACATGCGAACAGGAAAGTGTATTGCGTCATGAAAACTAATTTCTTTAAAAGGTTCTGGTGGGGTTCTTTAGAGTGCAATTGGAATTGGTTCAATTTATAAGTAAGTAAATAAATGAAGCCAACACACATTTATTGCTGACACGGAATCTCAACTGCAAAACTTATATACAATGCTCATTTTTATAATTATTTCCTATTAAAAAAATGATCTCTAAAACTATTTTTTGATGCAATTTTTCTGCTCTCTGTTTTTTTTTTTTTTTTTTTTTTTTAATGTAAGTTTAAAATATTGTAGCTTATTTCAGTTTCACTTCCAATACAAGTGTGGTTTTGACAGCCGCAGAACATCAAATTTCAGGAGTCTATTTGCTTCTTTATGAGAACATAAACCAACCATTCTTCACACTTTTGCTAATCATATTTAAAGCCCTGGAAGACATTGAAAGCACTTGCAAGGTAGCAATATTTTATACCGGGCCTGAATTTCTTAGGGATCTCTTGTGTTTCTATCAATGAAAATGTAAAGATGTAAAACCCCGTCTAAGTTATGTGTAATTTTTATTTCAAATAGTAAATAAACCTGAGACATCGTGCTAACCTCATTCAAGGCTACAGGAGTCAAAAAAACCAACAAAGCTTCTTTCATCATTTTGAGTACATCTTGGATATTACAGAAAAATTAACAGATACCATCAAAAATCCACATAGGCAAATAGACATGCTGAAATCAATCGCAGCTGTTCCCCTGAATGTTTGATGGGCTGTTTGTACAACTCACCTCCATGTGTCCCACATCGAACACCTGAGTGTATTCTGCTCCTCTGTGAAGGGAAGGGGCACAACAGGGCACGAGGACAGACTGCTCCAGCATGACTTCAGCTAGGATGGAGACCCACTGAAGGACACAAAGCCGGGGTTTCTGGCTCCTGATATCATCGTAGGGGAAATACAACTAGAAGAAAGATTCTGTCATAATAAGATGTAATGGGTCCTAGGCAGTATGCCATCATTTCATTGGCTGAAGGTGAGCAAAAATTGTTCTTTATACCTAGTCCATATTCCACGTACAACAGTCAGCTAAGTGCTCAATGTGTGTATATGCATACACAAGTTATGTCACCCAAATGTTGATGGGATTGAACACATTATAGTGGATATCCAGGGGAACATATTACAATCCTCTTTAGCTATTGTCATTCCTCAGTTAGTTCATTTTCTTCTTTATGCATGAGTGATGGGACAATTCAGTGTTTCCTAAACCTCAAGGAAATCTGGATAGACACTTGCCTGTGACCAGCAGTGCCAGCTTGGCAGGTACAGACCCACATGGTGGACCCTTCAGCCTCTTGCCCAACACCCAGCTGCTCTGGCACTCAGGTGGGATGCTGTGCACATTTGCAGCCACAACAGTTGGAAGCAACAGAAGCATGATACTGTAAGTACAGCCCACAACTGATCTTTTATTACATGAACCTGTAAGCACACCAGCATCACCAAGTTTCCAAATTCATCAGAGTCAATCATCAGGCTCCTGTTTTCCTTAAATTGCCCTCAAGATGAAAATTAACCAATGTTTCAATTGAAGGATTGATTAAGCCCTGATTCTCAGTTAAATCAGAATCCTAATATGAGGAATTCATGCAATACCAGAACACACAAGTTTCTCCGTAAACTAGGGCTGAAAATCCCAAAACAAGTTACACCCCCCTCCCCCCAATAAAAAAATAAATAAATGTGATGCTGTTTCATATAGAAGTTGAACTCAGAGGATATGCTTTAATTATAGAAAAATTATTTAAATTAAAAAATTACTTGATAAGAATATACTGTGTTGAATATGAGGCAAAAGGTCACTTTGTTTGATAATGGATTTGCAGTGATTTTGCAGCAGAAGAACTGAGCACTTCCCAGCCTGTAATCACTATTTCACGGTTGAAAAGAAAACGATTCTCCTGTAGATGGAGGTAGATTGCAGCTTACCTCCTGCCAAAGCAGCCATTGAGGGATCAGACTATGAAAGAATTGATCTGAGTTTAACACAGGGAGGAGGAAGAACTGAAGTAGATTTTTTAAGTGAATGATTTACAAGCAACCTCCTCAAGAGAGGTATAGGTGATCACTATGGTAGGGGCATGCTGATGTCGAGTTTACACCTCTGAAGTAGGATTTCCTTCCAGGAAAAAGTCTGCATGACTACAGTCTGCTTGTGCAGCAGTTATTCCAGTATCTGTATCTATCAAGGCAAGGTATTAATATTGTAATTATTCTGTGCACAAACAATTTGACATAGTTTTGCAACATTTTGGGCTAAGCATTCGATTAAAAAAAAAAAAAAAACTATACAAGTGCCATTCACACAAGCATATTTATTATATAAATACTTTATAAATTACAAGATTTTAATTATAAACATAAACATTTCTAGGAAAATAATGTTTTAAATTCTTAATAACTTTTACAATTAATACAAGGCACATAGTGCAAAAATACATTTCTGATGCAGAGATAAAAAAAAATAATTACCTACGTGTGTTATCTAAAATAGAGCTGCTTACACTTATGTGGCACAGTATTGTTTTTAATTAATACATATTACTAATTTGTGGTTAGCTCTTTGTGGATAAAAATCTGATATAGTTGCCATTTGATCTATCAATTTTACCAGCACAGAAAACAAGTATTTGGTTTACAGAATGCACATTGTCAGAATTATGTATAGTTATCCAGTACATCATATAAGATACTACACATGTAGAAAATTTTGCTTGGAATACCTGAGTATTGGCCCTGAAACACATTATCTTTGTTAGCACATACTTCTACAGTTCTGGACTGCAAGGTAATCCAAAACAACAGATCTTCCAGCCTTCCCCTCTATCACACAGTTACTTTTCTGGAAGAAATAATTCTATTTAGCAGATGTTAGAGCTGCATTTGCAACCGTTCAGAAATCAAACTGACTCAAAGATGGACACCAGCCACACTGTGAGTATGATGCTGCCCAAAGTTTTCACTAAGGTTACTGAAAACTAGATTGAATTGGAATATAAAAGGGAGACACGCTAGTCATTCCTAATATGCCACTGTAATAAGGTGTATATGGAAAGGGTTTAAGTAAATACATATTCATACAATCACACCCAAGGTGATACAGTCAACAGATAAACTGCTTTTACAGTATATTTGGTTGAGAGGCAAGGATTAAAATCAGATTTCCAAGCAATATTTCTCCTTATTTTCTCTTCCTGTGACCACGGAAATACTAAGCATTAAATGTTTAACATGTGCTACAAAGACTACAAAGGTTAAACTACACTTTTCACCATTACTGCTAGTATTTGAGCACCACAAGGGATTTAATGAGAGGGATAAGGAAAAATGTTTTTACTGTCAGAGAAGCACACAGATCTATAGAAACTATCTCAGGAGAAAGAACACTGGTTATGTGCTTTCCTGCTGAAAATTATTGACAGATAATTCCTAACAGGATACGCAAATTTGCAAGTATTTGAAATTACCAGCTGTTTTCTCTATGTAGCAATAATTTCCTTTCCTTCCCAAACTTTAGTAGAGCCAATCAAGAAAATCAGTGTGGAAAGTACTGAATATTGCAGAAAGAACTGCACTGGTTAGTTGTAAGTAAAGTACTGCAGTTATGGCACAGTTTAAGGTGTTATGCATGTTAGCAACATGAGTGCAATTTACTTGCTGATGTTTCTACTTTACAAAGAACGGAGGTCTCCTCATTAAAACCTGAAGGTTGTGATTTACACACTTGTTAGCCCATAAACAGGCAGTACCTCCCCGAATAAACACCAAAGAAAACAGGAAGCAATTCTCAGCAGTGAGCATTACAGTAATAAGCATTACAGAGATGAAAGAATTAAAAAATATGTATATACACAGCACCTACAATTTGCACCTCAATGACAGATGTTCCTGCTTTGATGTTCTTACCACATCAGAGTTCTCACTTTATTTGAAGCTGGAGACCAGTAATTGTGTTAGGAACACATTTCCCACAAAACCCTCCACATCTTCCATATATTTTGGTACCATCCTAGAAATTAGACAGGGAGAACAGTCAATCAAGAGAAGCTGCTGAAATCTCAGTTGTATGAAATGTTCCTTGAGGTTCGCACACAATAGACATTTTACAAATCAAGCCTACAATTACTAAATCAAGAGATAGCATTTAATTAACAGAACAGGCACAGAAATCCTTTATCATTATTGTTGTATACCTTCCACTCTAGCTTGGCATGCAGTATTTTCCTTAACTGTGCTTGTTTACTGCTCTTGTTCAACTGGTCTTTTGGTTTCCACTATGAGACAAGTTGGAGGCAACTTCTGTAGTACGTATCATCAATCAAATGGTATTTTGTATAAGGCAATATTAGGTACCCTCAAATTTTTAATTAATCCAGTCACTATGACAGTAGGCTCTTAAAATCAGTAAGAGAAGGCTAGGCAGGCAGCGCTATCTGGATAAGATTCCAGGAGGTGCAATTAAACATGCCATGATATCGTTAACATTAGTTTATCACGTCTCATACTGCACTTGGAAGAAGATTTAGATAGATCAGTGAGCTTGAGCACTGTGTTTCATTAATAAATAGCTTTGCACTAAAGAGTCATCATCAGCACATCCAGAGGCATAATATTCTACAACAGCAGGTAAAGGAAAACAGCACTGACTTACGTGGGATTTGTGTATGTCGGCGGTTGCATAGTTGCCCTGAGCCATCCATCTAACAGTACTGGATAATCTCAGACCTGTACCAGCCAAATTAATGCTGAACTGTCCCTATCAAAACAAAAACAAAAGGTAGAAGACAGAACTGATAAACAGAGTTCAAATTACTACAACACTTTATATATAACAGGTTATATCTGAACATTAAGTACTCAAAGGTGTGTGCTTCTCCTGGGTTGGTTACATCACATTATTTCCTATATTTTGACTCTTGAGACACAAAAACACATGAACAAGTTATTCTGTAGTAAGGAGCACCTGTTTGCAAAGTCTGAGTGCAGAACTGACATCAGCTGATCAGGCTGGAGCACCTCTTCTATGAAGAAAGATTGAAGGAACTGGGCTTGTTTAGCTTGGAGAAGGGAAGGCTCCAGGGAAACCTCGTTGTGGCCTTCCAATGCTTGGAAGGGAGCATATAAACAGGAGGGGGAGCGGCTGTTTACGAGGGTGGACAGTGATACAACAAGGGGGAACGGTTTTAAACTGAGACAGGGGAGGTTTAGGTAAGATATTAGGAGGAAGTTTTTCACCCAGAGGGTGGTGACTGGAACACGCTGCCCAAGGAGGTTGTGGATGCCCCATCCCTGGAGGCATTCGAGGCCAGGCTGGATGTGGCTCTCGGCAGCCTGGTCTGGTGGTTGGCAGCCCTACACATAGCAGGGGGGTTGAAACTTGATGATCATTGTGGTCCTTTTCAACCCAGACCATTCTATGATTCTATGATCAGTTAATTCAAATTATTTTAGCCTCCCTGCTACATATTTAAATTAAATTTACAAAACGTATGTACATGCAGTATGCAAGAGTGAGGCTGACTTTCTTGAAAGACATTTCTAAGTGCCTGAACATTAAGGAGATAACACAGTCAGGCCCTGATGTTGTCTGGAAATTAGAGATAAATCACTTCTTAGCCATCCAAATCTCAAACTTTCACATGCAAACTGCCCAAGCATCATCATCATCATATCATCTCCCATTTATTTATCTGTATACTTAATAACATAACTGAACATGAATATAAGTGGAGGTTAAAACAAATACATTTGTTGCTAAATGGGATGCTTTGCTATACAAACCATTCAAAACATTTTATTGATTCTAAAGTCTTTGCTTATGCAAATAAATACTCTGGAAACTACCTTCATAACACAGATGGTTCATATGAGAACAAGAAAAATAATTTAAAAGCTGGTAAACAAACCTGGGGATAGAAAATAATTAAATTACATCTACACAGAAGAGCAATGTGTTGAAAAGTAAGAGCTGCCCCCACAAAGAGCCTAACTGTTGGCTTAGGCAGAACTCTAATCTGAAAACTCCTGGCCACCTGCATAAAATTCACTAAAGGCCTGAATTTCTGTTTTCAGACTGTAAAAAGCGCTTAAGTCCCAGTATCAAAGCTTTAGCAAAGACAAAATCTCCATTACGTATTTCAGCTTCCATATTTTTAATATTGCATGTAACATAATGTAATATTGCATATACATACATATACAAAACATTTGTGTATGTTTAATATGTCTGATATGTATAAAAATACAGCATTCAGTCTTTATTCTTGGAAGTCACTGAGATTCCTCTCTAAAAATCCAGTCTTACATTGTTTGTTATGGCAGATTTGTTTCAAGTGCATTTCTACATAAATTTGATATGTTAATAGCACTCCTATGCTCAGGATGCACTAACATAAGCAAACATCGATGGGGTAGATAGTTCTTTGAAGGCTGAAAAAGGAGATTTCCATTAATGAATAAAGCATCTGGAGGAAATTCATACAAGTGGTGTGGAATGTTCCCCAGAGTTAACAGGCCCAATGTAACTCCATTCATAGGGGTACCATTTTGTAAAAATAAATAAGAAGTGCTATGTGCACTTATAATGACAGCATAACAGCTATCTGTGATGCAGTAAACTCAAGGCCAGGGACAGATCTAAAGAGCAAAGTGAATGAATTGACACTTTTTGTCAGCATACAGACAGGGAGGTTAGTTTCAATGCAAATTTACAGATGAAAATACATCAGTGCAAAAACACATCAGCAGAATGACTTCCTGACAAAAGTTACAGATCATAAATAGACATGTATTGCACTAAGCCCAGAGAGTCTGCATGTTGAAGGTATTCAAGACCTTAAAGAACTCCAACAGTTTTCTTGCCGAAGGTTAAGTTTGCCTAACATAAGCACTTCATTTGTACCTAAACTGTAGGTCTCTATCTGCCCTTGAATGCATCCTCCCACATAGTCCGTCTTAAGCTTAGGCATCCAGGTTAGATAGGCGACAGGGAATCACTTCCATGCACATCTAAGCTTATTGGTTTTATCTCCCTTTACAGTGAGTGAAAATAAATATGCACTTCCAGAAGATGATCTTGAGGTCATTATCAGACACCTTACAACATCCTAACGTTTCTAATGTGGAAGAGTCTATGAATTGTTTTCTAGGAAATCCCACTTCTTCCAATAGACTCCAAGGACAGCCTAGGTTGACTAGATCAGACCTATAACTGCATTAGTAAGGAGTAAACTACAGTATGAGCAAAACTGTGAAGTGAAAAAGTCAAGAACCTCATGTCCATATACAGCAGACAAATCAGGATTTTACACTGGACTATCTCTCCTCTAGTCCCATAGGCTGAGTTCTCATAGCAGTTGGAGCGCATATGGCCCTTCTGGAACTCATCATTCGATTCAGTTTTCATCCAGAGAGTATCCAGTTCATGTGTCCCAACACTACTTCATAGCATGAACCAATAAACAGAAAGCTGGGACACGGAGACATTCACTTAAGAAGCCCCAGCCAGTCCAAACTAAAACACTAACATTGAATTCAGCAGCTAAACGGGGTTGATTTCCTCTGGTAGTCTTGAAAGGCATACAGTTTGTGGTAGAAGCAGAAAAAAACAGATGATGGAACAGAGGAAGGAGTAAGAAAAAACACTTATTAATGTCACACACACTCCAGACAGAACGAATTTCAGAAATTTAGAACCTTACAGCACTAAATCAGTAAAACTTTTTTCTTTCAAGGGGAAAGAAATCATAAATACCTGTGGACATCTGGCAGCACTGTAGCAATCTCCAGCTGTAGCAAACGGAACCGCTCTCCCAAGTATAGTCTGAGCAAAAAGAAAATCTGTGGCTAGAAAACAGAAAATTACTCAACACTGAAAGTACTGCATTAAAATATAAGAATCTCAGGTGAAAACAGTGTGAAAAAGACAATATTTTTTTCTTTTTATTTTAAATAAACTATGTTTTACATAGTCCATTCCAGCTTACGCCACATGAATCACACCTACAAGCCCAGTTTGCTCTCTAAGACAGGATAAAAATAGGAGTATGCACAGCTGGACATAGCTCTATATGACCTGGTTGTGGCCCAGCTTGCCACCTTCAGACAGGGACTTAAAAGTGTTGCAAGATTTCCAGTTCTTTAAGTCTGAGAAGGGACTACCTGCAACATGGCATGGCCTTCTCAAGAAAAATATGCCAGTGAATTAGAGGAAATGGAATAATGGGAACAAAATCTTTGAAACTGAATCTAATTCACATGTAAATTAAATAAGCAAACGCAAAATTCAGGTCATTTGGCCACTCGGGGCAAACTAACATAGGAAGTGTTTCTCTATTTCTTGTGTGTTTTTTTCTTCTTTGAAATTTCCACTGAAGTCGTAAAGAAAACATGAATTTTATTTGCCCAGAAATGGCATTACCAGATCCACAAGTGAATTGAAAAGATAATTCTCTAATCACAGCCATACACAATAACAACAGAAGGCTCACGCTGGCTAAAACTGCCAAAATGCTTACTTCTAATTTGCATGGAGGCGACATCAAATCTTATTTTGCTAAAAACCGTGAAGCCAGCTGCAAGGTAATCATTTCGACAGGCACAGTCTTGCCTCCTGCTTCCATTGAAAGGACATTCATATGGATTCTGTAACCTGAAGAATAGCAAAGATTTAGTTTTCCATTTGACATTTTTCCATAACAGAATACTGTAGTGAAAAATAACTGTATTGCACTATGCCACCTACAGAATATTAAACAATTACTGAACATGAAATTCAGCTATTAGCTCAGCTCAGCTGAAATATCAGTGTGGATTGAAGCCATTTCCGAAGTCAAGAGAGAAAAAGAAATGTAATCATTTATTGCAATTATCTCAAGTCCAGATTGGAAATATACACATTTCTGCAGATGTGTTTGTATGTGTAGATATTCAAAACAGAAAATCGAGCAAAATAAATTATATTAATCTGTTCTTACCAAAGGTAAGTATCATTTTACTGATTTATTTTGGAAGAAATAAAAGCACTTAATAAATTTACAACCCCCCCCCCCTTTTTTTTTTACCTGAGTCCATACACTTCAGAGAAATTGTCTGCTTCTCCTTTTAACAACGTCAAATATTCTTTGGGGTTGTCTAAGTGCATGTCTGAACAATAGATCTGCAAGAGCAAATAGAGACCTTTAGCAAAATCTTTATGAGAAAAGTATTATTTTATTAAATTGTGTTCATTAAAACTCAAATATTAAGCGTACTTTTATCATCCTTCCTTTAATGTTGAGTAGGTATTCACCGTCTTTTCTCATCCCTTTTTTAATCTGGATATCTTTGCAGGTGGTAATAATTTCACCTTCAAAATGAATGATTAAATCATATTAATATTTCATGAATAGAATGCAGTTTTAGTACTTAACTTCCCATAATTATGCTCTAAATATGTGCACTGTTTTTGTATAAATCAACTCGGAAAACATTAAGTTCATCTAACAAGTACAGCCATCACTTACATTCCTCTGTATGGCAGATCCTCCTGTTATCTGGTTTTAAATGTGGCAGGCACAAGTCACTGGATAAGCCATTTTCAGTCATACACGCTACTGTTCTCTCCTTTACCCCTGCTCCACAAGACACTGAGCACTAGACATGGATAGCAATCAGGAGTTAGTTTAGAAGGCAGTTAATGATTAACAGAGGTATATCAGCAAATGCCTTGGCACCCATGTGTTTTTGAGGCAGCTATCAAACATCAGCTTGCACATCTGTACTCACCTTGGTCCACTTCCCCACTCTCCAGGTAGCTGCTTGTGAGCATCCTTTGATATTACAGTTATAAATGTATGGGGAGGGTGTTACGGGGCATTCTCGATATGCCACCGTTCGAAGGCCGTAAGCGTGCTTGTTTTGAACAGAATGGATTCCAACACAGTATGTGATCCTCTGCCGGTAATCCAACCCACAGCTGGCTGAACACTAAAACAAAATCCCACTTATTGGTGTTATTCCTGTGAAGCTGAACCATCCCACAGCACTGCAAACACAGATAAGCCATCCCCAACCCTTGTTTTGGCAAAATCATATAATCTGATGTATGCCATATCGGTTAAACAGTGTGCAGAAGTTGAGGTCTGCTGCAATAGCGCATGCAAGGAGATAGGACACGGTATGCAGCTCTTCTCAGAGCTTACAGAGCAGTTCCCTCTCAGCTGCAATATTCACATACACATATATATGTCAGTAGTGCAAGGGAAACAAGAGATTGAGCCCACTTAAATCAAGGAAAAGATTTCTGTTTGCTTCAGTGAGAGTGTCCCATAAAGACATTTCCCCGAGAGCCAGCAGAGGAGCCCTGTGGTCACGCCACTCAAACTCAGATGAAAATATGCTTTTTTTTTTTCCCCTCTGCACATTTTACAGCAGTATAATACCCTTCAGTGTAAAGTTCCACAGAAGAGATGTAAGCGAAATCATTAGTTTACCTGTGACAGTTCTCCTGTGAGCACAATGTATTTGGAGGGAGCTCTCCTGCAGTTTTTGACGGATGGAGGCTTTGTGGCAGGATCGCAGAAGCTTTCATCCACTTGGATCTGCTTTTCATCCACACACTTAACCTTCTGGTGTATTTCCTTTCTTCTATATGACGTCGAGCACTGAGTATGAGAAAAACAATCACAGTTGGTGTACCTAAACTAGTTATTTACAGAGTAAGGCTATTTGCCAATTGTCACACATCATTAAGGCCCAGACAGCAACAACCTATATGAAATCTGTTATCAGTGTTGGACTGAATTATGTTTTGTTTTCAGTGTTCAGGTACCTCCAATCGGCTGGAAAAAAACAATAGCGCTTCATGACGTGACACCGTAAATGGTGGGTGAGATGGAGCAGAAAATAAACATGTCAGGCAAAATGATAGGGTGAGTGAAAAAGCTCTTCTGTATGAAAAGAGTCAAAATAGGACTTCAGTGAAATATGAGAATAGCTTGGTCTTGAAAACAAAACATAAGGAATCCCTAGAAGCATGTACACAATATTACACTGATAGAGCAAAAGAAAACAGAACTGCTCTGGACGCTGAAACTAACCTGTTGTGATGAAAAAGGAAGGCTCAAATATACAAACTCCACTCTCAGCAGTTGCAATAACCAATACCACTGCTTACTTAGTGCCTGTTGATTCTACTCAGAGACCTGAACATAATTTCACACTAATTTAGACCAAGCCACAATCAATTAGGAGACTTGCCAAGGTGTGATATATAGGCCAAAGCTAATGTTCAAGTTCTAATATTACTGAATCAAAGTGACAGCCTGAAGTACAGAAAACAGATGCTGTAAGGTAGAACAGCTCTACTAGATGTAACCTCCAACATTACCAAATTTCCTTGAAAACGTTAACGAGACTGCAATGGCTTCTCTAGGTGGTCCATTGCACTACTTCAGTTGTCTTCACTGAGAAAAAGTTTTTCACAATGACCAGTGAACCTCTGGCTTCACCTCACTCCTGTTGCATCTTGTCGTCCGACCCTGTAGCACTGTGGAGGGCCTGGTTTCATCTTGGCAGATTTTAGAAGTCTCCTGCTGCATTTCCCACAAGCTACCCCTTCTCCTGGTCCCTTCAGCCCCTGCTCACCAGCAGGTGCTCAGCCCCCAGTCAGCCTGCAGGCCCTTTGCTGAATGCGCTCCCATTTCTCAATGTCTTTCTTATGCTGGGCCACCAGAACTGGGTGTAGAAGCTAGACACAGTCTGACAAGTGCTGAGAAACAAGAGATGATCACTTTGTTTGGTCTCCCGGCAGTATCCCTATTGGTACAGCCCAGGAGGCTGCTGGCAAACACTGCTCCAGGCACATGACGGGCCCACTGGCAGCTGCCACCAGGCAGCTGTTCCTGTTCCTCCCCAGGGGGAGGGTTCCTCCCCAGGCTGTTCCTCCCCAGGGGGACTTCCATTCCCCAGGCTATGCTCCACTTCTGTTTTTGTTGAAATACATATAGCTGTTGTCGTTCTGTTCTTCCATCTCGTCTGGGCCACCCGGGTGGCAGCCCTGCCTTCCAGCTACAAAGTGCTCTCTCCATTTTGGTGTCCTCTTGATGAGAAAGAATTGAGGCCCAAGGAACGGCTTTGCAAATTTCACTGAGATAAGTACGCTGTTGAAAGAAGCTGCAAAATGTACACCTGGGCTTACAAACCTCACCTGATGAAAAATCCCTGAACAAGCTGAGAGACAAGTAAACAATCTTTCTGATGAAAAGCCTTATTTAGCCTTCTATTCTCTCCATGTGAACAGGAATTGAAGGGTAAAACAATCAGTGATATCATATTACTGATGTGGAAAAGCAACAGTGTTAGTACATCAGGGAACAGCCTCTCATCACTCCTTTAATTGGTAGGAATTTTTGGGAAATAAAAAAATGACAAAAATTCTCTTGCATTAGGCAGAAGTAAGGTACTAACACCCAAGTCTTGCAACCTCCTAATCTTGCAACCAAAGTGACTGCCTACTTTCATGAAATGGTGAGGCTACAAACAAGATGGCAGAAAGTCAGAGAGAATCAGGAATGTAAACTAGAGCCCAGTCAGAAGATCAGAAGATGCACAAGCAAATGTACCTCAGCAGTGGTGCATACACCCATAAAGCGTTTAAAAACTCCATTCAGAAAGTGCACATGAATGGGCTTGTGTCGGGAGATGGAGCGTGGATCCAGTTGACTGGTGTAGCTTATAGAAACACCTCATCTTTTAATGGCATGGAGTAGCTCAGAATATTAGGCATATTAGGGATAATCTGATCATTAGGCAATGAGAACAGGCAGAAGAGCACTTTATATATTATTTCATTAAGGATTCTTATTTTTAGTAGGAAAATGCACATTTGGTATGAGAACGTTGGTTATTGATAACAGCAAGCCTCCCAGCTGTGAGCTCTGTAAATGTAGATCTGGGAGCTTTTCTGATATACTGTGACCAGCGGGGTAAGGAAATGACACACGAGCACTCAGAGCAGAGACAGCTGGGCAAAATATTCCAACTTTGAGTACGTAGTACCCCAGGAGGGGAATACAGATAGATAAATACTTGAAGAGATAGTATTAATGGAAGATATACAGGGTTATATATGAATCTGGTGAGAAAGGAATTGAACACAGGAATTTCAAGCAAACAGCAATAACAATGTGGAAGAAGTTATGAAGTAGAGAAATGATGTAGTGAAACATGGTGCATTTGTTGTGGAGAGCAGTGAATACCCAGCTGGAATATGCAAGTATTTGATAGGGAAGGAAAATTCACTCTCACGCTCCGTAAATATATTTTCCTGCTAAAAGAACACTCAACTGCTATTCTGCAATGTAACGGCTACTAGAAAGGCATCCAAAAGTTAAAAAAAAAAAAGACAACTCTTTGCATCAAATATAGTTACTTCATCCAAGCTGAAAGTGTTACTTACATTCTCCCATCCATCTGCCAGCCATTGGTACCGCATGCAGGCAGGCAGCCAACATGGCCTGTGGCCAGCGGGCCGTGCATTGTGGTTGCACATTGCTTCACTGACTTTACCCAGGCCCTTCAGCTGACAGTAGATGTCCCTTTGCTGAATCCCCACACCACAGGATACAGAACACTGAAATTGATGAAAATTAATCATGTCAATGTGAAATGAAACAGTCAACAGAATGAGGTACAGTCTCCATTATTCAATGTTCTTGCACTCCACTGACTCTGCTGTATTATCTGAATAAATTTATTATGAAAATATACATTCCAATTAAAATAAAAGATGTAAGATATATCTTGTAAGATATATGGGAAAAAAATGCATCCAGTGTGCCTAGATTGCTCTGCCTGCTTATCTTAATCCACAGCAGGAATAAAATCAGTGTATGCATATGCAAACCAGGAGTTTTGCAAGATCAAACAGCTGGAAGTTTAGAACTCGTCTCATTCCATTATTAAATTAAAGAATGACAGTCTTGCCTGTTCTTTTAAAACACAAACATTAAAATAGAAAAAAGAACCTCAGTATTTCATTGTAGAAATATCTTGCAAATGGTGCAGCCTTTTGAAGTAGCACTAAGTATTTCAAATCATGATGAGCTTAAAGGATTCAAATCCTACCTACCATACATCTCTTTTCCTTCTTCTTGGCCAAAGTTAGTTTACTACAATGCCAGGATATGCTGTGATAGGCATTTTGTTTTACCCCAGTCAGAAGCACAACAAGGTCCCAGAACCCACCCAATGACTCAACATAATCATGAAGGAGATACCAATCTATCAAATCACAGAATAACAGAATTGCAGGGGTTGGAAAGGATCTCAAGAGATCATCGAGTCCAACACCCTGCTAAAGCAGGTTCCCTACAATAGGTCACACAAGTAGGTGTCCAGATGGGTCTTGAGTATCTCTATGGAAGAATACTCCACAACCTCGCTGGGCAACCTGTTCCTGTGTTCCATCACCATAAATAATTTCTTCTGCATGTTTGTGTGGAACATCCTATGTTCAAGTTTTAGGCCATTGCTCCTTGTCCTATCCGTACACACCACTGAGAAGAGCCTGCTCTCATCCATTTGCCTCCCACCTTCCTTTAGATATTTATACACATTAATCAGATCTCCCCTCAGTCTTCTTTGGCCCAGGCTACTCAGCCTTTCCTCATAAGGGAGATGCTCCAGGCCTTTTATCATCCTTGTGGCCCTCTGCTGGACTCCTTCTGGAAGGAGTGGCCAATGAAATGTGGCCAAATTGAGGAGATCAGTAATAGATGGTACCCTGCCTCTTATCACCACTATTTTGGAACTGAGCTTACATCCTGTAATAACCGAAGGTTCCGTATTTTCCTCTAAAAGGTCAGTCTGAGTCCTTTTTAATGATTCAGAGAATCATGGAATCATTAAGGCTAGATAACACCAGAAAGTATCTCTTTCTGTAATACTACTTTTACACTCACCACTCAGGTAGAATCAGAGAATGGTTTGGGTTGTAAGGGCCCTTTAAGATCATGTAGTTCCAACCCCCCTGCTATAGGCAGGGACACTTTGCGCTAGACCAGGTTTCTCACAGCCCCATCCAGCCTGGCTCTGAGTGCTTCCAGGGAGAGGGTATCAACAACTTCTCTGGGCAACCTGTTCCAGTGTCTCACCATGCTCACAATAAAGAATATCTTACTAATATCTAGTCTAAATTTACCCTCTTCCAGTTTAAAGCCATTTCCCCTCCTGTCACTACCTGCCCTTATAAAGAGCCCCTCCCCAGCTTTCCCGAAGTCCCCCATTAGGTACTGGAAGGCCACTATGAGGTCCACTCGGAGCCTTCTCTTCTCCAGGCTGAAGAGCCCCAGCTCTCTGAGCCTGTCCTCACAGGGGAGGTGCTCAGGGTATGGTCTTTAATGTTTGGGTTATTAGCACAGACCCAAGGCTTTTCAAAATCAATGGGTTTTTTATACTTGGTTTTCAGTCAAGAGTGTAAAAGCAGTTTCTCTGGTGCTTTAACTTAGATGCATCAGTTTCATCAGGACATGTGAATTAGTTCAGTTTCTCAAGAAGAGAACAAAATACCTCTTTAACCATGAACACAAAACCATGTTTTATGAGTTAACTCTGGAGAACATTCTTCCCCTTCGTAAAATCTCTGCTTGTAGCCCATTTTAGAGAGCAGCCTCGTCTTTATTGCACCCCTTTCTTTTGACAGCCAGCAGTGCCATTATAGAAGAGAAGAACACAATCACAGCAATTTTACATACTTCTTTCCATCCGCTGGTTTTCCAGGTAGGACATCTTCCAGCTCTACAGATTTTGTATGTCCGTGGCTTTTTTAAATGTCTGCAGTTTCCATCCTCTACTTTAGCCCGGAAGCTATTAAAACAGTGCACATCACGATGCTTCAAACCTTTCCCGCAGGAAACAGAACACTGAAAAGAGAAGAATATTAATTTACTAAAAGTCTCAAAGTAGTAAGAAAACAAAAAGAAACTGCAGAGTAGGCCAAAATGGACTCTACAGTTTAAGGAATAAGCTTCTGTATTATGCCATAATATCTACTGCACACATCTGAAATCACTGCATAAGTTCTCTCGTACTGAGCATTATTGATGAGATGTCAAACATCTGTCATGTATTGTTCATTCATTGATAAATATCTGAGCTCAGCTAGCCATGCAGGACACAGCCCACTATTACAATCTCACAACACCCTCCAGCAGCCTTCTGCTTTCAGTCAGCCTATTGCTGTTTTCACATAAGCATTATGCTACCCATGGTTATTATAAGATTTAAAGACAGACAAATGCAAATCATAGATATGCATGTTTCCAGCCATTAGGCTATGAAACCATGCTTGTTCTGACACCTGCCTTCCACAAGTTTTGGGTATCTTGCTGTACCAGGCACAGAGCCAAGGGAAGATGTATTAAGTAGTCATTATAGGTTACAGCACATTACTCAGAGGCATAGCCCTGCCCTTTTTGTCCCCTGGCTCTTCTCTTCCCTCCAGAAAGTTGCTGTGATAGACCATCAGGTCTCAGCAGGTGAGTTAGGCACCTTACAAAACACAGTGATAGACAATATTTAATGCAGCCAAGAAAAGAAAAATGCTCTTTCTTTTTTTTTTTTTTTTTTACTTCTTTTCCCCCTCTCTTTAATATATATAAAAGCAAGTGCGTTTTGCCTGGATGCAGATGATCTAGGATCATCTGTGGAAAATTCAAGAAGGCATCTAACTCTGTACGTATTCCCCTTAAACAGGGCATATTCTGACTTCATTCTATAGGTAATACATAAAAATAGCTCTGAAAGGGATTATCTGTTCCCAGTGTGGATCAAGTGCAGGCAGGCTCAGCTGTGTTCCTTACAGGACAGTGGCCCGCTTTCAGTGAGAGACATGAACTGCTCTTGTCCCATGCAGCTTCTCACTATGACTCCTGACAAACAGGTGAGCACAGAGAGTCTTCTAGCACAGAGTGAACACCAAAGAAAGGAAGACAGGTCTGCCAAGTGCTGAATTGAAAGCTTTAATCAGTATGAAGTTGGGGTGCCTCTTCTAGTTTTTCTGTAAAGCTGCTCAGTTCTTTGAATGAAAAATGTAGGTTCCATAGGAGACCCCAGGTGTGGAATCCCAAGTCTCTAGAGGCATCTAAATGTAGCTTATGAAGTATCTTCTGTTGCACTCCATTCCCATCATCTGTATTTTCCTTAGAGTTGGATATGGTACACACTGACCTAAGGGTACCTGCTTGATTGGCTTCCTTTCAGCTTTAGATCATCAGGATTCTGTGATTCTCTGGAAGTTCCATGCAAACGTGAGGAAGGAAGCATCAGACTCTCTCCTGAGCTGGACAGAGACCTTGTTCTTTACTCTGGAAATCACTCGTGTCCTTTTACTGAGCCTAGCCTATAGCACATTTCTTACAAAGACGAATTTTGCCTTTCATGAGCCTTTACTCACCCTTGAAGCTCCTAATGCATTACTACACACAGTTTGTGGGATCTCATCTGTGGATCAGGAATCTGCCTGGTGCCCAGTTTTGTGAGATGCTCTGGTAATGATCTTCCCAAGGCTTAACTCACCCAACTGAAAAAAGTCTACCTGCACTTTCATCTCCTGCTGCTTCACGTCCTTCTGATCACTAAGTTTGCACACGGTCAAGAACAATGTAGTCCTTACAGTTCGAGACATCTATAGTGGCTTCATTTGGGTAACGTTCCACATGATCAGAGACCCAAGGAAAGCACATGCTTTCATCTATTTTCTGCAGATCGCACACGTATAAAAAAGTCTGTAAGAATTTTAAATCTCAACATAAACACAAATCTTTTAAAAAGGGTACAAGTTGAAAAAAGTATCCCGTAAGCATTTTACACAGAAATTCTAGCACTTGTCTCAACACAGGCAAAAGTAATATTTCCCATATGCCACGTTCTTTTAAAAACATAAAACTGTAGTAAAAAGCTGGACTTGATTATTATTGTTCAAAGCCATTCCATGATGCTGGTAACTAGGATTCATCTGTTTGGCTTTTTTTTTTTTCATAGCAATAAAATTCTATGAGGATCAGCCTGACAGAAATCCTGATGCTTTCTGTGGTACAGACTGACTCTCAGGCAGGCATGCCATCATCAGCTCTCACCAAATTAAGGCTCTGTCTGCAGCTGACAGATGTAGTTTCACAAAAACCTCAGTAAAGAGCTTTTTTTTTTTTTTATTTTTGATGACTTTACTATTGATATCATTTCATTTCAAGGCTGAAGACTATGGATTATTTGGTGGATTTTGTTCTAAGTTTTCCTAACCTTTTCTTTCAAGGCAGCATTTTGTGGAGCTTAGCTGGAGCTCACTGGGCTTCCAGAGAATGAAAAATAAACCAGTTAATGAGAAGCATGAAACAAAGTTCTCTTTGTATTCATATTAGGCATGAGGAGATCTAACACATGAATGTGATCAAAAGCAGTGCTTTGCCACTAAAAAAAAAGGATAAAAAGATATTTTAAACGTATGCTCTAATAGGAATTTCTTCTCTCTCTCTTTTTTTTTCTTGGCAGGCATTTCTGTGACTGAATAGAAAGAATTTTTAAAATGACAGGTTTTACAATGGCAGCCTCCCCAGGACAGTGGCCGTAGCACTGCATTTGCTGGAGCTCAAGAAGCATCTGGACAATGCTGTCAGACATATGGTCTGGTTTTTGAATGGTCCTGTGTGGAGCTGGACTTGATGATCCTTGTGGGTCCCTTCCAACTTAGGATATTCTACGGTTCTATGATATAAAGGATAAGAAAGTGTACAAACCTATACAGTTAAACACAGTAGTTGCTTGAGTTATCTGACTAACTGTATTTTGATGATCTCTTGCTCGGCCCAAGAGTCTATTTGGGCTCTTTTGAAACTATGCCAAAAGTAGAGTGGGAACACTACTGCACAACACACTCACAAAGCATGCCTTTGAGTGCTACTCAGTTGAGAGTTCTTTCAGCTTTTCATTTGTTGTATTATGATGAGCTCTCCCTGCGCTTGCCTCCCCTCTGTTAGCCGTATCTCCCCAAAGTTCCTTGTGATGCTTGAGCACGAAAAAAGTATTTTTCAGCTGAAATCATTCACAAAGCTGTCCTTCCCTTTACGCATGTAGAATACTGTCAAGAAGTAACACAGACTCTGGGATTGGGTCCTCCTGAGTTCACGGATTCAGTGTCACAGCTCTTCACTAAGATAAGCACAAGCACTTGTGCTATTAGCTCAAACAATCAGAAGGGACCAGGGTTAGAAAAGACCAAGCAACCCATCACTCCTGAGAAAGTACACTGAATTCCAAGAGGTATATCTATGATTTATTTTTGTCTCTAAGCTACATACGTTAACTACAGAAGTTACACGCAAGATTTTGAATTATCTCATTGAGTATCGGATTGTTTAAAAAGTTCAGTGTTATATCAAATCTATTGTGTTGAGAAGATGTCTTGATGTGATTAAACTAAGTCATCCTTGCAGCTGCAGTCTGAAAGGGAGGAAGGGTAGGCTAAGAACGACTTTGTACTCTGCATAGCAGGGTAGGAACCCGACACACCAGTGTTCTACCATTGCTACATTGGTTACCATTGCTTCCAGGTGTTTACTGTGCACGTGAACACCTGTGCACACCAGACCAGTCCCAGTGTGTGTGTATAGGATTGTGGAGTGCACCACAGTATGACCTAACAGTAAGTCTGAATGCTGCAGCTGAGAACAATGAAAGGCAACAGCAGCTCTTCTGAGGTCATCTAACTTCTCCACAGCCACGTCTTTTCTGACAGGACTGTGTACTCTGCGCATAGGCAGCCTTTATCTGTCTCATCAAATGACAATTTGGTTTCAACGTTCATTTGAAGGATATCACAAAAATAACAAATTTCTGAATAGATATTTTTTTCAAGTGTATTGATTCAATATCGTATCACAGAATCACAGAACGGTTGAGCTTGGATGGGACCTCTGTGTTGGTCTGCCCCAGCCCTGCTCAGCAGGGACGCCCAGAGCAGGGTGCCCAGGCCTACGTCCAGGCGGCTGCTGAAGGTCTCCAAGGAGGGCACCCCACAGCCTCTGGGCAGCCTGTGCCACTGCTCCGTCACTGCACAGCACAGCAGTGCTGCCTGGTGCTCAGAAGTAAGCTGTGCTTGTTTGTGCCCATTTCTCCTGTCCTGGCACTGAGTACCACTGAAAAGAGCCTGGCTCCATTTGCACCCTTCCTTCAAGTATTATTAAGAGATTTTTTCCCCCAGAACTTCCCCTTCTCTAAGCTGACCATTCCCAGCTCTCTCTGCCTTTTTCATAGGAGGGGTGCTCCAGCCCCTTAAATCTTCATGGTTCTACATACGACTCTTCCCAGTATATCCAGTGTCTCTCATGTACTGGGAGAAGAGACGGCAGAATTGGACTGAATACTTCAGGTATGTCCTCATCAACACTGGAGATGGGTATAAATGAGAAACAAAGTACAAACACATATGTACACAGAAAAAAAGTGAAGATGAAGAAGGAATAAAGAGGATCAAACACAGACCTTCTAGGGTTGATGCAGAGAGCAGGAAGGCAAAGCTGCTATGTGAAGAGCCATATGGCATCTACTAGGAACGTGTGTTAACATGTTCCTCTTAAAGACATCCCAATTAAAACAAAAAAAGACATAGATCAAACCTTTCCATTATATTAAAGTCAGTCCCATCAGGAAAGATCTCAAAGGGAAGGGAAGTTGATTTTTTTGCCTGCAGAAGGCAAATTCTACCAATGACACTGCAGAGGCATTTTAGCATTTAAAATTGCCACCATGTGGTCCAGATTTCTTTGTCTTGTGCAGCTGGAGGTAGTGTTAATAAGGGAGACCTTTCAGCAATACAGCGATCTGCCTACATGGCAGATGAACAGCCACGCTCTGTGCAGCTGTTGGAAAAATCAAAACTGTAACTCCTGAAGTTCCACTTAATGATCATCCACAGAATCTCATTTATTCAGTCAGTTTGAGAATAGGTTTCAGTCTGGCTTATCTCTGACATCTCAGCAAAGCACTTCCCATTACCTCAAACTCAGCAAAACCAAAACAGAAGACTATGTTGTATGAAATCCCTGTCAGGTCTTTTCTGCTCGTGACAGATATCACCATCTTGCCCACCACTGGCTGAAGCCCGGCATCATTTGTGATGCCAGCTACAGAGCATCTGATTTTACTCTGCCTCTATCTTTAGATCCTGTCGGGCCCCCACTTGTACCCAACCCTGTTTGAAGTGTAAACACCAATAATGATTCACTGTGCAAAGTACTGCATTTCACAGATGCGCTACTTCAGCTGTCCTCTTAAAGAAAAACATTCAGGAAACGTTTCTTTGTCAATGAATGATCACACTATACATATTACGTAACTACTTCTCCTGTACTTTCAAAGCATACTTACTTTCTCTACAAATGTAGAACATATTGTTAGTTTTCATTTTAGGAAATAATTAGTTTACAACTTATAAAGGACGATTCTATTGTAGAGATTTAGTAAGCGATATTCACATGCTCATGTTTGTCTTTTGAAGTCAAATTCCTCAGCTCTCCAGGGAGTGACTCAGTTCATACAAAGCTACCAGAAGAGAGCCATCGCATCTGCAGGAGGTGACAGAATGCTCTTTGCTCTCCTGTTTGTTCTGGAAACTGCTTCAAAACAAACAAACAAACAAATTCTACAGCCACAGTATTTACCAGCGTGTGCAAATATGCACAGTGGATTCCATACAAGCTCAGATCTGCAATGTCATCCTCCAAAATCTTTTTGGTGATTTCCCTCTAGGGAACTTGCCTTAGTGCTGGGGTTGGACTATCTGGTCTCCAGAGGTCCCTTCCAACCCCTGCTGTTCTGTGATTCTCTGTCTTTGTTATTCTGAGTAGATGTTTCTCCCCACGAAAGGAGAATACAGTTTTCTTTCTAGATGAAGTCTGATGCATTTTCTTTCAAAAGAAAAACGATGTGCCTGATTTGTCTGGAGGTGACTCCAATACTCAGCTGCTACAAGGAGTGTGACAATTCCTGATGCCAGGAAAAACCTCAAGCTTGAAACTAATGACATAGCAGCCTTTCATATAGATTCCATGTGGAACCTAAAAAATCCTGATTGTATGATTGAAAAAGGGAAATCTGAGCACACGTAATATTTAGTTCTGAGTTTGATAACAAGGAACCAAAGTTGATTCTGATTTTGGACAAGAATAAGCTCACACGGCTCACAGCGGAGGCTACTATTGCCCCATTTTCCATAAGAGTACAATCCAAACCACTGGAGAACAATCACAGTCACAAAGATTATGGACATTTCAGTGTGAGTGCTGATGGAAGACTGTGGCATGGTGTAAGAGAAGAAAAGGAAAGCAAGATGAACAGAATAGGGCCAAAAACAAAATGAGGGCATTACCACGCTTTGCAGAATAGTTGAGTCAAAGTCCAAAGTCACATTCAGATGTCAGGACTTCTCCTCTAGATATTATTTTCTTGAAGGTTTCAGCCTTCTAAGAAGACTCTTAGACACTTGGACACAACATAACCTACAGGATACCCATCTGTCCATGCCAGGCATGCTAGCACTGCTGCATGACAACAGTGAGATGCAAAAAGAAGCCTTGTGCTAACTGAAGGTATTTTCTTTGCTATTAAAGTGTGCTTGATAATTCTGAAAATTTAAATATAGTGGTCACTACTTCACAAGTAGCTGATTAATGTATTCTCCTTCAACAATGACAACGTATCACATTTGGTATCTCATTTAACACTTCTTTTATAGGCTCTATTTCATCTCTCTGTTACAGTAAAAAATCATGTATAGTTACTCTTCCTGCCATACTTTCTCTCGATTTGAATCCACTGCATCTGCTTGCCACATGAGAATCAGAAAAACAATGGGTATTTCTGTCTCCTTTCAGCAGCCATTTGGCAAGCTCTGCTATCTCACATGCAGGTCTTAAGAAAGGCCTCAAAGTGTCACTGAAGGGTCTGCACATGCTTCATGTAAGAACTTCACCATCAGCTCTCATTCAAGTAACATTATTGCTGTAATTAATCAGAGCATATATTAAAACAAAAAGTATGATCAGCTTACGTATTTGCTGGGGGGAAGCAAGGGAGGTGGGGGAGGGGACAGATGAGCTACATTGCTCAATCAGCATTTCTGCAAGAGCATATCTGGTACATGTGTCTAAGTTTTATCACCTTTCAGCCGAATGATATATACAATGGAGACAGATGGCTGAGGCAAACCAACAAGCAAAAATACAAGAGCAGCGGGAAATCAAAGAACAAACCCAGACAATTCTGCCTTACCTCCCCTTCTGAAATCACTGGCAAACAGGAACAGAGGCAGAACCTCACTTGGTTCTTTCTGAAAAATCTTCATCTACAGGTACACATTTGTGTTAAATTTACAAGACTGAATGATTATTCTGCTCTTTGTGTTCTTTGGGAACCTCCTAAAAATATTCAGTACGGGCATGTTTATCACTGCATTGTTGTAGCTGGCAAAATTCTGACTTGGCTACAATTCAGCAAGTCTTACACTTTCCTTTTTTTCCCACAGACATACAACCCAAGTAACACCTTTACGTAATTACATGAAGGCAGCAGCACTGGAAACAAATGATAAGAAACAAATATCAAGAAAGAAGAAAGGCAGAAATGGACATAGTAGACCATGGGAGATACAGTGAAAGCAAAAAGAAAATGAGCACTTTTCCCCCCGTCATTTCCAATCAATGGGTAACTTTCCAGACACATATCCCAAAGGGAGAACAAGGGATGTATGTCGTCACATCCAGCAGTGTGCTTGCCACCATACCCACCCACCTCAAAAATAAAACAACACAAACCCACATACAAAAACAAACGAACAAGCACCCAAAATATAACCCAAACTGAATTCATGATTGCTGTCAACAACAGGACACGGTTAAAGGGTCCATCACAGCTGTAGTCTCATGTCTCTTGAGAAGCTTGGGAAAACTGAACAAAGGCCTGGTAATGACACAGTCTGCCTTCTCACTGAACAGCAAAGTTTGCTCATTTTTATTTATAGATCTTCACAGTAAAAGATGGACCATATTTTTAATGATAGAGGATCTCTGGTGCGGGGTCTACACTTTCAGAAACAGAGGGGCTGCACAGAAAAAATCATTTGTTTATATATTTTTCACTTTTTAAACTTCACTTTGTCTTATGATATAGGGTCTTTTCAACCAATGAAATACCAAAATGATGAGATAACACAGTCATACCACGGCAGACCAATCACTCTTGGCTGATTTGCAAAAAGGCAAACATGATCTGAAGGAAACATTGGATCCCAGGAAGTCTCTGATTTGTCATTTTCAATCACGTGAACTGCAGCAAAACAGCAGCTCATAAATTGAAGCAATACCAAATACATACGAGTTATGTGTTTGTCTGCTCTATAAAAACTATCATTTCACTTTTTTCATTTGATTAAAAGTTAAGGTTTTGTACATGAACTTTCCAAAAAAAGTTGGAAAAAAATAACAGTATGTACTGGGATGACACAGTTCTGTCAAAAACATTTTAAACTTTTAAAAAGCATCAAAGCTGTAACTCTAAGAAACGTAATTAAATATCAGCTAAGGAATTAAGAAAAGTAACATATTTTAAATATTAATTGGGCAAGAATAGGAGCTTACAAGTATAACATAGATAATAAGAAATACATTTCACCCACCTTTGTATGCGTCTTCCAGTTTATTTTCAACCTAAGCAATTCTTCTGTATATTTTCCATTACTTACAGACCAACCTTTCCAAGACTGCATGCAACCATGTGCATAAATGTGAGCATATACACAAGCTTCTGAAGGACTAATTCATCAGGAAACCTAAGTGCCCAAGCCTGCTCTCACTGAAGTGCAAGGGCCATAGATAAATTCATGCTAGCATGTATACTGATCAGTATGGTGGTCTACCTTAGCGGTAGCCCATATCCCACAGTTACCCATTCTCTGAGAAAGGATTGGGGACTTTCATCATAGAGAGCTACGGAATGTCTTGGGAATTCTAATGCATGCCAGCTTAACAAAACATGCATGTATTAACCTCCACAAATTTTTAACAATACTTATGCTTCAGTCTACGATGTCTACGATTGATAGCTTTTAACTTTGGGCCTCAAAACACTTTGGGGCAATATTAATGAGCATTGACTGGGATTCTCAAAACTGCCACACGTAGCTGCCTCAGGCAGCTCAGAATGGTTTTTCCATGGATCTGACCACTCAGAACCTGTTAGCTTTTCTGAAAGTTCCTACACCACAAAAAGAAATAAATGTCTGAGTAGCTTTATACTCATTTTCAATGAATGACTATAAATAATTAGGAATGGTATTAAGGATGACCAGGATCACCTGTCATCCTCTTCTGCAATATTCTTTGTTTTACTTTGTTTTCCAACTAGGTTCCTTCTTACTTGTCCTCTTTCAAAAGGAAAGGTCTGAAAGTTATGCAAAGTTGTAAGAGTGCTTTAGTTCTTTGAGATTATACGAGTTGAGCATTGTGTTGTGACCCTCAGTTTTCTGTATCTTTTGTCACTGAGTGGAAGCAGGACTGTACTGTAAAATTACAACTCCAACACAAGTTGTTAAATAACCATTATCGTTAAGCTTTGTATTCAAAGATCATCAGAGACAATGAGTTCATCATCAGAGATCAACTCCTTATTTCAGTCTAATTGTCCAGCAGGATCAGTTGCTGCTTTTATCACTAACAAAGTTCACATTTTTGTTGTTGTTGTTCAACTTCAGGAGCTTTTTCAAATTCTACAGCACAGCAACCTTTCATCTTTTACAGAGGAAATTTTAAAGATGCTTAACCCCATGAAAATAATGTCAGTAAAATATCATATGACGTTCATTGCACATGAAAGTTAATCAGTGCTAAAAACACTTCCAGGAAAAGTAGTTAGTTCCTTTTTTTTTTTTTTTAAGAACTTTAAACATTAGGATTCCTTAATAAAAGACACGTTAAATATAAACACAAAGCCACACAACATGCGTCAGAAAGAAGGGTTAAAATGCAACTGTATTTCACAGACACAAATCACAGCCATTAAATTAAATTATCAGACATACATTATAACTTATTTATTATTTCAAGCTATACAAGCAACATAGCACCAAAATGGAGAAATTTCCTCTAAACATGATGAACAGTACACATAAATATTTGTTTCTGAATTTCTGAAGCAAGTATTTTCTTTTGTATCCATTCAGAATTGCCCTAAAAGAAATCCACTATGCCAAGCCTGTTCTACGCCATTATCTGGATAGTGACATGTGGTATCAATTATCTCTGAAAAGACACTCCCAAGTTCCAGAATTTTTAAAAACGAATAGCATATGCTAACATTAAGATTTCAGCCAGTGGGATATTAAATAGATGTGCTGTATTGGTAATGAGGTATTCTGAAGTTTGACATTAGGCAGCAGCAGAAGTAGAGGTATAAGGCTGAAGCTGGTTTTGAAAACCAAGTTCACTGATCCTGAATTCCCTTTTAATATAAAAGATTAACTTCAAAGATATAAATACTTTTTACACGTTAGAAAAATGAATGAAGGCACTTATCATACATATCATTTTTTTTTTTTTGCATTGAAGTGAAAGCAAATAAACATTATACTTATGCAAGTTCAGGCCACTTCTGCTCCTGCAGAAGTCAATGGGAGGCCTGGCAATAACATCACTGAAGGAGGACTGGGATGACAATGTTTAGAAATAAATTTATTCTCTTGATAGACTTCTTCCACTAGTGCAAAGACAGAATTGTATGGAAATCCTTCCAAAGCATATAATATGGCAGAAAACTGACAAATTAGAAAAATAGCCACTTTAGAGACTATTGTGTTATGTATCTGAAGGGTAGTGAGAATTTCTGACACTTAAAGCTAACTTAGAAGATGAGCTGATCCACTCGATATGCCTAAACTGTGACATCACAAGTCAATCACTGACAAAATTAGATGAAAATATTAAGACTGAGGAAAAAAAACCCTTATTTTAATCAAAATTTCAAACAAACATGATTGTCTTCTGTGAGGGTTAAATATTATCTGTAACATTGATAACAAAAACACCTCAGCACAACCAGATTGCTACTGTTATCCATCCCCCCCCCACCTCCCCCCCCAAAAAAACCCAAACAAAACAACAAAAATAATCAAACAAAAAATCTAACATTCCTAAGCTGAATTTTTACAGGACTTTTAAAATGTAATTTGAATTGTTAGCAAAACACTCATCTGGGACGTTGGATTTCTCAACCAATACAAGGTGTAATTGACCTGGCTGGTTTGCTGTCAGCGCTTTGTTATTTTAATAGTGTTTGAACAGGTGTAAGAGGTGTAAGAGCAGTCTGCAAAATCACTACTCTTGGGAAAGCCGTGTCTGTTCACTTTTAAATTAAGGTCCCTTTCATCACAGAAAGCATTTTCTAAAACTTTAAAGTAAATAAGAAAAGAAACCTAAAATTATTATCTGACTGAACAAATGGTATCTGGAAAGCCTGAGGACAAATTATTCATACATCTTCACTTTGAAAAGAACTGGATGTATCACATCCCAGCTCAAAAGAAGAAAAAGGGCTAGAAAGTAAGATATGACCACTTAAACAAGAGAAAATTACTAAAATCTTAAAAGAAATAGAGATTTAAAGGGGAAGCTTCAATTAGTAGTTCAATACAATCCTTAAATTAAAGTCTCCATAGAAAGCCTCCATTAAGAAAAGCTCATTTGGTGAATGATAAAAAGCCTGACCAGCAGAATAGAATCAAACAAAAAGTATGTTCAAATCACCTGGTTTGTTCAGATACCAGACCAGGGCTTTTCCACCAGAAATCCCTTAACTTGTTAATGTCAAATTCTTTCCCAGCCAAGTACTGCATTTCACATGGGAGGAAGCAGTTGTGTTTGGGAAGTCCTCATATCTGCTGTTACAGTTAACCGCTGCAGCCAACCAGGCCTTAGTCCCTGAAAACTACTGGTGTGTGATAAACAAGTCAGTTACTGGATTCCTGTGTAAAATTCTAGTTAATATTATTGTGTACTGTGTGCTAAGTAGAGTATTGGATTCTCTAGTACAGTTAATTTACACTGGTGTTATTTAAGAAGACTTTGCAAGACTGTATGTACGTGCACTGAAGGTCTGTTACATCCAAACAGAACCATTTCACTGACTATCTGTTGATTTGATTGTATTCTGACATAAACTTTTGTCAGGTAATTGTTGGACGACTGTTTGGCAGAGAATGCTGAAGCGTCTGGATATGGGACAACACAGTATTCTTGAACTGCGTAAAGACAGATTATCCCAAAAGAATTCTAGGAGAAATTTGTTAAATCTTGTCACTATGGTTAGGTTTGAAATATCTGCAAATTTGTAATACTTTCCCTTTGCATGCTTGTTGTAAAAAAAACAACTTCTCATCACTAAGACAGAAAAGCATGATGATAAAAATTAATGCAATAAATCTCAACTATTACTACACGGACTATGCAAAAAAACCCAACAATGGATTGTTCAAAAGTAGGAAGGAATACAATAAAAGCCTGTATTAGAACAAAGCACACTTAGGCAGCTGTCAGAATGCTATGCAATTTTTCTTGACATTAGATAATGTGACATATGGTTTCCATACTTTGTAGCTTGTAATTTATTCATTCTTTTGAGTAGTTTTGGATCATTGCTTCAAGCCCTTCACCAAAGACTAGAACAGCCTAAGAGGAAAATATCTACAGGCCAAGTTTACTGGTGGTGCAACTCCATTAAAACAAGCAGCTACAAGAATAATCTATTTACCTCGAGTATTATTTAACTTATAGACACAATATAGATGTGTATACAGCAAAATATATTTGTATCATAATTTGCACATATCAAAATTGAGGTAGTGTACTTAGACCCAAGCCAATCAGGCTAAAATATTATCTTGAAATATTTGAATTCAGGGATGTTTCTATAATATTATATCAACCTAACATTAGGAGTTATCATCAATATTCACAGCACCATAAAATTGCTTGAGCTGAAAGGGACCCTTAAAGATCATCTAGTTCCTATGTCATGCAACGAACAGGGGTACCTACACACATACAGCTAGATTAGGTTGTTCAGAGCCTGGTCCAGCCTGACCTTGAATGTCTCCAGGAATGGAGCATCTCTGGGCAACCTGCTCCAGTGTCTCACACAAGGCAATCATTTAGAGTCCCTTGAGAGCAGAGACTGTATAAACTCACTCCATTTTCTCTGAAATTTGATACAAAGACAGAAGAAAAGGAACAGCATTATTCAGCTCCTGGCTGAAAAAAAAGCCAAAAAAGTAAGCTACATTCTACAAATAAAACATTCTCAGAGTCTCTCCATGACTTCCAGATGAAATGAATTCAACTCACAAGCAAAAGGGCGTGTTTCCTAGTGAACTTACTTGTAAAACCTCAGAGTACTTCTCTGGTTTGGATGTCAGGAATATGTAAATTCTGGACTGAATCAAAGTTTCAAGAATTGAAACAAGCAATGTTTCTGATTCTGATTAAAATTAATTAAATAATTGCTTTCATTAATTTATGCTTGAGCCATAAATAATTTACCTCTTCTCTCATGCTGTACAATTAGTGGTAGCTTATAATTCATAATGTGTGTACACAAAGTATCATCCCAAGATGAAGAACTATAAATATTTTTAATGGTAATTTTTGGAACAGAACTGAACATTAGCTGAAGTTTTTTCCCCACGCAAGATTAAATTTTCTTGCTTCTGAGTTAGAGCTATCCCTAAGTGTAAACAAGCTTATTATCCTAAAACAGAAGTACCTAGCTCACACTGAAGGTAGAAAGATACTGTACACTAACATGTTGCATATCTCACTTTGACATTCTGAATCTGTGCTAAGTGGCCTTTGTAATGTTCATTACATCAACAGCATGGAATTAATCAATAATTATCTAATTCTTTGAATTCAAAAGCTGCCTCTTTTGAAATACAAGCTAGTCACAGAAATTTCTGCATCCAGGATTGTTATGTCTATTGCACAATTATAATCATCAAAATTTACTGCTAAAAAGTTCTAAAAGAAATGCTTTGTAAGTGTGTACTGGACATTGCAAAAGCCTTTCCTCCCAGAGCAAACACTGAAAGTACTTTTGTCTGCCCTCTCATATCTCTGAATGTTACGATTAAATTCAGATAGGGAAATGGGTATCCAAGACTTTCATTTATTGCTTTGGAAGATAAACATTGTTTTGAATAACTTAACTCTGAGTAATTTTAATCACTTTCCTTCCCTTTGAAGAATCAAACTTGATCAAGCAGCTGTGCATTACAAATTAGTAGATGCCAGCTCATCATGGTCTAAAGTGATTTAAAGACTAATAAAGGTCAAATCTCTGGTACTTCTGCAGGTAATTGATTAGACCTCAAGTGAGAACACTGAACAGCTGCTTTAGAGAACATGACTAACTTTCACTGATTTGAACCTTAAAATTCTTCAAAAGTCTAAGCAAAATTCATGTTATGCTCTGAACAGAGGGCAGGCACCATCGGAGCTCTACACTTCCACATAAAAGACACAACTGATAAGCCAGAATAGTCCCTCAGTGCTGTGGATCAGGTATTTACTCTACTCTGGATAAATTCTGGAAAAATCTTTGCTGATATTGGAAATCTATTTCTGCTTGAACATAAAATTCAGCAGGAAACTCTGAGAAAGCTGGAATAATCAGTGAGCTGAAGCTTTAGTTCAGACATGGTTAAGATCAAACTACAGCTAAATGAGAAAAAGGCTTTTTTAAGCATTTTTTACACCCATCTCTGAACTGGCTGGGCCAGAGACACGGCCAGTGTTCAATGAGGTCAAAGAGTTATTCCACATGAAACAAGTGCTTAAGAATTCCCTTGCTTTCAATCAGCCTCTCCACATACTGTATTTAAATCAGAAGACAAAAGACAGCACAGTGAGTTATGGGAAATTACAATGCATGTATGAAATCTCACATTTCAGTTTCTAGTTAAGTTTTGACGTGGAATCTCGCTGGTAGATATAAAGGTCTAAAACTGTGGTTCCCACATCCGTCAATATTACTCAATACTGTTACCAAAATATGAACAGTGATTTATCTGGTTCTTGCCATCTTTATAGAGAAGAGTAAGTATAGATATGACACACTTTTTGATCACTTGAGACTTTCGTCTCAGCGTTTCTGAGACTAAAGCTGCTACTACTCTTTCATAGTGTCCTCAATGAATATATTTTGCGCCATTCAGACAGCAACAAAAATTAACTGAAGGTTGTGTATTGGGAGTGTTCAAACAAGCTAACCTACAGAAAAGTGACAGCATAGTCTATATGTGAGCCTACTTTTATTTCCTCAATCTATTTGGCCTGTTTCTGCTCAACACCACGTTGTGGTTGAAATTTCTGATGAAATTAAAACTCTTACTGAATACCTACAGTACTTGCAGTCACATATAAAACAGAAGACACAAATTCTCTCCTTGGCAACTAGATTCCATTCTAAACATGGTTTTTGAAGGGTTAAAGTGGCTGTAATTGTCATATAAAACAAAAAGAATATCTCTGCAAAGCTAAATCAAATAAGCCATTCACCATAACTTACAGGTTATCACAGGTCTTTACAGTAACTTTCAGGTAAGCTATTAATGCAGTGAAAACCACATAACTCAGGGAAGTCATAGGATGTGAGTAACTTTCTACCTACAATCAAAACTGAGTTCCGAGGCGAATTTGTGCTGAAAGCCCTGCTTACCTTCTTGGTACCTGAAGTACATACATTAATTAAGAACTAGTAAGTCATTTCCAGTTATTTGAATAACAGCTAAAGAAGGTACTCTGGTATCCATTAAACACAAAACCAAAATTCTGTTTGCACAGTGGAAGAGGTAACTGCGAGAAATTATTAATTCAGACTTTCATGGTAAACTCTCTATGCAATAAATTAGAATAGATTATGTAAACACCAATCAGTTATTCAAACTTGAAATTGGACGGTATTTTTTCAAAGAATGTTTATATGATAATTCAAAGAACCAAATTACGTAATTTTATTAATTAAGATAAATGTAAAGAACTGTATCCTTAGCCCATCCTCCAGAGATGTTAGTAACAGTTTTGGAATAATTTCAAATGGAATCAGAATTAGATCCAACCACTGATTGCCATTAATCTCTTTAAAATTGAGCACAGTAACTAATAAATATTGTTGTCACATTCCTAGCTCGAAGGAATATAATGTTGCCTCTTTTGCAGAGTATGCTACGATTACTTCTTTATGTTAATTATCTGCTAGTGGCAATTTTAAAGATTAATGGTAATTACTGTAGTCATTTTAATACATTAATAGACAGTGACATATAGACAGTAACATATTATAGTTACATACATAATTATACACAGACAACTTTAATTAGTCATTGTTTTAAAACCACAAATATAAACCTTTATACACAAATGTACATTCAGCATGGAGTAAAATGCTGTTTCGTGACAAAGTGTAATATAGGTATGTGAGATAGCTTAAATATACTATTAGAGAAAAGTTTAGTACTAGAAAGACTTGCTCATTTGTTTTTGCTTTTGTATTTTTTTTACAAATATAAATATGCAGGTAATACTACCATATAAATTACAGCATATACTTTTAAATTAAAACACAGATTAAATCGTAACTCCAGAACAGATCAACCCAGTAGGTATCACTATCAGCAATAATGATTTATGTTAATGTTCAAAATACTCTGTATGGTACAGAACATGAAACTGCTCCCACTGGAGTAAATGGCTATTTCCCATTTAATTCAATGTCAGCAGGAGCATTTGCTTAACAAAAATACAGACTATGTTCCACATGCACTATTATTTCACTGTTGCCAAATAAAGTAATAATACAGCATTTAAAAGGCATGGGGAAATAGAGTGACAGAAAGAACAGAAAGCAGAAAATATCAGTGAATGCTATCGTACCGATTTCCATGGTCCCCGATGCCATGAAACATCACCAGGGCAAGAATGCACATTACATTGTGCCATATTAGGTGGCTTGTCTAGAATTTCACAGTTTTGATCACCCAGCATTTGGCCTGTAGGAAGCTGACAAATCACCAGTCTTGTCTTTATTCCATCTCCACATGTTTGAGTACACTAAAACATAGAATTTTATACACAAAATTTTTGTTACAAGTCATCAAATACTATTAATGTGATAATAAATACAGGCTATTATTTACTATGTCTACTTTAGCATTCCCTGGGTATCCAATTCAAGAAAAACGATGTACAGTTTAAGTTCATATAAAGAAAAAAATATTTTTTTCACCAAAACATTTACAAAACTACAATTTAATAATAAATCAAGTGACTGTCTATAAAACATCTGTTACAGAAGGTCTACCCTACCAAAGAAAAATAACTGTTTTTGAGGATAAACATAAAACAACATGGCACTCAGACTGGCCTTGAGAACTAAACAGCTAGATCTGGCCAAAACAGGAAATAAAATATCACTCATTTTTTCCTATTTTCTAAGCTTCTCGATATTAATGTATCAAGAATAAGAGAAGAGGGCATAAAACATAAGAGGTTATCTTAGAATGCCAGATAAGCCAGTTTTAACTTAGAATACTTACTTCTTTTAGACTTATTTTTATGCTACCTATATTTATACTACAGTTCTGGATTTCATTAAAGAACAAATTTTAAATAAACACATCGAAACTCATTTTTAAAACGTAAAAGAATGGTTCAATTCACATTCAAATTATTTTGATACTCTTTCTAAGCTTATGCAGTGATGTTTCCTCTTGAAAGTGAAATGCTCTTACTTCTCCCCAGTTTCCATAGTTCCATCGTGGGCAGGGTCCAGAATCACAGTGTCTTGACTCTGGAGGTTTACTTGCCTCATCACAGTAACTAGCACTTCTTCCTTCCTCGTCTTGACATACTACAACTCGACGGTGAAATCCACCTGCACAAGTACTAGAGCACTACCAAAACATGTAAAGATATACATCACTGTTGTATCATTAGAAAAATGTATACTGTGTTGGTTAAAACAACTTGAAAAAAAGATATTAGCATTCAAAACTGGAAATTTGCAAATAGGAATTATTAAGTAGAAGTATCTGAAAGTTGAAATTGCACAAAAGCCAGATTTTAAATTGAATATATTTTTCATAATGGCACATTTCACCAACTCTGCACTGCGATAACATTTCTACAAATGTATATACACAAGTAAGATAAATTAATATAGAAAAACAAAGTTTTCTTACTGCTCCCCAGGGTCCAGTTCTCCATTGATATCCTCCTACAGAAGGATGATTCCATTGGTTTGTATTGTCTAGTGGATGATGTATTGGAGGGTAACCTGCTTCTGGAAAATGACTTGGATGCTCATGTATTTTTGGAGTATGATAAACTGCTGGACATGGTGGCATGTTACATTCTTGTTCTTTAGAGGGACGGCCTTCAGGATCGCAGTAATTCTCATTGATTTGTTGATGGTAGTTGACACAGATAACTTGTCTTGTTATTATTCCACTATCACACGTAACTGTGCACTGACCAAAAATTAACCCAATGTTTGTGACAGAACATTGATAGCTAATAACCATAGACATTTACATTGGACAATAAGAAACACATACTTTACTGTTTCAAAGGATGCATGTATGTACAGAATATGAAATTCCAATTTTTGACACTTTTTTTTTAAAAAAACCAACAATCTGAGCAATACTTACAGGGGACCAGTTTCCAACTTGCCACTCTCCACATGGGCTAAAGCAACTTGAAACTTCAGCTGGACGTGGCAAATGAGCACAGAAAGATTCATCTGCTATTCCTCCATGAGCATCTCTACAGCTCACATAGCGAGCACGATCACCCTTCCCACAGGATGCTGAACACTGACAGAGAACAACCCATGTTAACTGCATTCCAGGAGACCAAAGAGAGATCATGCAAGCATCAAAAATGCTAGTAGCTTACTATCAGCTTGACTTCAGTATTAATCACTGAGAACCAGACTTCCAACTCACAATGACACCCGAGTGTCAAGTGCTTATCAGGACAGAGCCATGCACTCAGGAAGGAAGCGAATATTGCTAGGTGGTTTGGGCCTTAAGAATTCCTCTAGGATTGGAACTGAAGTGCTGAGCCTTATTGGAAAGTAATTCAGCATATATAACAGGAAACATTTAAACTCTAATATACGGAATCATTATACGGTTGCAAAGGGAATTTTTAAATTTATTAACAATAGAATTATTAGAGAGCAGCTTCCAGAACCATCTAGTTGTTCCAGAGTGATGCAATATTTACATGAACTGATGTAATAAAAACCTGGTAATCACATTCTAGTTCATATTAAAGTAATCCATTGAGCCCCTTTAGATGCCTTTATAGCTGAAAAGTACCATGGGGATTTAGTAGAGAGCTTCTATGTAGCTCCACTCCATGCACTCTTCACTACTGTTTTGTTAAAACCTTTTCGGCAAGGATATAATTACTATATGCCTCATTAAGAACCTCAAGGGATTGACAGACAGATACATTTTTACAGATGATTTTAAAGTTTTATATTTCTGTCAAATAGAACTAAAACACTCTTTGGTTAAACAAAGTCTGTGCATGTAACAGCTGGGTCTGTATCACTTATTTCACAGGTTATGTGTAATTGGATTTTTAAAGACATAAACTACTTAATATTGCTACTCACATACAAGATGTAAATCATATTTTTGAATGAAAGATGTTTTCCATTCTCAGAAACTGATCAATTATTTTAAAACACATCTCCTTGAACACTCTTAATCACATCAAAACTGTTCTGCTCAGAACTTCAGCCCCTCAAATCCCATTCATTTGTTTTTCCTTTATTTTCCCCGGCCAGGTTTAATCACAGAATTGGCTGGAAAGTGTCGATCTCCTTCTGAAACAACTAACATGTTCTTAAAAAAAAACACAATCAGAATTTCTTTAAGAATTATCTCAAGCAGATTTTTGTCTAAAAAATATAATAACAATAGTTTTACAGAGAATGGGAGAAAGAATGGAGAACAGCTCTGACAGCTGTGATCACCATTACATTACGTACTGGGGTCCATGATCCATATCGCCATTGGGTCACCTTTCCTACATGAATTAGAGGAAGTGATGTCGTCCATAATTTTGTAGTTTCTGGACAAGAGGGCAATTCACATTCCTATGGAGTTACAAAAAAAAAAAAAAAAAAAGAAAAAGCTTTCAAAATCTAAATTTAGGAAAAGCCAAATGTAAAGCAGATGGCTCCCACAATGAGATGGACCCTATTACTACAATATGTCAGCATTAATTAACCAGTAAATCTACTTTTCAGTGGCACTATTCAAAGATTTTTAACAAATTGTTTTATTTTAAATGGAGAGGTGAAGACAATCTATTTAATGTTAATTCTGTATTAGTAATAGCTAATATTTGCAGTTTGAGAAAAGAGCCAAATTTAGTAGCTTGCTGGAGATAGTTGGCATGAACATGACTCTGTTCTGTTTCAGAGCCATGCGCAGTACAAAACTGAGAGAAAAAAGCAGCTCTGCTGTCCTCTATACCTTCAGTTACCAGTAACAATAAATTGTTCAGTTCCAGTCAGCAGATGAACAAGAACCACAACCCCAAATATGAAGCATACTCAAACTAATTTTGAGTGGAGTGGAAATTAATTTGTACTCATTGCTTGGCTTTTATATTTTGAAATCCTATTCAAGAAGACATCAGGGGGCTGGTGACTTGTGCAAGGTACATTCTGGACCCCAATACCCTATTTTCTTTCACTATCAAAAAAAAAAGATCAGAATCAGAGCCTGTCCTCCAAGAGATAAGTGGTTACCCACCTAACTGCATGTAAATGCAATCTGGTAGCCAGATCAACAAACTAATACGTAGCATGTTTGACATTAATTGCTTTCAGATAGAAGTAAACCCACTAACTTATTGAAGACATTTCTTCTGAAAAACAATAGATTTAAATCAAGGAGTGATAAAGTAATTAAACAGAGATGGGGAGGAAGCGTAGAGAACCATATTAATACCATATTGAACCATATACAATTCATGTCTACACAGTTTTAAATTAGGATTATTTCCACTATCAAAGCTTTCCTCAAGTAAATACATCTTTCTTTTAAGAACAAACAGAATTCTAGAACAGAATTCCAAGCTAGCTAGGTGTGATTACTTAGTATAACAGCAAGCAGTCACCTTACTTTATTCTACACGTTGGAGCTTTTTAAAAAAATGTATTTACAAATAATCAGTTCTTTGGATCCCTTCAACATATACCAAATTTTCAAAGCTCTAATTTCCACATTATTCTCCACGCCATATATGAAGCACAGAAAAAGAGCATATAGTTTCCTCATTTTAGAACTCATTTCTTATAAGTTTCTCTGAGGAGTCAGTAGACAATGTTCGTGTTCAGATGCTTTTAACTAAAATGCTCAACCAAGTGGAAGTTATTTCTTAACTTACTTGGTTATCTCTAGGGCGAGTAGCAGCATTACATTCTCTGTCATCATCCAAAATAACTCTGTAAGTCCCAGTAACACATCTGACTGCACGCATCTGGTATCCACGTCCACACGTTACAGTACACTGTCAATAATGTCACACACTTGAAATAGCACTATGTTTAAATGAAATTGTTTTTTTAATTACATTTTCTATTTTAAAACTCTCTCTCTAGCATAAATAGGAACATGTATTGGGATGGAGGTAAATTTCTTCACATCAGATCATATGTTGTTAAAACAGAATTTACAACAAACCATTATTTTGGTTATTGCACAACAATACTTGCAAAATATCACCACTTCCTCTTTTTCCCACTCTGCCCCCTGCAGTATGTTGGAGGGTGTGCAACAGACTGGGAGGGGATGAAGCCAGGACTGCTGACCCTGAGCACAATTAGACAAAGAACATATTTTTGAACAGTACTTTTACATTAAGAGACAGAAGCTCTTTTCTTATTGAAGATCAAAACAAAACAACCAAATACTGACTTTTCTCGTTTGCTATTATTTAACATATATATATCAATGATCTTAATTCAAGCTATAAGTTAAATGTGTTGGTGCACCTATAAATACTTGGTCTTTTACTTTCCGCATTCATTTGAATGCTATGCTATCTACATTTTCATTATTTGGGAGATTAAACATGTTCATGAGAAATATCATTGGTAATTTTTTATATTAAGGCTCAAAGTTAGTGGCTATTTGAAGCATTTAATTTACATGGGGGCATTCCTAAATTACAGGCCAGACAAATCAATAGAACCAGACAGACATGTGAACCAAAACACCTTCAAATATCTGCTTAAGTCCCAATTAAAATGCATAAAAGGTTTTGTTCTGTGATCACTCATGGTCTGAAATAGTAACAAAAAGCCAGAAATACTTATGTACTCACTGCTCCCCAAGGCCCTACTTGCCAAGATGCGCATTCAGGAAGTTCACATGGCGTTACTGATCCTGGTCTGTCATTCAGATTACAGAAATCATCTCTCAGTTGTTCATCATTAAGTTGGCACCATACTTGTCGATGCTTCATTCCTTTGCCACAAGTCACAGGGCACTGTAAAATAATATTATTAATCAGGTTGTAAAAACTTCACTTTTCTATAGTAAGCTGCAGGATTTTGAAGATTACATAATTCACAAAAATATTCCATGAATGTACATCATGCAACAGAACCAGTTCTTTTGTGAGCTTTCCATTTCTAGTAAACATCAACTCAAACATGTAATATAAGTAAATCACTATCAAGTTTCTAAAGCCATAAAATATCAGTGCACATATCACAGCTTTCACTGGGAACCTGTTTAAACCATCCATCATTCTATTACACCTATAAAATCTACAATGAAATGGATATAATTCCACTCTCCAGTTGGCTGAAGGTTCTTTGCTACAGAAAAAAAGGCAGGTACATGTATCAATGTATCACCAGATAAAGGAGCTTTTGCTATATCACTTTAACATAATTAAATTTATTAGAAAAGAATTAAATCTAGGTGTGGTTTCCAGAAGTTCTCATGCTATTTGTACACCTGAGAGGCATATCAGCATATGACTGAAGAATTTTTACTTTCATGTGCCTCAAAATAATCAGAAAAAAACACAGTTCAGATTATTTTTATATTGACGATCAGGCCCAAAGGAGTCTTAAATTTTACATGATCCATTACCTCACTCCACTCACTAGCAGACCAGCTTGGACATAAGAATTCATTGCAACTCTCTGTTACAACTCTTGGAAGTTCCTGACATTCCCTGTCAGGAAGATGACGACCCAAGTTGTTCAAACAGAAAGCTTCTCTGGTTCTGATACCTCTTTCACAGCTCCTGGAACACTGCAGCATTCAGATGATATTATGAAATAGGAAGCATAGCATGAGAAACACAGGTCAGAATAGGTTACCAGTCTTAAAGATGAAAATCATAGTGCTAGACAAATGTAGCTATATCAAAGTTATAGATGGTTACTGTGTTCACTTTGGATAAATTTGGCACCTTGTTTAGTAGTTTGAAGACAAAACTCATTAACAAAGGTTAAAGCTGAAATTGTACTTATTCTTTTTCTCCAATACACACAGTACTAAATTATTAAGGCTCCAAATAAAATACACACCTTTAGCACACTGATATTCTCCGCTGACTTCTAAATACAAGCTGTGAACTATTGTAGACAGCTAGAGTTTCTTAGAAGAATATGAGGAATTATGTCCAGCAGTTACCAAAATCCAGAGACTGGTATTAGCTCTTCCAACAACATCTCATCTGTATAACGTTATTTTCTTTCAGTTACTTAAACTAAAAATATATATATTCAGAAAAAACAAGAGTTGTTATGAACACTAATTAGAAGTCTAATGCTAAAAGGTTTTGAATTTGTACCTCTGACCATTCTGGATTTGTCAAGCATTATTTTCTTTTAGTTAATTAAACTGGAATATATATATATACATAGAAACCAAGATTCCCTACAAACGCTAACTAGAACTATAATGCTATAATTATAAGGTTTTGAATTCATACCTCTGACCATTCTGCGTAGTGCCAACTTGTTAACATACAGTCGCCGTGACAGGCCTCTCTGGTTGGTGGTTTCTGCTGATCAGCACAGTATCTATCGTCCACCAGAGCACTGAGTCCTTTTGAAACAGAGTACTTCATGCAGTGGATTTCTATAGATCGATACCCTGGGCCACACTTTGATGTACAGTCACTTTTGCCAATACTGTGCCACCTACAAAGACAAACTGTTATAGAAAGCTAACTATGATTTATTAAGTTAATTAAGCACTCAGAGAAAGTACCTAGAACTGCATTTTAGAGAATAGCTAGTCATGACTGGAATTTTCAAAGCAATATAAAAGAATTTAACTCATAGTTTTAAAAACATCTTCTTAAATTTAAAGGACCTTTTGTCTAAATCTCCCGGGTGACTTTGAAAAATATAAGCTATAATTCTAATCCTTCATACTCTGAACACTTCACTGAGGGCTTAATTGGAGTGGGAAAAAGAAAAAAAAAGTCTGTATTTCACATTAGTTTCAGTTACAGGAACAATTCTGGTGAAAAACATTGTGCTCAGTAATAAAATTTTCTTGTGCCAGCACATGGAGAACTGATTCAAAATCCTAACAAAATACTTCGAGCTTTATGAATATAAATTAGAAAAAACACATTAATTCTACTTAATTGCAGAACTGTAGGCCTGATGTATAAACCAACTATATAAATAGTTATATATATAAAAATAGATTTGAGAAAGGAGGGAAAGGTTGGAGAAGAGATGGATGAGAGAAGGAGGGGGAGTGGTGGAAGGAAGAATAAAGCAGTCAATTACTTTGTTTCAATCTCTATAAATAAAAGTAAGTAAGACCACGGTCATTCAATTAGTGAGGAACCTCTTTTTACCTTAATTCACACTCTGTATTACACTCTTCAGAGACATCTGGAACAGGAGGTATATGTTCACATCTTTGATCAGACACTACCACATGATCACTTTTACGTATGCACGTCATTCTTCTTCTTCTAATTCCTTGGAAAGAAGAAAAGTGAAAAGCAGGTTGAAATAAGAGAGCCTTTTTACAATAATGGATTTCATTCATCATTTAGGAATTTAGCTGAGATACCCCATTAGCATTAATCTTTGTATACAGCAAATTCTGCTGAAACATGCTGCTCTGTGCAGCTGGCTACCTTCCTGGTGAGAACAATCTCATCCTAATCACATTTGCCACTGCGTTACCTAAGAGGTCATGACCCTTTCTTTAAGGAAGCAGAAAGTTTGAGCACAAAGTACCTAAAAGACCTTGAGTCTTTCAGGTTGGAGAAGTAGCACAGTTGGCGGATGTTATGCCTCTCTAGTACACGAGTATGTCTTCAGCCTGACTCAAAATTGGCAGAAATTCACATCTATCTCAAGTACAGGAAAGCACCTGCTAATGGGAGTATCTATAAAAAAAATCTGAGCATGAACAAGTCATGGATAACACTTTATACATATTGTGGCTCTGTTTTTAGGCTGTAATAGCATATGGAATATTGGTTTAAAATTATATTTCCAAATAACTCCATTCAAAGTAGCAGAACACAGAAAAATACTAGACCAGTCAGTCACCATCTGGAAGTACTGTAACAGCTGCTTAATATATCTTAGTAGACATACAATTATAAAGGATGCACTAGACTTGATTCAACTATTTTATATGAACCACTCCCACAATTAAAAAGGGAGGGAACACAAACATAATTCTGGGTATAGAACTATACCGAAAAGAGGAAAAGTGAAGCCCTTCTGCCCTTAAATGCTATGTGCACCCAAAGTTTACTGAAAATGCCGAGTTTCTTCCTTACAAGCAGACAAAATCTCAGTACTTAAGACTAGTCCCTTCCTAAATGCCATCAGCTCTTTGGATCTGATGACAGAAGAATTCACAGTACCTTGGCACATCCTGCTGCAGTCCTGCCAGGGTCCATAGGGATCCCACGTAAACAGATCACTTCTGTCTTCTATTGGAATATTGAATGAATAACGCACATCAGGGTTGTATAAATTCCCTACACACAAAACCTTAATTGAGATAAAATAACTGTTTTTTCAGTAAATTTGAGCATGACATAAGATTATGAACACAATGACCACGTAGCCAATTTTCAAGTTCATGAAAAAAGGTAAATATTCACCTGTAAGGTTAACTCCTCTTCAATCCTATCAGTGCTGTTAATTCGTTCTACCGTATTGTTTGAACCATTGTACTCAAAAATTGCTCCATGTATGTTGATTTCTCTTTTTGACATGCTTACAACAAAGTTTCCATTCAAGATAAAATTCCCATGAATATCAGATAACGCTGTAAGTAAAATAAAATATATAAGTAAAGCTTCTATTTTCATTCGGAGTTTCTTTCTATCAAAACTTCTAAAAACACATCTTTGCATCAACACAGCTTTGTTTTAGTCTACTTGTAAGATTTTGAAGTTGTATCAAACATTTTCTAATGCATTAATTCAATCCCAATCATTAGCAGCTTTCATTTGAGCAGTTGTTGTTTCTCTGCAATAACATTTACGTTTAATAATATTTGTTCTGCTGAAAGCTGAGTACAGTCACACTTTAAATTTAGTTAGCTTTACATTAATTTAGTTAGGTACTGAAGAAGACAACAAACATCATTCATATTTCTGTCCTATTCCACAGTGCACGTTCTTGTACTTGTTGAAGCTATTTTTAGGTAAGTAGCTATTAAAAGTAAATTCTGAAGTAAAAAAAAAAAGGGAATTATTATGCATTCAGAATAATAATAATCGTTTTATTATAATAGCAGAGAAGAATAGTAAAGTAAACATTAATAAAACAATGGAAAAAGAGAGAAAGAAACAATGCATCAGTATACTCTCAGGCACTTCAGAGGTAACATAATTACTGTGAAATAAAACAGCCAAGATCTTTGTTATCATTCACTTGTCATTTCTTTGTTTCTATCACATACTTGCAAATTTATAAATAAATCTATCAAAATACCATCTTTACACTCAGACATGTCAGAAGAATAGAAAAAACATGAGAAATCTGGTAAGTTTGCTGACTGCTCCATTTCTAAATATGTTTTCGGTATTTATAAGCTCAAATGCCTGCATTACTCTCTAGTTGGCTCACGATGATCTAATTTTCATGGCCACAACAAACTCAAAAATTGTCAAAATCATACAGTATGCTATAACTTGTCTTCTCTGACAAGGGAGGCATTTAGGAATCAGATTTCTGATTCCTACCATCATTCTACTATCATCTCGTTTTTATTAAAATTAACACCTACTGAGAGAATCAGGCAGGTGGTATTGTATGTAATTACATATTTGCTCTAAAGACTTTATCAGGTTTCTGACAACATGTGTCTAGAGCAGACTTCTGACATGAGCACGAAAACTATCATATGTCAGTGTTGTATGCTGGAGGCTTTTACCAAGGTAGTTGTCATCTTCTGGTTTCCCTGAGTAGCTGTGCTGCCGAATATCAATGTTTGTTGCTCCTTTGGGAATCTTTACTACAACATTGTAACCTGCAATGTAATTATTCACAAATTAACCACAGATAAAAATACTCAGATGCTAGCAGATATGAACATATATTTAACTAGTTTTATTCAATAAATCCTATCATGCACCACCAACCATTACTTCTGAATACTCTCATGTTTTCAGGATGGAAACATGAATATCTTTATGTATCTTTTTTCTCTAAGTCAGTTGAATTGAATTTTTATTTTCATAGCTGAAAAGACACTAAAATTCATTCCTGTGTTCAGAAATGTGAATTCTGTTCTTTAACAATAACATGCGTTCACCTAGAGAGCAGTCGAGTATATCATATGGGACTCAGGAAACATGGTAGCTGCTCACAGTTTAGACACAAAACTTTCATACATGTCTAAATGAACCAAAGTACTTCCATTCTCTGTACAACTGAGTTAGGTTTTCCCTATCTTACAAAAGCACTCTACAGAACAAGTCCTAAATACTCAAATGGCGCACAATAGATGTAGATTTACTGGACAAACAAGCTACGCCAGATCCACATTCTGCTACTGCAAGCGTTACCATGGCAAGCATCCTCTAGAATAAAAATGCTTCACAAATGAGTCATTGTTTCCTGCAATACCTCCAATCAGTATTACGGTATCCTTGTCTTCAGGTAACAAAATCAGATGCATACTGATCTACTTTTCATATCTGTTGCTCTGTACTTAAGTATAGGCTAAAAATAAAGTAGTTTCTCACAGATGCTAATTACAAATTCAAAAGGACCACTGTGACTAAGAACAACTGAATGTGGCAAACATAGGAAAGAATAAACAAAAACATGCAATCTGAGGCATTAATATAATCTTTGCTAACTTTGCCACTTGTTTTGCTGTGTTTAAAAGTCTTGCTTGTATTGAACTTTAGTTAGTTGACTCACCTCTGCAGGTAGCAAATTAAACAGGAATAGTCTTTTGAGTTTCTTAATTCACTAACTTCCCAGTACTTTTAACCTAGTAAAACCATGCACTTAAAAGGAACGTTTAAACTAATCACAGGCCCATCAAAGTTACCAGGTGGGGGCAGCACTGCAACTGCACGATTTGCTATATGCTCTGGATAAAAACAGCCTTTGGTCTCTGTGTAGCGCTACTGGGAAGAAAAACAAACACACACACACACACAAAAGGCCCTCATCTCTCACACCAAAAACCTTGTAGAATACAGAAGACAAAATATGGGAGGAAACTACAAATAAAATTGCCTAGCATATTGTCAAGGATAAACAGGACACTGGATCACATACTAAGGCAGTGAGAAAAAGAGTTTTCCAGGAAATCCTCAGAAGCTCTAGTCTGCTGCAATTATAATAACCAGCATCATAATTATGCTCACATAATTAGATGACCATTTTCTAAACTGGGAGTAAGGCAAATTAGCATTTCATCACAGTGAATTTCTTATGATTGTTTCACTGTCATTTCAACACTTAATGATCCTCGTAACTATATGAATACCGGCACGTACCACAAACTGCTCTTGCCTAATTCCAAATTCCTCCTCAGTAAAATGGCTTGTGACATTATGGAATGGCACTAGTTACAGTTAGAAGAAAAAGACCAAGTGTACACTTTGGCAAGCTTATCTAGTGATATAACAAAGAGGAGGGCCACAGAGATGATCAGAGGGCTGGAGCACCTGCTCTGTGAAGAAAAGATGAGAGATTCAGGCTTGTTCAGCTTGGAGGAGAAAAGACTCCAGGGAGATCTCATTGCGGCCCTCCAGTACTTGAGGAGAACTTATAAGCAGGAGGGAGACTGACCTCTTACATGGACTGATAATGACAGGACAAGGGAAATGGCTTTAAACTAAATGGGAAGATTTAGGCTAGATGTTAGGAAGAAATTCTTTGCTCAGAGAGTGGTGAGGCACAGGAACAAGCTGCCCAGAGAAGCTGTGGATCCCACTCCCACCAGAAGTGCTCAGTGCCAGGCTGGATGGGGCCCTGGGCGGCCCTGACCTGGTGAGTGGCAAACCTGCTCATGGTAGGAGCACTGAAACTAGACAATCTTTTTTAATCCAAGCAATTCTATGCGATTCTGAGAACTAACGACACTCTGTCTTATCTAGAGCAACAAGTTGAGAAACTTGTTTTATTGTACTCTATATAATGAATGTAGTCATCTAGCTTCCCATTGTAAATAAAAGCTCCTATATAATTTATTTCCTCAGAACACATAGCACTACAGTAAATCAGTTAGAGCATCTAGGAAAGCAAATGACATAGTAACTTTCAAATCAGACTACCTTATGTCACAGATTGTAAAAATAAAAAAACCCAACAAACTAGGAGCTTCCATTTTTCATCATTTACTTTTTAATATAAAATGATAGGGTTTTTTCACAAAATGAAGATTTTATTGCTTTGTGGAATTAATTTCAGTTAGAAGTAAATAAGTCTGAGATAACACAAAGCTTTTAAACAACACAGTGACAATCTACCATAGTTAAATGAATGGTGGCTTCAGCATACTATTTATTTGTATGAAATGTATCTGTGATGTAATTCGTGTGATACCTGTAGTGATGGAAAACAAAAAACTACATTCTTCCGTAGTGTTTTGACCACATATTCAGAAATCCAGTCTCTAATAAAAATAGTTGTTTGTGTCTTCTTCCAGCATCTCTGGACAGACAGAAGAAAAGTACAGGAGGAGTAGTTGTATCCCACCTCTAAGTTTTCTGATACATTTTTCATGGCACAAGGCCTCTGCCTGGAAAAAATAAATAAATCCAGCAGGATGCCAAATACGCTTTCCCTGTTGACCATTAACTCCTTTGTCCACAGAAGATCCTATTTGGCAGCTCTCTAGGTGTCATTTTCACTTTGCCTGTGGTCTCTTTCAACCGCTGAAACCGCATGATGAGGCCTTTTGGAATTTGATATGAAACCAGAGATTACTTATGCTTTTTGCTCTAAGTATTGAACTGTTCTTTTCACCATAGCACAGATAGATTTTTCACTTGAATGGGTCACTGTGTCACAGTGCTTTCCTGTTCATCTTGAAAGGGCATGAGTGAAAATTGGGGATATTTTTTGTTAGCAGAGGCTGAAAAGATCATACACTGAAATCCCACTTCCTCAAACATACAATTTCTAAACCACACTGAAATGTACATTAAGATTTTAAAAATACAAACATACCATAACGAGCACGGTTGAAAGTACCTGCAAGTGTCTTACATGAAGAATTATCACCACCACAGATTCCACATTTGTCTCTCCTTGCCTTGGAATTCAAAACATGATCACAGCCTGCTTGCTACAAAAAATATAATGCTGTGTCATTCAGCCCAGTAGAAAACAGTGAAAACACACAATGTTAGCTTCCCACTCCCCAAAAACATCTTCATTCACTGTATATATCTAGTCTTCTTTGGCAATTCATGAAAAACCTTCTTACACTTTAGTATACTGTGATGTATGGGAAAAACTATAGTTCTGGATTATACATTCTTAATACAACAAATTCACTTAATATGTCAAGAACTGTACAAAGCTACCTAGAAGTATTTAAAGATTTTGTATAAAAATATCAACATGGTATGTAAACTCAGGTGTATTTACATGAAGTCTTGGAATTCTAAAATGACTTTGTATGCGTGCACGAATATCAATTCTATTCCAGTCTGTTGTGACTGCAAAATGAGAAGGAGAATACACGTAGACTAGCACAGAAACACTTCTCGTTTATAAATATTTACTTAAACTTCCTTTCTTTTTTTTTTTCCCTACGATCATAAACAGGATTGCTCTCTGGCATTTCCTCTTTCATTTTGATATACATCCAAACAAAAAGCTACATTTTCTCCTCATTCTGAATTTAGCCAGTTTCACTGAAATCAGCAAACCCACTTAGGATGGACAAAAAAAGTCTTGAACTTTTTATAATATATCAGTTTGTTATTTTCTAACAAAATCTGGTGGGCATTTCCATAACTTCTATGAAACACGTTTAAATGATCCCTTTCCAGAGTCTGTTCATCCCAACTTTGCAGTGAAATCATAAATATGCAATCTATCTACCCTTGCATTTTCTGACTTCTTCACTTCTTTGATAGAAGAAATATGATAGCAATAAACACACAGCATGATTCTTTCCTCCCTTTACACCAATTTCCGATCAGTTTCCCTCTGCTCTCTCTCGGACAATAATAACACATCAGGCTTAATGAGGAAAGACTGTTCCGATTCAGCTGTATGTGCTTTGCTTAATTGCTTCAATTTCCAGATCTTAATTTGGTAGGGATTAAAATCAAATTAAGTAAATTCAAAACATCTGGTTTTACATATTTTCAATAATGGCTATTTCAGTGTATATTTACTTAATATCTATTCTACAAGCTGTTAAAACTGATTTTAATAATTAGTAAGTTTAGATTTAAATACCCTGCATAAGCCTTGAACACAAAGGTCATTGGTTTCTGCTCCACAGGGAGTACCATCAGCAACTCTGTCCTTCAGCTGATAGTAGGAAGTTGTTCCAGAAACTCGGCAAAAAAGTTTACAGCGATCTTTCATTGAAACTGGAAAGAAAATCCAACAGGTTTCTTGTCTGTTTTATTACTTTAGTTAAAGAAACATTTGTATTTTATGTATTGGAAAAAAAAATTGTAGTTACTTACTACCACTGTATTTTGGAAGCCAGCGAACAGCAGATGTAAGACCATTGATGTTAAAATGTTTGCCATCAAATTCAGAGCACTGTTGCTCCCGGAAATCTTTTTCGCCCTTTGGACATGAATCAGTATTACAGGAGCGAAATTTCATCCTGCGGCCAACACAATACTTTCCTCCATTTCTTGGTCTAATAAAAACAGATAAATATAAGATGTTGTCCCTTGTTTTTTAAAATTCCTGTTTGTCATGAAAATTTTCACAGAAGCAATATCTCCTCTGTAATTTTAAATTATTATGCTAAAGAGTTGACAAAGACAGAATATAAAATTAGGAGCAGATATACTCTTTTATGTACTCTTAATTTCAGTTTCAGCTTGGAGATCAAAAGATCTAAAACATGAAAATTGTGGACAACACTTTGTCTACTCTTAAGTCTAATGTACATTTCCTAACTTGGTAATCCCGTTACACAATACTTCCATACCAGCAGGTTCTTGGAAAGGAAAAAATAATCAATGGCATATTGGTAGCATCAGCTTCTACAGACTGATGGAGGCCTATTTAATCAAGATCTAGTCTACTGACTCTTACTCACCAGGGAAAATAAAATAACCTGGGGTGATTCCACTGAGGTTCATTTATCCTTCTGATAATATCAAGACGGCATTACTTCCTAAGAAAAGCCAATAGCCATAACTGCACCTCTTGCTCTGTAGAAGTTAAGGGTAAAGTTCTCTCTGACTTTTGCTACAGAGAATGAAGCCCACATGGATTATGCAGTCAATGGAAGTTTCTTACTATAATGTAAACTGTAATTGACTCTGCTGTAATCAGTGTTGCTTGTGAATCTTATTGGTGGTAGCTATGAGAGTCTTAAAACCAAGCAAATCAATTGTTTCACTAAAAGGATTACTAGGCAGCATAACCGTTTTTGTTTTGCAACTTCTAGTCCAGAGAAAGTATCACAATGTTTAAGTAAACCCTCAGTATATAGAGTAAAGCTAGAAAACAAGACTCTAAACCAAAGTGAGTCTTCATCAGTATCTATAAATGTGAATGATATAGTTGACGCAAAAGCACTCTAGAAGTTCTAAGCAGACTGGAGTCTCTAGACTCATCCCTCTTTTCACACATGGCTAAAACACATTTATTTTACTGGTGTTTTGAATGAATTCATGAAACCATAATGCCTTCATAGTATGTTGAACTAAACCATTATGTCGTAATTCCTTCACTGTGTTCTAATGAAGAAGAACAAGAAAAAACATACTCTGGTCTGTTACAGAGCCTGGTGGTGCTCTTGATTCCACCTCCACAAGTTCTTGAACATGAGCTATAAGGTCCCCATGGTCCCCACTCTCCATCTACTGGACGCATCTCCAATTCTCTGCTCACACAAATTCCATGGCGGCAGTGCTGCGAAGTTGACAAAGTAAGATTTCTAAGTTAAGCAAAAGGTTACAATATATATTAGTACAGAAAGAAGAAAACTGACTTCAGCCATCTTCTGAAGCATCAAAGACTGTCCACAACTGAACGCAAAAGAGCAAACCGGATGAAATACAGAGAATCGGTGCTCATACACAAAAGAGAAAATTCCATATTTTAGATGACCGACTGCAAACTCAGGACTAGACTGATGATCCAATTTGTTGTCAGAATGGGTTCTCACAGCCACATTGACAGTGGCTTACTCCATCATTCCCTGCAGTACATATATGGATCAGTCACTAGACTCATCAGAACAGATCATATCAACTCAACTGCTTGTTATTTATGAAGCTTAGGCTTTGCATTTTCACTTTCTATGGCACAGAACAGCTTGGTATTACCCACACTCCTAAAGGCTTTTGTCCAACTAAACTCTCTAGCACATAAAAATAATTCAAGGACCTCTGATACACAGAAAATAAGACAATCCAAGAATTCCAACCCTTTCAGAAATTGATTTAAATGTTGCATATAGTTTCTCAAGAGTTATTCTACCATGAGTATTTTTTCTGACTGCCTATTCTTTGGGATGGACTCCTTGAGCTGGGAGGAGGTGATATTTGAATACTAACCATCTTTCTTTGGCCTCTCTTCCTTCTAAGACCTTATCCCACAGTATGCTACCAAGCAGATCCTTGAAGAGGTCAAAATCTGCTCTCCTGAAATCCATGGTTGTGAACTGCTATTCAATCTCCTCTCTACCTTCAGATTCTTGAACTCTACCACCTCATGGTCATCACAGCCAAAACTGCCTCTGACCTTCCCACGTACAACAAGTCCTTCACTGTTAGTATGAGGTCCAGCAGAGCACATCTCCGTTCCAGCTCCTTGATCACTTGGAGAAGGACGTTATCAAAGCATGCCAGAAACCTCCCGGATCATTAAGGTCCTGTTGTGTTGTCCCACCAATAGGTAACAAGGTATCTCAAGTCCCCTGTGAGGACTAGGACCTTGTTCTCCAAACAGGACTTTGTTAAAGAATCAGGTTCTCCATTATGAACTATACCGAAACTCTTAATCCAATTTGGTAGTAAAATTGTCTGCCTGTATAGCCCTTGGTCATGCTGACTCTTGAGCACTGTCTATGCATTTTAAGCCCTCAAAGTCCTCCTCTGAGAATATGATCAATCAAGGTGATTTAAAGCTCAAAGCAAGTACAGAACCAAAGCCAGATCTATCTTGCTATAGAAGCCATTTAAATGTTTCAGCAAACTGGCCAGATCACTCGCTTGATGCTAAGACTTTCAGCCAGTGAAATAATGACATCATTTTGGTGTTATCTGCATATCACCACAGTGCTTACTGTCAGTTATTACTCTTACTTTTTTCCAGATGCCTTTAGGATTCCTTTGTACCTCAACCTTCTAGTACCTTTATGAGGTAAACTAACTACTAACATAAAAGATATGGATGCAGTTTATGAAAGTCAAAGGTAAACATGAGGAAACATTAAGATCTTGCATATGCAGGAATTGTCATTAACATCTTCTGAAATATTTTCTAAACTATAGGCTGAGGATTCTAAGTCTCACATCACAAAACTTATACTGCATCCAAATATCCAAATATGACACTAGGATCTAGAGTTTAAGTTCTTCTTCCTTCCGCAAAAACATTCACTGCAGCTTGAAGGGAGAACTCAGGAAAAGACAGAGTTGTAAAATGAAATTTTATACCCACAACAGCATTGTTCTGATCTATAAAAATGCAAAGCACATGTTCACATCTGGGATTTTAATAGCTTATTCAACAAACTTGTCTCAGCTATTATTCTGCTGCTGCATTCCTACAGAAGCAACATGATGAAGTCACAGTAGAAAACTCAGGCACCAGACGTATTCCAGATGTTCCTCAATGCTTGCTTGAATCAAACTCAAACCCAAACCCAACCCAAATCCACATGCAATTATTACATTTTCAGAGATGAGAGGGAGGGTCAATGGTACAAAGTTTGGGATCAGTGGATCTACAGGTACCCAGATTCGTATTTCTTAACTGCCTACTTACAACAAGCAGTTTGACTTGTAAGTATGGATTAAACAGTGATTTGATAAACTGATTTCCAAGTATTTCCAATATATCTCACATCTTACTGTACTTGCTAAGTCTCCTGGAAAGCAAATTTGAAAGAAATTATTACAGTGTTAATTGTCAGGCTATGCTAAACTTAACTGAATCAAGAGTAACAGATATATGTAGAAGAGCATGCTATACAGTGATTCTAGTTATACAGATTCTGCATATAACCCAATGAGCAAGGACTAGATAAGAACATCTACCCCAATGAATGTAAAAGTTCAAAAATCTCTGAACTGCCATTTCTGGCTGTATTTATCTCTTTGGAGTGTTCCCATTTATCACCTTGAAATAAATGTTTTACTGTAAATCTCTCCGTGTCATCTGCTGCAAATGAATCTATGGAAAGCTGCTGCTGCACATTAGATCTATGTCTGATGTGCCTCTTCCTACAACACATGTACATCTTACAGCCTTGACAAGTCTGCTTTCAGAGAAAAGGTCAAGTATGGAATCAGGCAAACCAGACCACATCGAGACATGAGGTCTACACCATAGAATAACAATGAAAACAGAGTGGTTAGTAAAGTGAATAAGTAATGCAGAAGAAATTGAGTTGTAACTAACTAAAGTTGTACCTACAGCATCTCAGGTCTCTGTAATACTGGTTCTCAGAGAAGTCTACATTTATTATTCAGACGACATCAACTATTTTAAAACATATTCTAATAACACACAATTTTAATCATTTTTTCAACATTTTCACTTTTTTTTCCTTGTGAAAAATCTGAATACTTATTTCCCCCCTTGTAATACTCCCACAGAAAACACACAGTTTTTCTAAAATCACATCTGATCAGAAAAATATTTCATGAAAATCCCTGTTTATAGGAAAAGTTCTTTGTTTGACCCTTAAAAAAATTTTACTCTGTTCTTATAGCTCAAAAGATCCTCCGCTGCTTCCCAGACTGCTAACACCTCCACTAATCACCTCTATTAAAATCCATCTGAATTCTTCATACTTACTTTACATATACTTATATACACAGTGAACTATTCTTTTGGAATTATTACCCACATTTATTGCACTCATGAGGAAGCCAAGCAATACAATGATTTTAAAGGAAATCAATACATCAGCAGAAACCAACAACAGCAGAACAGCAAATATACCTCAGAATTAGAGACTGGCACTTCGCTTACTGATCAAAATAATCTCTTCTTGATCTGCATTCACATACTAAGTGTCCTTCTTATGTGGCTATAAAGGGCTCAGGACAAAATCTAAATTAATTCTATAGTTATTATGGGCATTTGTAGAGACACAAACTCAACATACCATCTAAATCTGCAGTGAATGGAAGTAATAAACTTTCACTCATAAATATTGGGCATATTCTTTCCAATAGGACCAAAGTTTGTATCATGTCAATTCCCCCTTGTTAGTAAAAAGATTTTTCCAGACTACTCTGAAATTTGTTCTTTCATTGTTACATAAATAGCAAACTGCCATTATGAACAGGGACAGTGGTTCAGAAGACTTCTCTAAATGAAGAGATCTTCATAAAAGAGGTGACTGCTAAATCAGTTTCACTGTATCCAGGACATCAAAAACCTTGGGTCAGAATCAAATATCTACTGGCTATCCTCCTAAGAGGAGGTAGGTTGAAAACCGTGGAATCATAGAATAGCCTCAGTGGAAGGGACCCATAAGGATTACTGAGTCCAAAATGGTCCTTGAACTCCAGCAGCTCAGTGCCATCCCCACTGCCCTGGGCAGCCTGTTCCAGGCCCGACCACCCTCTGGTGAAGAATCTTTCCCTAACTCTCAACCTGACCCTCCTCTGATGCAGATCCATGCTGTTCCCTCTGGGCCTTGTTACTGTCAACAGAGAACAGAGTTCAGCACCACTAAAACTGCAAATGCCTTAAATACAGCTTTTTGAAGTCATCACAACAAAAGTGCTGCAAGCACAAAACATGAATGTATTTAGCATGCTTGTATTTAGCGTTAACTCGTCACCATGGCTTATTCCCATTAAAATCAACAGAAAAGGAGCTGTGCCTTACGCAAGAAGATATGACAATTTGTCCGATTAATGGCTGCTCTTTCTTGCATCTTTTCAGAGGTAATGACTGTAATTAGCTTTTCACTTCCTAGAGAAAACTGTTTGGTTTCACTGCAATAATTGCATAAAGTAGGCTTTTGAATTCTTGTACAAAAGAAGTGCTCTGCTGTTGGCAAATTTGAGTCAATTGAATTAAAGTTTACATATAAAGTTTATAAAAATGATGACCTTCCTTTCTGATCAATGACTGACTGAAATATTTGTAAAACGTTATCAGATGTAATCAAGCAAAGCTTCCTTTGCAACCTTCAAATAGGTTTTCCTAATTTTGCAAGAGAAAAAGAAACCATTTGCAAGACATTGTTTACCCATTAAATTGTTATTCTTTAAGGCAGTATTTTCAAACTCCTCACTCCTATGTATTGTGAAATACAAAAATAAAAGAAAAAAAAGCAATCCTTGAAGATTAAAAGTTATTGTGGGAAATTTAATAATAACATAATAGTAATGTAGTAGCTTTTTCATATGGAAATTAAACCAGATTTTTAAAAAATCACGTCTGAACCTATAAAACTATTGTAAGATAAAAATACAAGTTTTCCCACCGCCCCTGAAGCTGGCCAAGCACACTACTACTTAAAGCACCTTAGCATAACAAACCTGCCAAACATAAGATAATCTTATCACTGTCATATTTAAGCATGTCAAAATCTCTGAAATACTTATTTTCACAGTCAGCTGATGGGTGAGAAAATATTTCTGTTTGCTAGTGGTGAAATGAGACATGGAGAAGCCGAAGATTAGATCAGCAAAGAACTCAAATGTTTCACTTCTGCTCACATCTCTAGCTACATGCAAATCCAACACTAAAACCCTCACATCCTCACTACTAACACCGACTTCAACTAACATCCATTCATACTTCTGTCTCTATCAAGATATTTTAAGTGCTTTGTGCAAGGTATTTTAAGTGCTGTAGGTTACTCAGAGGATACAGATCAAAATCTGTGTTCAAAAAAAACCAAAACCTGCCAAATGAGGAAATAGTGAGCTGCCCTCTCATTCTCTAAACAATTGAAATAAATGAAATAAAGCTACATGCAGGGTTCAGGAAATCCAGTTTCTACTTCTTCCTTTTTACATTAAAAAAAATGTAATCCATACCTCATATGGGTAGAGTGTAAGTGCAAGAGAAGTTCTGGTTTTCAGCCCTGAACAAATCCAAGTATGTTGAATTGTATTATAGTAGGCAAGAGAGACTATGAGCATGAGTTACATGCGGTTAAGGTACTTGCTGGAATAGATGAAGAGCTACTGATAGATACTTTCACATTTTGTCTGAAACAGATAGAATACACAAATATCTTCTGAAGCTAGGAGTCTGATTCAAAGATTTTTCCCAAAGAATTGTATTCCTGTACTTAATTCACTCACACAATTAGTTCTAGCTCAGTGGAACAGCCTCAATAAGAGAAACTGGGGAATACACTTTTGAGATGCATCCTTCTTAGGAAATTCTTCTGTGTTGCACTACTACAAACTACTTTTTTGAATTATCTAAAGTTTTCAAGCAACAAAAGAGAAGATGGCAACTTCCACCCGAGGTCTTCTGCCTACTTTTTACCAATATGACACCCGTAAACTATTATCATTATTTTGAACAGACAACCTATGTTATTTATGTCATAACAGTACAAGACTAAAAGAAACTTTGCAGGTTAAGTCAGGTAGATACTGCTTAAGCAATCATTATAGTGCAGGATTAGTACTGCCACACAGCAAGCACTTATCTTTCTTATCTACATCAATGACCTTGCCATATGCAAGCTCTGAGAAACAAATGAAGGCTTACCATTCCCACACCGCAAACCGTTCCATCAGCCAAAGGCATGTGCTGAGTACGACATCCCTTGTGAACTCCCTCTGTGCTCGTGCACCATAAACGTTTGCATTGTTTCTAAACAGAAAAAAAGATTACCTTTGTTGTACTTCTACACTACTTTAGACATCAATTGGGATATTTGCATTGTTTTTCTCATACTACATGGGTTTAATTTTTGCTATTATTTTGTACAGATAACTGCTCCCTCACCCCTCCAAAAAAATGATTTTGCCTAACACTGGGAAGAAACATGGAATGGCTAAAACAGATCTTATTAGAAATAATAAATTACTTCAGATTTTCTAATTAAGTAGATAATTTAATAAAAAGTCATGTAGGAGATTATGGTTGATATTATGCAATACAGTTGGAGTATAATATTCAGATAAAGACACTAACTGAAATTATTTTTAAAAACACACTGATGAGAAACTTAAGAAGAAAACTTTTTCAGATTATTAAAGAGATTCTTTACGGACAAATAACATTCATGGATTAAAAAGACCTCAAAGTAACACCATCTTCAGGACTTTGAATTCCTCTTTACTTTTCTATAATATTCCCATAAAGACTGACTCTTCTTAAACAGTACTTTACCACACCAACAGTCCCACTTAATTCACTTTAAATTTGATCTTAAATTCTCTCCTCTAAACAGTTCCAACAAGCTGTGTGACACAAGTATAGGTATTTGACAAGTAGCTCCAAAATCATCTCGACATCTTGACAGTAACAAATAAGGTCATAATGCTACGCTTGTTATTGTATCTTGTACTCTCAAATAGGCCACATTGTGTTTTGAAATATTTCTATATTTACCTACTCAATTCTGTACATTATTTTCTTTCAGATACCAATTTTGCTTTACAGAATATTTGGTTAATTATATGAAATGTACACTCTAAAAGGCAGAGAAATATCTGACAAAGTAAAAGGAATCTGCACTTCAGATCAAACATTTGGAAAAAGTATTAGAATTATTAAAGTTATAAATTCATAAAACCAGTCAAAGCAGATAAGAAAGATCTGCTAATGTAATACGGTGGCTATAATGTGAAGGCATTTATTAAAAGTGTTGAAATCATTCTTTTTCAGTAGTTGCAGTAAGTTTTAATTTATTCAACTTAGATCTTTTAAAGGAATTATATTTACACTCACAGATGTACAAATCAAAATTAATTCATCCTGATTTTAATCCTATGTATTTCTATAAAACAGAGCAGCGAGGCTTTCCACTGAACTCTTTTCCCTTTTAAGAATAGAATCTTTGACATACTCCAAGATAAAATTCTTACAAAAATGAACTGACTGAGATTTCATTTTTAAGCCTACATTTCAGTACTTTTAATACCTATTAAGCAGGAGTCTGTGCACTGTTCACTCACCAGATAGGGACACACTTGCGACCCAAGGCCAAACATAAGCTCGCACTGCTTATTGACATCATACATTAATCCAGGCAGCTGAGAAGAAAGACCATAAATTCTTCCACTCGGTTTATCTAGGAGGCATTCACCGTAACCAGTGCTGTTGTGAAAACAGGAACAAAACGTGAACTAATCTCTGTTCTGACCTATTAAGGTCATATAAAGAGCTCTCTGATAAACAATGCCACAATATTTTTTAGAAGTACGGTCTTAGTTTTACATTTTGATTATCACTTTACTGAAGCCTTGGAACTACTCATCCTCCAAAGAGTTAGATACCTGTAATTTCTGGGGGATGCAGGCCCTCCAAGTCAGTGGTTAAAGCCAACAACAATATTACAGTGGCATTTAAGCAATAATTTTAACACTTTACTGAATGACACAAAATTGAAAAAAAAAAAAAGCATTATACTGATACATACTCAAGAAATTCAGTGATGTATTTTTGACTGCATTTTGACCAGGTCCATGGACTTGTATGGTAATTTAAAGTTGGAGCCATAACATGGTATTGATGTTTAATTCCAGCTTCTTTACATTTAAAGCTGTCATCATGTGGCACGTTAAATCTAAGAAGCAAAACAAATGAACTCCGAAAAAATTCAGCTCTAAGTAATGGAAATACTTCTGTTGTAACAGCAAAAGCCCCAGATTTACGTCTGAATATACCTTAGAACTGCAATGGCACTCGCATTTTATGACTATCTGACATTATGGCAATCATGTAAGAATTTTACAGCTGTGTAACTCTTTAGCACACCAGCAAAAATTGCGGCGTTTTGGGAGTATGGCATTTTAAATGAACAACCCATCTACTGAACTGAATATACAAGACTGCCAGTAACATATTGCCTCAATATTCACCTTATGATTTTTACTATACAACAACAAACTACAGAGCCCATCAACATCATTTTATGCAACAAATACTTTACCATATTTTATAACTCAGTTTAAGTAACATGATAAATGGCATGTATCTAAATGAACTTCCAGGAGAATGAAAACCAACAAGCTAGCTACTGAGCTCTGTAATGCCATTGTTACCTACACTGTGGCATGCCTCATGGAGCTAGAGTATAGCATCTTTCTGCCATCACTGATGAGGTATGCTTCATAAAATAAAATGCTGTCATCTCCTCTTATTTTTCTGTGTAAAGTATTTCTCTTTGTGTTACTCTATTGTTTTCTGAAAGGATCAAACAGAAGGAAGAATATTTCTGTGTTACATTACAAGTCTTTTCTTAAACTCCTACCACAGCTAGAATGCAAGTACAATTAACAGGGCTATGCTGCACATCTTAGATACCTGTCCCAGTGTTCCAACAAGCTGATATAACAAAAGGACAGAAGATGGCAGATAAATCCAGTACTTCCCATCATCCCAGTTAGCAAATGGCCAGGTTATAAATCTTGTGGTTTCTGTACCTCTAGGTGGCAGGCAGAGCTGACTCCTTGCAAGAGCCAAAACCACTATTCCAAAAGTACACAGACATTCTACTCACCCTTGGAAAAGTGCAACCCATCACTGGCAATTGGTCATATTCAAAAGAAATTTAAAAAAAATTACCTGCTGGGAAATAGGTACTTACACATGTCCAAGCTCATGTGCTATAGTAAAAGCAGCACTTAATCCATTTTCTTCGCTTATAGAACAGCTGCGTAGTGGGTCACACATTGTACCTAGCTCTGCCAAACCTGGAAAATTGAATTATTTTACAAAAGCTTAATAGAATGAGTTTTAACATAGAAGGAATGACTCCATAAATGAATACTACAGCACATGAATTGAAAAAGCCATGTATCAGCTATGCAACCAAACTGACACAAAACCAACTAGCACCCAAAATCACAGTATGTGCAGAACAGCTCTGAAATGATTTCATCTGCCAATTAAATTTTATATCTATTTTCTGATTTTTTCATAAATCCTACAGTAAAATCCTCCTACAGATATTGCTGTTAAATCATACTGATGGAAAAAAATATAACTCACCTAGAGTATCACACTTCTCTCTAGCTCTGCAGATATCTTCCCTTAAAAGAAAAGACTTATTTTAAATTACAAGCAAATGAAAAATACTCCCATTAAAAGTATTTCAGTGTTGCTACATTAGTTACAGCAATTGCAAATCTCAATTCTAAATTTTTAATAATTCTAATTATTTTAAATTTATTTTTATTTAATTTTAAATTATTTTATTCTAATAATTTTTAATCATTCTAAGAATTTGCATTCTTATGAAAGAAGTGATTAACATTCACCAAACAAAGCCCACAGAATTACTTTCTATCTAACTTGCAAAGGATACAAATGATAAACTAAGCTGTTTCTCTAACATGTACGTGAGTATAAATGCTGCTGGAAATGTGCAGATTCCAGAATACATGACACTACTTCATGCAGTAGAGCAGCTGCCAAAATAACAATGTAAAATTCAGGACAAATATCAAACACAGTTTTAGATAAAACAATGCGTCCAATTTAAACATGGAGAAAAAATTAATGAAAAGGAACAAGAGAGAATGTATCTCAATGAATGAGCACCAGAGCCTCCATTGAGGAGATCGGCGTACAGGAAAAATAAACAGTAATACTTCGACATTTTCCATTTGTGAGCTTTTGTTACTTCTAATTATGCCTGGGTTCTAATGCATCCATCATCACTTAATTAGCATTAGCTAATTTCTGTACGTACACCACCATGTCCCTGTCATGTACACATATGATGGTTAAAGACATTAATTCCTTGTAAAAATGTCAGGTCTAAATAATTTCTAGCGATCGCCTGGGATGACAGAAGTGTAAGATATTCTTAATTCACTCCAGTTAACTACAGATTTTATCAGTGGACATTTAAATATGATGAGGTAAGAAAAAAGTTGAAGCATTTGTCTCATCTAGCTGGGTAATTGTCTCTTTCAATACCATACCTAGTGATAAGAACAGCAGTGTCATGATGAGAAGGGTGAGCATCATCCAAAATGTTTTGTGCTTGCTGCCATATACAAAAATTACGAAGAGTGGTAGCTGCATTAAAAGTGATAGTTGGTCCTTCCTAAGGAATATCGAAGAAACAAAAAAAAACCAGTTGTAATATTCATGCACTTGCATTTAATATTTTGTTATTTGTGTCCCTAATCTTCACAACTATGGAAGGGAGTCAGAAAGATTCCACGAGCACAGATTTGTTTGCAGAATCAGGATCTTAATTTAGCTAATAGTAATCAGTTCTAAGAACCCATCTTATTAATCAATGCATCACGTATTAGGTACAGAAAAATAGGGTGGCAAGATAATTATGATAAATAAATATTAAAACACACACCTGAAAAATGCACACTTCTTTCAATGAAAAATATTATAACTGTTAGTGCTGAAAACTCTCAGTAAAAACCCTCCAAGAAAGTTGCCATTTCCTGGTCGTATTTGTGTAACACCACTTAAAGGAGTTACTCCATAAGCTCTCACTCAGTATCTGACTGAAGCACATTTAGGTCAACGGGAAGTACTAAACAGGTGGAGAAATATGGGTACTAAATTGAGGCTGTGCAATTAACCTCTGTATACATTAACTAAACCTGCACTGTGCTACCAGGACATACAACATTCATTCTTCTCTTCTAGAGTAAAAATATATAGTTAAATGAAAAACATATATATACATATAAAATATTTTAAAGTTTGGAATTCATACATTTTGAAATTTAAGCAATATTTTTTCCTACCTGTTCATTGTGAATTATAATTAACTTTACAATAACTATATTTATAAGATTTCCAATACTTGAATCTTTATAGATTGCTGCAACCTAAAGAGGAAAAAATCAGATGGTTAGAATATTAAACTCATCTGACAAATCACATTTCATGCAGACACGTAAATGAGTTATCTGAGAATAACAGGCAATTATGCGACAGATGCCTCAGGCATCCATCTCTGCCTTTCCACCCATGGGTTTTGGTAACAAACCCAAAGTAGATGCCTGGTCTTAAACAATGATGCTGCCTTAAAATTTCTCACACTACGCACACACCAAGGTCAGAATTTATCTGATGCTTTCCACTGCTATTCTCTGTATAAGAGGTAATTATCCAACAATAATTTTCCTTGATGTTAAAAATGCAGTTATTGAATATCCAAATAGTTATAATTTTATATTATTTCGAAACACTTCAACACTATGTTAATTAAATTAGCAGAGCTAAGACCTGTAGTTTATTGATAAAATACCACAGACAGAAATGGAGTAATTTCAGCAAAACTGTCATAGATAAAAGCTGGTTTATGCACATGATTTGAGGAATCAACACCTAAAATATTACAGGGTTTCAGAAAGCATATGGGAACCAATAAACTTTTGCCTTTGCTTTTAATAAAAGCAGGACAGCACTGAAAATATACCTGACACACTGTACAAAGGTTTCTTTCCTCATTTGCAAATTTCTATTTACACAGCCAACGGGCACTTTGTGATGTTGCAGCCAGATAGTAAAAATTACGCATCAATTCCATATACCAAAGTAAACCAAAGCTATTTTTCACAAAGGCAGTAAAAAAGTTTATTCACTTTCAATAACAGTTTCAGGCATCCCATCCAGACACATTCATCTGAAGATACATATTTAGATAAATGTATTTTCAAAGACAATAGTATGATAAATTATTACATTTCTTCAGCCACTTACAATGGATGGAGACTAGATGTCTAACAGATGTATGAGGTTAATTCCACTCAACTGTTCCAAGTTTTACTTCTCTTCAGCAAAGAAGAAACAGAAAATTGGTTGATACAGCATTCCAAAATCATGCCAAAGAGGAATCTGAGATGAGACCTGCAAGGTTCTTTGGCTTATAATGCCTTCTACAGGGAGAAGATGCCCATGAGAACTCTAACACTTCAGCTGATGTAAGAGCTATCTAAACCATACTCTGACAACTCGTTACAGCACATACCTACACAAGGTTACACACATACAATCCTAACAGAAAGATCTTTTATAAAGCAGATAACAAAGCCAGACTACTTTATGCTGAAACATGCATTGCTATAGAAATAAAGTAAATATCTTTGAATTAAGTAGGCAAATCAATCCAGTTAAGACTGTCTTAGCTTTTGAGCAGGACACTCTGAAATTCAGGAAACAGTTACATTTCACTGACTGTCAAGTGAAGTGATGCGGCATACATTGGACAAATACTGATACAGGATTTGTCCAGTTCTATAAGAGTTTATTCCAGTTAGAACAGTCATAGAGGACTGGATGTGGAGTGAACTAGGTTCAGTTGACAACAAATACCGCCAGAAGCTTCCAAAATAGGACTACCATAACCTTCAGTGCATCACTACGCTTCATTTTCATAAAGGCCTCCAGTATTAAAGTATGTAAGAAGATAACCCGTTTTTAGTGCTGGGTGGCTAGAAGGATTTAGGGAAAGAGTCCAAACTGAAGCCTTCTTAGGATTAAAATGTGGCATTTCTTGTTCTTAATTCTTACTGTTGAGTCAATTTCTCATACACAATGGTGTGTATGTGAATGAGTCAATTTCTCATACACAATAACAGACTCTTCAGAAATCTGTTACTGTTGTGTAACCTCAACAGATACCAGTTATTTGCAAACAAAATCTGAAAATGGAAGACGGAAAGAACCCAGCATGAGATGCCCCTACCTGTGATGTAAGGCTATTTTCTGCAGGCAGGCTGAATACATGCAAAAAGAAAAATCCTGAGTTTAAAACCACAAGCCAATCTTGAAGATTCACCTAGGGAGTCATGCAGGCTAAAACTGCCAGCTGCGACTTGAAATGATAGATTAACACAGAAAATAGCAAAGTTCTGGAATATGACATTATTTCTTATTTTATTGAAAAAGAGGATAAGTGCTCCCTGCTCCCATATTCTGTGGACATCTCTTTCAATCCCTCTTTATTGGAAGCATTCATAAAAAGGATGATGAAATGGGACAGGAATTTGATAGAATACACCATTTATTTGCAATTTCCAGGCCCACTTTCTTCATTGTGATCTAAATCCAGCCTTCACAAAAGAAAATAACAGTCAAGACAAAGGGAAGTAACTTTCAAGAGATTTTTTCATACTCTTGATACAGGCATCTACAACACAGAACAACAGCTCAGACCAATACAATAAAGAAAGGAGAAACCAAGAACCATGATGAAGATAGTTATCTTTCAGTGAAAGGATCATAGCTTTTGTTTTCATTAAATTCCCAAAGATTACAAGGTGGATCTTGTCATCACCAGCTGCTTTTGTCAGGTTACTGGAAGCACTTCTCTTGCTGACCCTCTAGAGGCTGTCCATTACACTGAGACTGTGAATCACTGCAAATTGCTACATTCAGAAAAAGGGGCCAGAACACAAGCAAGTGCATTTAGAGACTGGAAAATAAATGATATACCTAAATAGAATTGAATTTCTTCAGTTCTTTTTTTCTCTAAAGATTGCACTGCAAGACTGCTTTTCCTTTTTTGATCTGCTACATGGAACCACAGTATCAGGAGAACACATTCATATGTGTTGAAACCAGCGTGGATGAATAGGGAACTATTCTTGAGGCTCCAGGAGAAAAAGAGAATCTACTTCCTGTGGAAGAAGGGATGGGCAACCCGCAAAGAATACAAAGAAGTTGTTAAGATGTGCAGGGAGAAAATCAGAAAGGCTAAAGCCCAGCTTGAATTCACCTGGCTGCTGGTGTAAAAGGGAACAAGAAACTCTTTTACAAGTATATCAACAGTAAGAGGAGGACCAGGGAGAATCTCCATTCTCTCCTGGATGAGGCTGGGAATGTGACCACTGAGGATAAGGAAAAGGCAGATGTTCTGAATGCCTTCTTTATATCTGTCTTTAAAAGACAGACTGGTTATCCCCAGGTTTCTCTACTCTCTGACCTGGCAGCCTTGGCTGGGGAGCAGACTAAACCGCCCACAATTCAGGAGGAAACAGTCAGAGACCTGCTCCTCCAACTGGACTGCCACAAGTCCATAGGACTGGATGAGATTCACCCAAGAGTGCTGAGGGAACTGGCAGAGGTGATAGCCGAGCCGCTTTCCATCATCTATCAGCGCTCCTTGTTGACAGGTGAGGTCCCAGAAGACTGGAGGCTTGCCAATGTGACTCCCATCTACAAGAAGGGCTCCAGGGAGGATCTGGGGAACTACAGGCCTGTTAGCCTGACCTCGGTGCCAGGGAAGATTACGGAGCAGATTGTCTTGAGGGAGATCACGTGGCACATGCAGGACAACCGAGGGATCAGGCATAGCCAGCATGGGTTCACGAAGGACAGGTCCTCCTTGACCAACCTGATCTCCTTCTATGATCTAGTGACCCGTCTGGTGGATGAGGGAAAGGCTGTTGATATAGTCTATCTAGATTTCAGCAAAGCCTTTGACACTGTCTCCCACAGTATTCTCCTGCAGAAGCTGGCAGTCTGTGGCTTGGACAGGTACACTCTTGGCTGGGTAAGGAACTGGCTAGAGGGCCGGGCCCACAGTGTGGTGGTGAATGGAGTTAAATCCAGCTGGCGAACAGTCACGAGTGGTGTTCCCCAGGGGTCAGTGCTTGGGCCCGTCGTGTTTAATATCTTTATTGATGACCTGGGTGAGGGTATTGAGTGCACCCTCAGTAAGTTTGCAGATGACATCAAGCTGGCTGGAAGTGTTGATCTGCCTGAGGGTAGCGAGGCCCTACAGAGGGATCTGGATAGGCTGGATAGCTGGGCTGAAGCCAATGGGATGGGATTCAACAGGACCTCCTGCACTTTGGCCACAATAACCCCAGGCAAAGCTACAGGCTTGGGGTAGAGTGGCTGGAAGACTGTGTAGAGGAAATGGACCTGGGGGTGTTGATTGATGCTAGACTGAACATAAGCCAGCAGTGTGCCCAGGTGGCCAAGAAGGCCAATGGCATCCTGGCTTGTATCAGAAATAGTGTGGCCACAAGGAACAGGGAAGTAATTATCCCCCTGTACTCAGCGCTGGTGAAGCTGCACCTCGTGTGCTGTGTCCAGTTTTGGGCCCCTCACTGTAAGAAAGACATCGAGGCCCTGGAGCGTGTCCAGAAGAGGGCAACATAGCTGGTGAGGGGTCTGGAGCACAGACCTTATGAAGAGCGGCTGAAGGAGCTGGGATTGTTCAGTCTAGAGAAGAGGCGGCTCAGGGAAGACCTTATTGCTCTCTATAACTACCTGAAGGGAGGTTGTAGTGAGCTGGGGGTCAGCCTCTTCTCTTGTGAGACTAGTGATAGGACTAGAGGGAATGGCTTCAAGCTGCACCAGGGAAGATTCAGGCTGGATGTTAGGAAATACTACTTCTCTGAAAGGGTGGTCAGGTACTGGAATGGGCTGCCCAGAGAGATGGTGGAGCCACCAAGCCTGGTGGTGTTCAAAGAGCGTTTGGATGTTGTGTTGAGTGACATGGTTTAGCGACAACTATTGGTGAAGGGCGAATGGTTGGGTCTTTTCCAACCTTAGCAATTGCACATATATACCTACATACCTCAGACTAACCACTTTTTCCTACTACTTATATGTTCTCTCCATTCTAACATTTCCTTGAGTTATTCAAGAAGAGGTTCCAGATGATTTCCCATTTAAGGGCAAAAAAGAAGGAACATATCTCTTTTAAAGGGTGACTAAGCGTGGCTCAGATGTCAAAATATACTTCCTTTTAGCATCTGAAAGAAAGATGATTTTGCAAGGAGCAACCATACTAAGGTTTTCCTAGCCCTGAGAAGCTATTAAAAGAAAAAAACTTAAAAAAAAAAAAGATAGGAACATTGTTTGGCAAACATCTACTTCTACAGAAGTCCCACATGGGCCTTTTTTTTTTTTATAACTAAACACAACTGAAGCTTCACCATGGGGACAGACCTTGAACATGATACTACTGAGGTGAATGAGACAGAGAGAAGTACTAACAAATACCTAAATAACAACAAACTACCTAACAAGAGCAATAAAGAATACTAACAGCAGTCAGCTGTAAAGATGGGAAAGTATATGCTTGCTACAGTGCTACAAAATCTCCCTCTCTGTATCACTTGATAAACCTCAAGACCTAGAGCACCGTGAGGCACTTCGACATTTGGCATGCAGGCACCCTAGAGCTGGAAAATTTGTAAGAGCAGTCAGTGTATAAAAAAAGATAGTGTTTTTTTTTTTGTACATAGAGATATTTGTATGTCAAGGTACACAAGAAGTCTAGCTCAGAAATTTTTGTTTAAATGACACTTATAGAGCAGCCCCACAGAGAAAGGCTTCAGGGTCCTGATGGATGGCAGTGAATGGAAAGCTGGACATGAGCCAGCAGTGTGCATGTGTAGCCTGGATGTGCACCAGTATCCTGGGCTGCATTCAAGAGGGGCAGTCAACAGAGAGAGGGAGATGACTGTCCCCCTCTACCCTGCCTGCCCTTGTGAGACCCCATCTAGAGCACTGCATCCAGGCCTGAGGCTCCCAGTGCAAGAAAGATGGAGAACTGTGGGAGCAGATCCAGAGTCAAAGACAATCAGAAGGCTGGAGCACCTCTCCTGCAATGGAAGGTTGAGCAAGCTGGGCTTCTTCAGCCTGGAGAAGGCTTCAGGGAGAGCACATTGAAGCACGGGGAGGCTGCAAAGCAGCTCTTACACAGGAGGGAGACAGACTTTTTCACATGGTCTGATAGTGGTAGAATAATGTGGAACAGCTTTAAACTAGAAGAGGACAGACTTAGATTAGATGTTAGGGGAAAGTTATTACTGAGAGTGTTGAAGTACTGGAACAAGTTGCTCAGAGAAGCTGCAGATGCTTCATGCTTGGAGGTGCTCAAGGTTAGGTTGGATGGGGTCCATGGCAGTCTGAGGACCTAGTAGTTAATGACCCTCGACAACGCAGGGGGGTTGGAACTACATGACGTTTAAGGTTCCTTCCACCCCACACCATTCTATGGTAACTTTCTAGTTAAATTTTTTCATTAATAATGAAATAGACAATCTTCTTTTAACAACATCTTGTAGAAAACAATCATGTTGTTTTATATACACAAAAATAGGGGAATTAGCCTAAGCAATAAACAAATGGATTTGCGCCAGCTCTCTAGTTTTCACTTAGAGTTATACTAACATTCAGTACTTCTTAATTTATGTTAACATATACGGATCTGAATGAAAAGAAAGTAAAATACATGATGGGTAGACATTAAACATTAGATAGGGTAAAAACTCATTACAAGATCTTGAGTTCAGAAATGTAAGTTTAGTATCCTTGTTATGAGCTGTCACTCATTGCCTTCTATTTTAGATCTCAGTAAACTATGGAAGGTATAAAATGTTATTAAAAATGGCAGTGCTATTTCAAGACACTTTAGCAGCAGCTTTCATAACCTCTCACATCTGAACAGACCAAGGAATAAAACAGTGGAAGGTCAAAGTCTCTCAGTAAGTACAATCCACATTAAGAATTATGTTAATCAAGACTCAAATAGTATTAGAACCCGGTGATATTAAGATCTTACTGCTTTACTCCTGAATAATAAGATTTTATGATTCTACAATTCCATGACAATTTAAGTGCTCTAAATTGATGCAGTCTCGATCCCTTCTTTGAACGCGTGGCCGCTCTCCCATACTCCAGATCTGGCATTCACATGAACAGGCAAGCAGCCAATTCCCCTATTAGCAGGCCAACTAAGTTGTAAAACCACCTGCAGTACATGTCAAGTTTGCTTGACATGTCAAGACTACAAAGGTCTTGCAGCAAGCAAACTAACAATAGACTAAGAAGTCTGCAAAAATAATGATATGTAAACAGTAAATTTCCTTTAAGATGTCAGTAATAAGGTGCCTGATCAAGAAAATTAGATTAGTGCACAAAGTATATCACAAAAATGAAATGTGTCAAGTTCTTGGCATTTTTATAGTAAACTCCAGTGTTTTAATGAATTCTTGCTTGCTTTCTAAGATCTAGATACTTGGGGCTCTGGACTGTTACAATCTAACATGCCCAGGACAGAGTCCTCCAACTACTAAACCTATTATGACAGTATCTACAGCCTGCTACGTTGATACAACATTTAGAAGGACAAAGAAGAATGGGGGGGAGTGGTCACAGATTGTTTTATTCATCTTTTCACATCAAATAATGCCACTGTTTATTGTTTCAATATAAAGATTTTGATAAAGTCAAAGCCTCTCTATGGCAAAAATAATCTTTCCACTTTCAGACAGCAATAACAAACATCTCCACGATGGAATAAATGTTATGAACGCTCATCTTGCAAAGATTTATGCAGTTTAAAAGAAATGAGAAAATGCATTCCAGCTTTGGTTCAATGGGATTATTTGCACACTGAGTTAAGCTTTACAGGTTGAACTGGATGAGTGACAAGACTCTTTCAAAACATTCAGCAATACATTCCAGTTCTCATTTTCCATCCATAAAAAAGTATCCTACAGTAGCAAGTTTACTTTGCTGGATATTGGAGTTAAGTTCTGGATTTGGAGTTAAGATAAATTTTGGAATGAGTAGAATAATGCTTGATACATTTAAAATGCCAGCAATCTGACAATTTCCTGTAACAGTAGAAGTTGCTTGAACAGACAAGCACCAGCTTTGATTATTAAATTTAACTACCTGTTTAATGATAGAAAGAATAGAATAGTTTCATTTCTTCCCTTTATGGATAATGAAATAAGAATAGGAGTTGCATTTCAAACATTAATAGGCTGTGGTTCAAGAAAAATCCACCTGCATACTGATGAATTCTGATATTGATTGCATATCCAAGAGTGGTAGTCACTTATTCTCTACATTTATTACTAGCTTACTGAAACATTACTATTCTGTGACATGAGAGGGAAGAGAATGAAGATGGTATATTAATCTGTCAAACAAATCCAGTAAACACAAGGTAATGTGAACATGTGTAAGGAATTAAGACTTCCAGAGGTCCTTTACAACTCTTTCTGTGATTCCATGACCTCATTTGAAATTCCTAAAGAAGCAGAGGACATGAACACTTCCCCTAAGAGGACAGGCTGAAAAAGCTAATGCTGTTCAGCCTGGAGAAGAGAAGGCCTCACGCAGACATAACAGCAGACTTTCAGTATCTAAAGAGGAGCTTTAAGAAAGAGGGGGACAGACTCTTTAGCAGGGTCTGTTGTGACAGGACAAGGAGAAACAGTTTGAAGCAAAAATAGGAGAAATTTAGGTTAGATATAAGGAAAACTCTGTTTTGTTTTTTTTTTTTAGATAAGGAAGCTAAACCCAAGTTCTACAGTATAGACAGGTACTGCAAGAAGGAAGTCAAGATATTTAGCAAATAATAGCTTGTCTTTCTCATTCAGCACAAATTTGTTTAATGATCATCTTAGAAAGAGTTCCATAGGCTCATTAGCAGGAGTTAGCAAGTAGAAATCTAACTACTTAAAAGACATAGAAAAAACAAACATTATAAGGAGTAGTGGTTGAATATGACGCCCACAGATGCAGAAAAAAAGTGTTTTCTTAAAGAAGTTGAAAAGTTTAGACCAGTAATTAGCCATAGTCACAACAGCAACTCATGAAAATTACACAATATATTACTTCATCTGTCACTATCAAATATTAGAAGTTAGATGTATGCCAAGTCTCATAATTTCTTATAAACCAGTTAAATAAAATTCTGTCCAACTCTGCTTTTGTGCAGTGAGAGTGTTCTGAAATCAAAAAATTCCACAAAAATAAAAATTTTGATTTCCCTTTAAGTATGACACAGATCTTAACCATACATTAGAAGAGCATTTTTTTTGCTTTGTAGGACCAAAGATACAACACATAACTGCACAGGATAAGAACAGCCTTAGTATAGCACTACTGTAACTAATTTCATTGTCATATGCACAAAAGAAAAAAAAAAAGTAAGTTTTACATCCTAAAATACTTTCCATGCCCCTTCCCCTAATGCTTTAAAAGTATACAGAGCTTTCCTGGTTGAAATCAGTGTGACACATTAAAACTTCTAAACTTAGATGCCTACATCTGTATAGAAGGTGACAGAACCTCTACTGCTGACAGCTGTATAGCTAGTTGTGACAATGTACTGAACTCAGTTCAGATGCCTACCTATCTGTATCTATGTCTTTCAGACAACATATTACACATCCACACGCAACTAGGAGGCATAACACATGGTGTACACAAGACCCACACAATTTTTGTGAGGCTGCAGATGGCACCAAGTTCAACATCTATCACCTCATAATTTGCTTCACAGAAGTATCTAGTGCCAATTGTGTCGAGTGGAAAATATAGAGCTACTCAGCTCATCTACAAGATGATGGCTAACAGCTCAAGTGATTAATTTTTATTTAAACCAGGTATTTCCATGGAGACCAAAAATGCTGGTGACTTCTTTGCAAGTCCAAAAAAAATGCAGTTCACGTAAATTAAACTTCTTTGACAGACGAAAGAATACAAGATCTAAAAGTAATTATACAGAATATTTTAGCACAGCTTTTTAGTAAAAACCAGTTAAACAGATGTCACAGTAAGTCTTCTGATTTTACAGAGCTTGTACTAAGCTGAGGATTGATACAAGAGGTGACTTTTAGTTGAGCTGTGTTGAATTATTACTTGAACCAAATAATGTCAATTCAAAATCTGACCCATATTAATTTGAAGTTACTTGAAAAACTAGGACTGCTATAATCAAGCATTTTTTCCACGGTACCTTTTAACTGCTGTAATTAGTCATTACGTTTAAATCACTGAAGCTTGACCACTCTTTTAATGTAATAGCAAATCAGGAAATTGGTCATAGCATTTTACCTACACACCTCACTACATTTAACTGAAAAGAGGCAGAATCTGAAATTTTGGTCCTATTTGTTTTTTGTTGTTGTTTGTGTAATGTATTTCAGAGAAAGCAGAAGACAGAAGTTGCAAAAGAGAAAACATCAGAACAGGAACAAAAGCTCTGAAATTGCTAGTACTTATTAACTTAAGCTTTACTTACTATTGACATCAGTGTTAATACGTAGTGCTGTAAATTCTGTCCATGATGACGAACCATTTTGGTGTCAGCTGTAACCATCACTTCTACATATCTTGGATAAGAAAGAAAACGTTTTTTCCGGGAATGGGGATTATTGCCAGCATCCTCCATAGACAGATTTTTAGAAGCATACTCTAAACTTGGAGACTTCAGTAAAATGTTTCTCTCTTCATTCAAACTGCTGACATTTGGATGTAGTAAAGTGCTCTTCACCTCTTTTTCTGTAAAGCAACAAAAACTTAATGCAGAATTCAGTTTCTAAATTTAAAAACAGACATACAACTCTGTCTAAAGTAGACAAAACAGAATTATAATTATGATCTTATTTCCAAGGGAACTGGTACAAGAATAAAAATATTACATATGGAAGGAACATCAAATCAGATGTCTTGAACATTATCATACAGTTCTTTCATATCCGGATTCAATGTCAAAAATTAGTTAAGAAGAGACAGCAATATTACATAGTTCCTAGAATGCAGTATAATCCAAACAGGAAGGATGGAATGAGAAGCACAAAAGCTTAAGAAATGAAAGAATGGAAAGTAGTTAACTGAAATAGCCATATTCAAACACAAACCTTTAACATCAACAAAACCAACAACAGCAAACTGTAAAGACAAGACTCCAGTCCTGAACGGACTTTTTCCACTTATATAGCTTATTTCATATATAAATAAGTGACTTTCTTGACAGCTCTATTAATATTCGTGGCATATGATTGGAGTCTAACAGATATAGCTTGGAGACATCTCAATATTTAACACTTCCCAATTTGCTACCCTCAGGGGCATGTGACATCTGAAGAAAACTCATGCCTTGATCAGGCAGTCACTTCAACAATGCCCACATGAAAATACTTCGGTGAGAAGTATATCTGAATTCTCACTATTTCCTGGAATAGTGCCTAAGGAGGTATTCCAATCCATTCAGAGTCAGTCTCTACTATCTTTCTGGAAACCTCGCTTCCTTTTAAGTAGTGGCTGCCAAAGTATAGTTCCCAATCCTTAGTAACTACACTCTTCAAACAACTTATAAGATCCTGATTCAGGTGTCATTCTCAATTTGAAAGGATTTAAATCTATGTATTTTATTTTCTAGTGGAAGAGCCCTTCTCAGTAAGCTTTAAGCTACTTCTGAGAGGTCAGCTGTCCCCATTAAAGTCAGGGCACAATGCTAAAACAAAATAACAGTACAGAGACAACAACTAACACCTTCAAGTTTGCTGAGTAGTTATCTGAATCAGTCACAAAAATTCAAGAATAGCAACTGGAAAAAAAAAACTATTAGCAGTAACAACGAATAGAAGAAAATAAGGGCTGACATAGAAAAGGACCATGTTAGTGAGTACCTATAAATATTTGATGTTTTCAGACTGACTGACACAATACAAGAGAGCTAGCTGAAGCTGTAACAGACTCATTTTTACTAAGTCACAGAAGGAGTCTGAAACTTCAGAGCACTGGAAAAAATAGGAACCAGAACCCATAGTTAGGATAAGAGCTGAAGACCAATCTGTGGACTAGCCAAGACAACTTCTGTACTGCACTAAATAAAATTCATTTTGTTTATGAACACAAAAACAACAAGAGGATGAACAATAGCCATCATATAGCTATCATTACATCAAACTCCTCTAATTTCCCTGTATTAAGGAAACAGGATTTATGAATAGAGGAAATGTATCATATGTCCTTCCTTGACAGGGAGATTTAAAAAAAAAAGTAGTGAGGAAAAATTAGCTAAACAACTTTAGGAGTAATCACTGTGATCCAATTTCAAACTAAGAAGAACTGAAGGAGACTTCAGAGGTGTAGCAGCTGTATTAAAGCATTTTATTCACAATGTGAAAAAACAGATGTACAGATAAAGACTGGGAAGAGCATTAGGAAATGCTGTAAAGGTAAAACAAGACAGAGGATTTAACCTTTCAATATTGTATCAATGAACAAGTAGGAAACAATTCTGGACAACAAAATGGAGGAGGGATTTAAAGTCAGATATACCCAATATTTTCATGACTTTTTTTTGAACAGATCATGGAAATCATCCATGTTAAAATGCCTAATCATCCAGCTTCTCTTTATAGTAAGTGGAGTGAAACACATTTCCAGGTATTAAGTCACGTTACCCTAGCAAGCATATCTAAAATAAGTCACATGAATCAGAGTAAGTCATCCTTTCTCTTCTCCAAATACATAAAGAAGAATGACTAACATGGATGTAAAATATCTAGAGTTAGATGAGATAGATCACTATTGTCATTGCAAGTCACAACCTGACCAAGCATCCACTGTTGAACTTAGAAATACTACTTCCACATGGGAAGCCATATACCATTGTCAAAATCCACTAACTAAAAAGAACCGACTCTCATGATCACAAGTCTATTTCCCCTTTAAGAAAAAAAGGTGACTAACTCAGCAAGACTAGCACTGAAACAGAAATATCCTATTTAGGACATAAACACCACACGAATAATTTTTCCTTCAGGAATACCTTTGCAATGCCCACCAGCCCCAATAATAATTGGACAGTAATCCCTGGCTCAGCTTTCTGTAGCTGAAGCAATACATAAAACAGGGAAATTGACTGTTCTCTTTATGCTGTTCTAGCAGTAGTTGCTAATATTGGCCTATTGTACAATACTCAGCTAAAAGAGCTCTGCTTTGGGTCAGTACATATCTATCATTTAAAATTAATAAGTTGGCTCTAAAAATCAGCTTCCTAGTATTCAAAGCTTTGCTCTTTACTCTTAAGTGGCAACCTTGAATAGGTAGCACCAACTTCCAAAAATACAGAGCTTTAGAAAAAAAGTCTTACACTGGAGTTTGTTCCATTAAAGATGATTGTAATTGGAGCTTTATGTATCCACCGAAAAGCAGGATTTTCAACACATTCTGTATACAAAGTATGATTTTAGAAAAATCCTAGATCACAATACTAGCCAAAACTATGCTTGTTTTGCAGTTTGTTTTTAAACAGCTGGTCAGATATTCCTTCAGGTAAAATTTGGTATTTTATTCTCTTCAGATGCACTCAATGTTGCATAAGCACTTCTGAAATGCAAATAGATTCAAAATGCCTAAAAGCAGATTCCAATCTCATGTAAAATGTAGAATGGAATTGGACAGGATGTTTCTATATGCCAAAATGAACCAAATTTAACCTGCATTCTCCTACTTTGGGCTTCAGAGAAAATACTGGAGGTGGAGACTCAATAAATGAAGCCCATATGCTTCTATTTAAATAAAGGCATTTATTCTCACTGGACTTGAAAATGTTTTAAACAATAAAAATACTTTTAACATGGCACTAACAAAGCAGCAAATATTAAGAAGATCACTCAGAAGGAATCTTGGCTTCTCCTATTTAACATTAAGTAGATGGTATCTCTGTTTAGAATTTGTCTATGAACATCTGATCAATTCTTCCTAATCCTGCTCTTCTGTGTAGCTTTTATACTTAGAAGCTTCAGGTGACCTTCCGTCATCACTTCCTTACTATGAAGATACATTCACAACCATGAAAACGAACTTTGAAGTTTTCCACTCTACTAAAAAACACATCAGTTTAAGACATGATGCTTTCTACTCACTTCCTCATGAGGAATGATGGTTTTTGTTTGTTTTACTTTCAGGTTCCCATTCTCTGCCTATGCTCCCACTCTAAAATTACAGCACTCAGTTAACTTAAGTACAGTCACACTATGCAAGCACAGCCATTCACTTGTGACACTTCCCAAAACATGCACTGAGATTACTCCCCTTGCTTTTTTATAGTTTTAAATATGTATTTTTTAGTGTGAATATATTATCAAAATATCCAAAAGGAAAAACATCTACATTAATGAGTAATATTATATAATTTCATGCTTAGGGAGGACATACATCTCCAATTATTCTTTAAGTTTGAAATAAACATTATCTTTTGTGACTGTAAGCAACAACTCCCATGGATCTGTCCTTTAAGTGTTTACATACAGAACAACATATGCAGGGTGTAAAAACAAATCAAGAAGTTCTTGAAACGTCAGGATACACTGTTACATGCCTATTTCCTCCTACATTTAAATTACCCAGTGGAAGGGAAAAAAGTAATTCTTGCCAAACTTACATGGAAGAAAAACACAGGGGTCTAGTGAAACAATCTGGAGAAAAATGTCCTCAAATGGCAACTTGCCTTTTTTTTTTTTAAATATGAGAACTAACACTCGAAAAAAAAGTTGCATTGAAAATGAAAGTGGGACTATACCTGAAACTTCACAAGGTTTATGGGATTTCTGATACTTTCTATTAATTTCTTCATGTCTGTATATAAGATGTGGTTTGTTATGCTCATCTTCATGTTCACCTCCATCCGTTTTCATCAGAGGTTCTAAAAAATATTCACCATCATGTGCTTTAAAGGTGCCCATCTGAAAGTAAGAGAAGCAATTGCTTTATTCTCCACTAAAAATAAAATTATTTTTATAACTTTCATAATATAAACTACTTAATATTTTCAGATTAATAAAAATAAATTTGTACAAGACAAGAGTGGAAGCTGGAAGATAAGGCAAAAGTTTTTTTTTTTAGAGTCTTGTCCCCCCAGAGTAATATCATATTAGAGACTACCTTACTCATAAGTAAGGAGGATATATTAACAATATAATCAAGATACACTAACAATATATTGTATGTAATCTTTATACAGACTCAGTAAAACCAACATCACTGAAGTAAAAAAGAATCTAAGTATAACCAAGCACAACTGCTGAGGAAACAGCATAGAGAGGATTGAAAGCCATCAAGAAAGTCAGGATTTAGCTGCTGTCTGAATTCTAGACTGAGTTGCTGCCTTCTATCCTTCATATAACTTACACAACCTTTTTCTTCTAAAACTGTTTTGTCCACATAATAGCAGCAGCATTAGCCAGCAGTAAAAACTGATGCTAAGATTCACACTGATGTTTTAGTTGAAATTAGCAAAGCCAAAACCACCAAAAAAAGGATGTGTGGCTGTGTACAATCTGTGAACACTAACAAGCTGATCAGTTCTTTTCTGCTGGCATACCCTAAAAACCCAATTTTAGATAAAAGACATTTTAAATGTTAATTTAGGTTTAATGGAAGAAAAACCTTTACTGCTGCTTTATTCCCCCACATAACTTTTAGTTCTCCCCTACTTCCCAGAGCTAGAGCAGATACTCTATACCAGTTTCTTCAACACCACAGTAAAATCTTAAAGGCTGTTAACAAGAAATTATTTCAGCTATGACAAACACCAACTATGAGAATAACAGCATACAACTACTGAGGAAAGTTTTCCACAAACATTTTCAAAACTCATCTAGAATAGCATACTTCACTAGGAAAAAAAAAGCAAGAACAAGGGTGTATTTCTCTATCATTTCACTCTACAAGAAAGTCACTAATTCATGTTTTTGAGGGAGTTTCACAACTTTGAGAATTCCACTCAGATTCCTGATCTTGTACTCAAGAGTTACCAGTGGTAAACCACCTAAGAATTCAAAATTGTATCCAGGCATGCACTGACCTATACAGTGAACAGAGTTGCACAATGCACCATGACTGATGTAAGCCAATCTTGTATTGCTGACACTCCACAAGAAGCAATCCTGCTTTCTTTTTCCTCTATGTATGTACTCCCACAGTTCGTTTCAGCACCAGCAATTGAACTTACATACCATTTACCAACTCCACTCTCCAGCTAAGATCTACACTTCCTACTAAAGAAAGTCATTTTTTTAGGTGAAATGGTAAAGATTAGCTGGGGAAATAAAACTGTTTATCTAGGAGAAAAGCAACTTTGCATCAAAGAAAGTAAACAGCAAAATCAGACTGCCAGGCACCATGGAAGAGTGCTCCAATGCCTGCCCATCACACAGGACAAAACCATGAGAACACAGTATTAAATGCCTAATCTGCAGTTCAACTGTCATTATTCTGAAGTCTAAGTATCACAATCAGAACTGACACAAGCATTTTAAGTGAAATTCAGAATCTTGTCCTAATAGTAGGCATACTGAAGAACAAATAGAGAAAAAAAAAAATCACTAGAAAGGAGAAGAACACATTCTCCTTTGTTACATGTAACAAAAAAATACATTATAAGCTCACAACACACAAAGTTAGGACAGACAGCTGGAAAGGAAGAATTCTGCACTACACTTCAGAATTATATCAGAATAATTCTGAAGGCAATGTGTTTTAAATCAGAAGCTTAAAATCTAAGGTACAGGAGGTCCCACCTTTTTAGACACTAGAAAAATTGCACTAGGTGCCCTCTCACTTTTTCATACCCTGGGCAATTGATTCTTGAAGTCTATCAGCATCAACTGTCTGTTTAGTTATGTGCATTTAGCTGATCAAAATCTGCAACACAAACTTTACTCTTCCTTTAATTCTCTCCTCAATGTATAGACAAACAACCAACTACTGTTGTCACTGACTGGTTAGGAATACATCCCACTTGCAGTCTATGTGGAAGTTTACTGCACATCTCCTACCCAAGTTAATAAGAAGTCTTTATATTGCATGTGAAATGAATCTATTGCATGAGGGAAAAAAACAGTGCTCTAACTTAGCCGTATATTGTATCTGCAATTTAAAATCCAAGCTAACACTAAAAACTATTCCATATCAGTAAAATGAATCTGAAGTGCAATACTAAAAAAATCCAAGTGTTTGGAGACCACAATACCCATATGTGGTTGTCATCAGATTAACAAATGGAAAACCAGCATCTCAGAAGGCAATTCAGCCAAAAAAAGTTAAGTGAAGCCAATTTTGAAACTACCACCACCAATTCTTACACTAAAGCTTTATTTTGATTAACTACATATCTCCTCATTTTCCTAACATACAGGTCTACAAAATTCAATCAGCAGCTACATTGCTCTGCCTGGTTTGCCGTCCTTCATTCATGAAAGTGATATTTTATCCGGTGTCAGACAGCAAATACAAACAGAGCCATTCCTATGAAATAGGCACACAAAGAAAAGGGCTTCAAGATCCACATTAAAAAAATAGTTCTGTAAAACCAAATGAAACTAGATAACCTGGAAGTACAGAGGCAGGTTGCTGAAACAGGAGCCCAAGCTGTTGCAGGAAGTCAAATCAGAAACAAACTGGATTTACTTATCAACAGGCACCTCTCAAATCATGTAACAAGAAATCTGCCCTAACCATTTTACTTCTGTTCAGAGATAGAGATAGAAGAACATTTAAAAGACCTCTTCAGTAGAAGTAGAATTTAAAATTGAAAACACTCCCCTGTACGTTATAAATAAGTGGTCCAAAGAAAGCAAGAAAGAGGGAACACCACACAGGACTATGCATAAACACAGACAGAGGAAATTTATGAGAAAATCTACATGAGAATGATAATTTATTTCTTGTGTTTAATCTTCTGGATGAGTTAAAACACTTTATATTGAATTAAGATTGAAGAGATCAACATGGATACCCACTCTGTATGATATGTCTTATCAGCTTGAAGTGGCTTAAAACTGCACAGTCCTCAGCAATGCATTTGCTCTATTGCAAGGGTAGAAACAACTATTGCACAATTTATGATTAAAGTATGCACTGTATCCACATACAACTTCGAAGAACACATGGAAAACATAAGGGATATATAACAAGTTCTGGAAACATGGAATTAATATGTCCAACAGCAAAACTGGAACGACTTCAGAAAAATGCTAGAATGATGGTCTTGAAAACATGACTCCAAACTGGCAGACTCCCTCCCAGGTAACTTCCACTCCTATGATTAAGTGTTTTTCAAGCCCTTACAGTGTGGTTCTTAACTCCAACTCAAAAACCTGCAAGTATACAGCAAGGATACTTCCTCATTCAAACTAAGTTACCAAATACCCTCTTCTTATATTACTCTCCCTTCTTTCCATGTCATATTAATTCAAAGCTCTTCTTAATCATGTGAGTAAATCCTTCACTCTTCTCTGCCTGCTCCACGGTTGCAACATTTTTTAATGAAAGACATAAGAGGCACAGTCTAATTAGCTCAAGGAAATGAAAAGCATTAGAAGTTAGGGTACACTGACAGTATCTGCAGAAGACATTTCTAGCAGTAGATAATTCAACTAGAGAAATATAACATATATAACATATAGAAGTCATAGCTTACTCATTAAACTGAGGTAATACAATAAAGTAAAAAGCAATAACAAATAAATAAGGTAAACAACAGAAAAAATAACCCAGCTAATGAAAGAGTTATGTAGTGGAATACTTTTTTAGAAGTGAAATGTACTGTTTCTTCCCATCAGGTTCTTAAAGACTGATAGAGTAAAACAAAAAAAAGCATACAGGAAAAAATACCTAATTTTAAGTTGAACTGCATGATCTAACTTCATATTTGCCTACCAATTTTGTGACAGTAGGATTTCATTAGCAGATGGTAATCATACCTCTGGCAGACTAAGTCACACTTCTAACAGAACTAATAATGCACCTACCCATGCTCAGAAGTGTCCTGGTCTGGGTAGATAGATGCCTAGTTCCTGGTTGAATACTATCATGCTTTCACTTAGGAAGACAAAAAGACTGTTTACTTCCCATCTAGTGGCATAAGGGAAAGCCTATTCACATGGGAAGTGGAAAATTCAGACATAGGTACCCTGAGAGTCACACCGTAAGTCTACTCTAGGCAGCAAAAATCTGGCTGAAGCCAAGTAAAAAAATGGCATTTCAGAAAGCTTATAAATAAAATTTGTAGTAACAGGCTAGTTGTTTTAATATTCTCTCCAATTCTCTGCTATATAGTTATCTCAAAGACAGATAGAAAAAGCAGGTAGAAGAGCCTGCAGGGATCACAGCAATTAACAAGATCCATCGGAGTGGAAGGAAACGCAAGGGCCTGTTTATCAGTAAAACTGGACTAATTGGAACTAACTGAACAAATCAAGTTTAAAAATATACTTAAAAATATACCTGTCAACTTCTGCCATAGAAATACCTCATTAAGTTTATGGAAAAGTAGCTATTCCAGTGTCCAATAGAACTGGGAAATTAAGCATATGCACATATGAATGTATTTAGCTAGAAAACACTCATGAGTATGTTATCAAGCTAAGTACTCCTCTAGAATGCAAACCCAAGGGATCCTCCAAACTCTCAGTATTAGAGGAAGCTCCACCACAATCTTATCTGTCTCAGTGAAGAAGGAAACCTCACACTTCCAAATTACCCCTGTTTAGGAAGAACTGCCCAGCTTCAATGTTTTAAGAAAACACAGAAACACTTTTTACTTTCCTAGAGAGACAAACAGCTCCAAAGAGGCCCTTCTACCGTTATCAGGCACTTACCACTCAAGCAGTTAGCACACATAAGGTATAGTGAGAATTTCACCTCATTTTAGTCTACTGCAGTACATGCTTTGAATACTTTTGTCAATATGTGTATGTCCAGAAAATATGACCTCTTCTCATACTACCTAACTTGCTACTACAATCTTTCAAATGACTCGTGCATTCAATAGTTATTTTGCCAAGGCGTGCATGCAGAAACTGAGTCAGTACAGGTCCATATGCAATTATGCATATCTTCAGATGTACGGAAGACCTCTAGTGCTCATATGCAGGAAAGCAACGCTAAGACAAGATAGCATGAGTTAAAGTCTTTCCCATCCACTCCGGGATCAACATGCAAGACCAGGAAGACTTCAGGCAGCTGTGGTCATCAAAATAGTCTCCTACTCAAAGAGATTGAGCATCACAAATGAAAATACTTAAAAACTGATACTGCTTCTGCCAATATATATTATGGAAAGGTAAGAACACAAACCAAAGTAAGACAAGAAAACACAAATGAATTGAAGTCAATAGCAATAAAAATAATCAGATAGGAACACAGGTGGAAAAAGCCACAAACAAAGCAATTGAATATCAACGTCTCTTCCTATAAGTTCACTCTACTAATGAATTGGTTTTTATTCTGTTTAGCTACTTTTGAAAAAATTCATCTCTTAGTCAGTAAGTCCTTATACCTGAAACCATTTCGTGCTGATGAGTGACAAAATAAATGCAAGGGTCAATAACAGTAGTAATTATTATTTTTTTTTTTTAGCTGTTATATTACTGCCTGTCAGCAGTAATAAGAATCCCAGGTTGGATGTGGCTCTGGGCAGCCTGGTTTAGTGGCTGGCAAGCCTGCACATAGCAGGGGGGTTGAAACAAGATGATCACTGTGTTCCAATTCAACCTAGGCCATTCTATGACATTCTATGATATTCTATGAATACATTTGTCCAAACAAGAATTGAACACCTTGACATTTTAGTATGACTTTTTCCTTGTTTATGAAGGGAAAAAAAATCTGTAAGAACTAGTATGTGGCTTATAGATGCTCTCAGACTTCAGTGATCTGAATACTGAAAGCTAATCTGACATTCAAATTTCAAAAGTAACTTTTCTGAAGTTGCACCTCTATGTTATATTAAGGTAAAACATATCTTCCAGTTACAAGTGTTAAAATTTTCTTTGGAAAGCCACTGTAGCTTAACTCAAAGTTACTAGTACTATGCAGCACAAAAAACAGTGGGCAGAACAATCAAGGCAACAAGTCTGTTACCTGCATTAGAGCTCCACAAGAAATTAGATGCTGGCTACACCGTGTAGGTTGCTCCAGAAGTAATGCCTCCTACTGCCATACCACCGTCTGCCTCTGATATCATGGGTCAACACAATGAAGTAGAGACGGAACCTCTCCACCAATACTCCATTACATTTTGTTGCTGTGTGACAGACAGCAGCAGAAGGGCAGTCTGACAGAATAGCATCTGGCATGGAAGTTCATATAAAGTAAAAGGTGTGTTAGTTAATTCCCCTTCACAGAAAAAAAAGGCACCTATTGACATTCATTAACACTTGCTGAACCATTATGGAGGCCAAGCAGTGGGTGTGGCCACAGTGGGTTGTTCATTTCAGCAGCAGCAACATGAAAGATAAGGCATGTTCTGGATGGCCACACACAGCTGTCACACCACAAAATGAAGAACATCTCTACCAGAGATGAGAACATCTCATCCACACAAACCTGCTAATGATGGCGATTATGCTGAAAAATAGTGTTTTGCAGCTGAGAAATTGTGCTAACAAATAGTGTTATTGTCCTCTTTGTAGCTATCAGAGCTTTCATGGAAATAATGTAGGATACACTACTTTTGGAACAACCTATGTAGTTACAAATAGTGATATCTCACAGTGGGATACAACACAAATTGGCATTTGTTTGCATTTGTCATGGAAGTTGTAGCCTGTATTTTCTTGAAAGTTAAATTGCTTTCACCTGTGATTTTGCTGTCAAGATAATGTTTGAGAGGTCACTTTAGCCCACATGAATCCAGTGACATTCTCAGCAGATCTTGTTTCCCATGTTAGTAGGAAGCTAAAACAGACCAATGCAGTAGAAGTAAGAATAGAGTGAAATGAAGTACAAGATTTCCAAAATCACTTTAAAGATGTAAGAAATGTGTGTTTGTAATCAGACATTCAACAAGGCACCCAGGCCATCACTACAAATGACCTCCTGCCTTTGACAGCCTCCCAAACTTCCCCAATTACAGGCTCCCTCCTTGCAATTACTCCAGGCTCCCCGCTGACCTTCTAACCTCCTTTTGCCATTTGCATCTCTGAACCCAGGGCACACTCTGAAACAGAACACAACAGAACTGCATACAGGGTGTCAGGGGCCATTAAGCGAAGTTCCATGGGTACTCCGGGTTGTACATGCTCTTGGCACACTCAGAAAAAGGCTTAACTGAAGGGGAAAAGAAAGCTTGGGGAAAAAAAAAAAACCGCACTCAGCTTGACAGTGCAGTCAAGAGAAGAACGAACTTGGAAAGCAGCAGTGAAGCTGCCAGCATAGGTGATGCAGAGCCTGGGGAAAGGAGCCTACAGGATAACAAAGAAAGTGCATGGTGCAACTTCAGATCACTCTCAGGTACATCTTAAGAGCTACTTTTAGAATTCCACCATTCATTTTCCTATAAGTTCACATCCTTTATCCATCCCTAGCTTTTAAAGCACTGGTCCACAGCTATTGCCTTATACATGCAAGTTTGGAAGATAGAATTCTATGTAATAATTTTAAGCAATCCCTTGTATTTTAATTTCCACACACAAAACTCAAGTTCTGCATGGGAGAAAACAGATGCTAGAGAGAACAGATTTTACTTAAACAGAATACAGAGCTGCCAAGTCCCCACAGCCTACTTTCACTCACAAGCAGCAGCATCTTACCTCAGCAGTAATCCTTATATCACTTACATCTCTGCATTTATCCACAAAGCGTGGTATTGTTCAATGGAAGCAAAATCACTGACTAGCTTATTTTCACGTGTACATTTGTTGAATGCACAAAGCAAATACACTTTAAAACCCCTGAAAGAAAGATCTTCTCACTAACTTTTCTAGTCCTCCAAGAGGAGGACAACTGCACTGAAGGAAGACAACTGCACATGCAGAACAGGCTTAGAGAAGACAATGTATCACAGAAGGAAGCCTCCCGGCCTCTATCTCCTTCCTTTTAAATCCATTCTTCTCCTCCAAAGAAGTCCTCTCCGCTATCAGTCACACAAGGAGTGTGAAACCAAAAGAACGAGGAAGAACAGTGAACTGAAAGCACCAAACCAGGTTAGAGAATACTCTGTACATACATAATCTGGCTGTGACAGTCTCCTTGTCCCCTCATGGCCCCAGGTTCATTAACAAGGGGAAGGTGGCCATAATGCTGGGATGTCACAGGGTGTGACATCTACACTGCCCAAGGCTATGCCTGCCTGGCAAAAGGTGGTGGAATAAACAGCAAGAGAAGGTCTGGGGAACTCTGGGAGAGGAAGGCATTTGGTAGTAGCCCAGACCAGGGATTTCTGACAGCCAAGTAATGACAGAGGCCACAAAGTCCAGCCAGAAACTACAGTGGAAGTTCACAGGGTTCACCTAGAAGATGTAAAGGTTCAACTTACTGCTGTTTAATGGCTTCTGAGGGGAATAATGCATAGTGTAGATTATAATGTTCAAATGAAGTACAGAAAAAGGAAAATAAGACACTTAAATTATTACAGCAAAGGTTGTACTGATAGTTTGAGAACTGCCAATAATAGGTTGTTGGGACAGCTTTGAAGTATGGTAGGTACGCATTTTTCAGGTAAGTCATTTTCACTATATGGCCCCTTCGAGTAATGAAAATTGACTATTTGCAAGAAGAAAATAAGAAAATATTATAAAACTTCTTGTATTTATCTTGTGTAGACTACAGCACCATTCTCAGTGCCATGCTATATGAATGAACCCGTACACAAAAAACACTTGCAACTACTTGTGACTCCTCCTCTTATCGACTCCTTTCGTGCCCCAGGTGTGCAACAAACTGAGGGCTTTAGTATAGATTCAAGTTGGGTTTTGTATAAAGCAGAACCAATGAGATCTGCTGGTAAAGCAAGACAGGCAAAGCTGTGATGCCTACAGAATTAAGGTTTTGGAATGTCTTCCTCTGTAATTTCCACAGACCTGCTCAAGTCCAAAGGCCTCAACCCAAAGACAAGGTGGCATATAACCACAAATCCAACAGTAAGCACTAAACAATACAAGTGTCCCTCTGAAGTATCACTTCTTTTTCTGATGCTTTTCCATCACATGCATAGTCTTCTTTCAACACACACCACACTCTCCAACATGCTTCCACCCAACTCCACTCTATCTTGTACATGCTACTATAAAGTGATAAGAAAATGCTGTCACTGGATTGTTTCACTTCCCAGAAGTCCTGAATGTTTATACTGCAGCAATAAGAAGCATCACACAACCCTGACTTGAATTGAGAGTAAGACTTACAGCATCACATATTGATGTGTAGCTATTTTAAAGCACTGAAACTGCAATGACTGGTACGGCAGTAAATGCAGCTTTCATTCATTTCTCTTTAGTAATTCATAAGTAGCGCTACAGCAAAGTGCCAGATATCTCATCTTGTTTCTAGACAAGGAACTATGAAATGCAACAACACAGTACAACTGCTCTTGACAGACAGCAGTGTGGTACTATTTCTTCATTATACACTTGGAAAGGCATAAAAATGCTATCAAAGTAGAGGTACATAATTTATTTCCATGCAGTTTTGATTTCTTTGCTCAATTAAATTATGTCAAGCAGCATTTTATAGTCACACTGCCAGATAACCCAGCAGAAAACTTCCCATTCACTTGAACAGAAAAACGACTGGGGAGTGCTGCTGTGCACCTCCAAGAATGTGACACCGCTACAGAACAGCTGAAAGCACAGAAAATATCAACACTCAGCCTTCTCTCATCTTCTCAAGAGCCATTATTCTAAACTTAGACGTAAGTAACAGCCACTTAGCTGCAAACACCTGTCTGATGCCAACTAGTGGCATCATTTTACCAAAACAAAAGCCCCCTGAGTCTGAGGCACCATTTGTTTTCTCCCCTGTAACTATTGGTTGATGCAGCTCCCGAAACTCGAAGCATTACATCAAGCAATGCCACCACCGGCCAGCAAAAGACTCTTTGAAAGCAGCGTCTGTATATCCCGTCACGATTGCAAGCCAGCCACCAGTGCCAAGACACTGCATGACCAACCGCTTGGAACGCCGCCCGAGAGCTTCCAGCCCTGCATCCCACTGCGTGCCTTTCAGGAAGGAGATGAATGGGGCCGGGGAGCGCACGCACTTACCAGGCCGCCGCAGACGCTGAGGACGGCCACGTGCGCCTGCTGCGCGTTGACGTGCCCGCGGTAGAAGCAGTGCCGCAGGTCGGGGGAGGGCGGCTGCCGCGGGGCCCCGACGTGCAACGCAGCGAAATGCGCGGCGATGAAGCCCGCGTCGGCGCTCAGGTTGAGCTGGAAGAGCTGCCCGTACGCGCTGAGCCGGTAGTGTGTGCGGAGTGCTGCGGGCTCCGAGCTCCTTTTCCTCCTGCTGAAGTGACGCGTGTGGGGAAAAACTTCTCCGAACTCATTCACCCGGACAGGTGTGACTATTTCATAGGAGGACAGCTGCTTCACTAAGGTCTCTGTAAGGGAGAGCGCGGGATTCAGCGTCGCCGGGCAGCACAGAGGCACTCGGGCGGCACTGCCCACGCGGAGCCGCCCCGCTCTCTCCACAGAAAGCCCCCCGCCGCCGCCCCGCCCGGTTCCCCCCCCAGCCCCCCCGCCGGCCCCTCCGCAGCCCCACGGGCCGCCCGCCGCCTTTGTTGCAGCTCGCTTACCTTGTCCCGGGTGGAGGCGAAACGCCCACAACCTGGCGACGAGCAGGGCGAGGGGGCACAGCACAGCCGCCAGCCACTTCGCCCCCCGCATGGCTCGCTCCGCGCCCGCAGCGCCCCCGGGCCGCCGCCTCAGCGGCCGCGAACCGCCTGGGCCGCCCCCGCGCCGCTCGGCTCCCCCATGCCGCCCGCGTCCCCCCTCGCCGCCGCCGCCGCGCTCCCCTCACGAGGCGGGAAGCCGCCCCGCACCCGCAGCCCTTCTCCTCCCGGCCCCTCGCATCCACTCCCAGCTCCGCTCCGCCGCCGAGGTGGGCGAGGGCGGCCCTTCCTCCTTGCGGCCCTTCCTCCGCCTCCCTCGCCCCTGCCGCAACCGCCGGCGGGGAGACGAGGAGGATGCCAAGCCGCCTTCAGGCGGTGGCCATCCCTGGACCCGCACTTCAAAGCCGGCCCCGGGCCCGGCCCGCCCCCGGGGCAGGCGATGCCCAATGGCGGAGCGCGGCGCCTCCTCCGCCCGCAGCGCCCGCCCGCGCCCGGCGCCCCGCGGCTTGGGGGGCCTCTGGGCCGGTGGCCGCCTGGCACTCCACGTCCCCTGGTGGAAGCGGCGGAGAGCCCGAGGACGGTATCATTAGCGGGAGAGAAACGGACTCCTGAGACAAGCTCTGTGCACATAGGGACGGTCCCATCACCTTCCGCTTTGCCCGCAGGCACCCTGCTGACCTCAGGTCAGCTGTACCGTGAGGCCCGCAGGCGCGGCCCTGGAGAAGGCGACCTCCACACAAAGCAGGGTCTGACACCGTGATGCCCACGGACTGCGATTTGTGATAGCCCCAGCAGCTCCCGGGGCAGAGTCACACACCCCACTTCGGGACTTCTAGAAGTCTACTGAGTAGGGCTACTCAGAATGCATCGCCTAGGGTGCCCCGTGCCCTCCTCACACAGAGTGTGCGCAGACCAGTGCCTGCCAAACCCCTTCAAAGCATTTCAGACAAGTGCGGCCCATCTGTGCTAATTATACACTCATGATACTCCAGGTCATATACTATGTAAATAATGTTATTAACAGCTAAATAACTAAAGCATTTGATGCATTATGTTGAGCGGTTTAATTAAAGATTTATTAGCAGTTTCCCTTCTTAAAGTAGATTTCATCATATGAACTCCAGAAAGTTTCCTGATTGCATTACCAGAAGTTTTCAGGTTTTTACAGTGGTCAGAGTTGATGGTGATACAGTTGATACAGTATGGAGTTGATAATTTGTCTGGGTTCCAGGAAATCCAGAGGAATCACCCCTTTCCTATCCTAAAAGTAATTTTATGAAAAGTGGCCAGATTTTGCCGTCACATTTTGCTGATGCCCAGTGATTTAGACCATGTCTGGCATTCAAATCTAAACCCTTTCTGTATAAACCCTTTCAGAAACCACTGAACACTATATTTAACAAAAAGAGAAGGCGCCACAGATATTATGCAAAGGCTTGATTTGCAGTTGCAAGGCAGATTAGCTGTGCAGAGAAACAGAGAAAAATAGTGTTTTTTAGCCACTTGGATAACATTCATGTTACCTGCATGGCTTTGGGCCATAAGCTGCGGTCATTCAACCTGACCTCTGTCCATATGGAATCGGTTTGAGTCTTGCGATGAGTAAATATAACCCTGTGTATCAAAGGAAGGGGCGTATTTTTATTAAGAAGTAACATAATTCCATCAGAAAATCCACAGTGCATAGAAATAGTATGTTTGCTGTGACATTAAGAGGTATAATGATGGAGACAGGCATGAGGATGAAATAAAGTTGGAGAATTATGGAAGCTTTTTTAAGGAACAGTTGCAGAAATATATAATTAAAGAGTGAGATGAAAAGGTAGCATTGGTTTTAGAATAATTGGTGATAGCTCCATTGGATCTGCTGTCCACAAAAGAGAAAGGACTGATGGATTGGAGCATGGCAGTGTAGGCTGACTTGGAAATTAGCTTTGAGCAGAAGCTTGGGCTAGGTGACCTTCAGAGATACCTTCCCTGGCCAGACTATTCCATGATTCTCTTAAACAAATTAGAAAGGATCCTGGAGAAAGCTTTAGAGACCAAATGGAGAGGAAAATCAGAATCATTAGACCTACTAAAAGAACGGAGATATAGGGGGAAAAACATCAGGAGAAAAGCTACAAGGGAATTGAAGAGGAAGAAAGGAGAGTCAACTGAAACATTTGACAAGTTCTATCAAGGCTTGAAGTTATAGACGGGTGAAGCTCCAGCTAAGGCTGTGGGACTGTGCTGGTTTACATCTGCAAATACAGTCCTCAGAAATGTAATGTATTCTGACTTAATTAAATCTGCGCTGACATTAAAGCTTGGTGTTGAACAGTTGCCTTTAAAATGCCTCCTACATTAGTGAAATAAATCCATCTATTTACACTGTTGATTCTTTTCACTTATCTCTTTCAGCCGCTATGTTTGGAATGAAGTGCGTTGTGCCAATTACTTTGCAAATGAATGAAATACAAGGATATTCTGTGCTCAGTGAGACCACTCAGGGCTGCAGTGGGACTGCATGGACAAACTGAACTGCAGTTATGTCATGATTACTCAAATATTTGTAATGCACACTTAGCACATGAACATTTAGTAGTTAATGAATTTATTCTTTAGCTTCAATACATTCTACCAAAGATTAGCTATTAAATCATTGCGCTTGTCCTTGCCTCCATTTTATTAAATTGGTCTTTTGTTTAACTGAAAGTCGCAAAGTGGAAGAAGATAGCAGTGTAAAGCCTTTAGCAAGGCAAAGGCCACATTTAAGTCAGAGAAGTCACTATCAAAAATAAGATTGATGACAAAAACGAATGCAGGGAGAATATGAAGTATATATTTTACGTCTTCATTGTTTTATCAAAACATTTTTTCTTGTGGAGTACAATTTAAATCAATCCCCCGGGTTCTTTATTTATTTCTTGTCAGGAGATGAAAGCAGTTGCACAAACTTGCTCAGTCACTTCCTATGCATCACCTTGACTAATGTTTATCCTGAGATGTTACATTTACATAGTGATTGGACACATACTATGAAGCCACCAGCTCCCTGGAGTCAGAGCAGGAGTGGCTCAAGCCTCCTTGCTCAAGGCTAGTGTTACCTGGAGCAACTGGCCTTGCCCAGGCACTCAGCCTAGCAAGATCGCTGGGCATGCTGCAAATAGCTCCAAGCCCATGTTATTCCAGTGCTGCTCAGCCTGTCCTCCACCCTGTTTTCTCCTCCTTAGGTACACCCCATGCCATTGAGCCTGGCCTTAGCTTCCTTTCCAGAGGGATGCCCACCCTGCCGCTCCAGGGGTGTGCAAAGACATCTGACTATCGGACCCTATGACAACATAGAGGTCACAGTGAAATATTGTCACCAACACAAGTAGAAAGAGGCTAAACAGCCTTAGGATCCTAACACTAGATCTTCTCTAGTCTTGGGAACAAGATGCCAAGTTCTGTGAGCCATAGAGCAGTGCATAAGGATGGATGAAGGTGTGAGGGCAGCAGGGGTACTGCCAGAGATGCTCTGAGGTGAGCTGAAAGAAACCCTGGCTGGGTCCCATTCTCTCTCGCTGGAGGGACTGTCCCTTCCACCAGCCCAGTCACTGTCTAGGCAGCCTAGGAGAACACTGCTGTGTGCACAGTGCATTTGCTGAGGACGCTGGGGAACAGGGAGCTGTTCACAGTGACCCTGTAGATGAGCCTGTGAACCCACAGAATTTGAAGGGAGTGAAGTCAATGAAAGCCTATAGAATCCACTATAAATCTGTAGTGGTTTAGAACAGTTGAGAACAGTTCCACAGTTTGACATAACAACCCATTTCATTCTTAGGTTGGTGCAAATGCTCTTCCAAAAAAGATTAGAGGGTTGTTCCTACAGTATGTATACGTTTATCTTAAACTGTTCATATCAAATTGTAACAGTTTTGTAAAAGTGGTGACTTGCTCTAAGGTTAATGTCTGCACTTTTTCTCAAATCAAATGTAACTGGAAGTTCATAACTCTTATGTTACTTAATATGAAGTCTTTTGCCAAGTTTCATCTGTGAAATACCAGCTTACATAGAGACTGACAGATATGGCACACCGTGCCATGTAATTGGAACTTGCTTCCCATAGTTTTTATTGGATCCTGCATTATTTGTGACTGGAAGAATTTTGCAATATTGTCTTTAGAGCAATTGAAGACAATGGAAATCTAACTACTGGCCAAATGTATTAATTGCAAATGATTAAATGTATGCCAGGCAGTCATAGCTACCAGTTAAATAAAACTGATTCAAATAATTTCTCTGTATCATAGGTGAAGACAGGCACTTTGATGTCATTACACACCTGCTGGAAGGGAAAGTGGAGAAGCGTGTGCCAGCTACAAGGAATTGCACCCGGTGTGTTACAACTTCCATGGAAGTTCTGGATCTCAGTGTCCCAGGCAGGAGCTGACAGGCTGCTCTGTGCTAACCCAGGGGCAGGAATCCCGCCCTGCACTTCACCCCGCCTTGGAGCTCTGTCAGCACAGTGCACCTGTTTTATCAGGGGGGAAATTTCAGCTTCCCAGGGCAGACAAGTGTAGGTTGCTGCATACTCATGGAGTGCATAACAAAAAACCCTCTAACCTGAGATTCACAAGTGACCCCCCACAAATCATTCAGAAAAAGAAGAATCACTGTCTTCTGAAGATAAAGGCATGTGTACTTCTGCCAACAATGCAAGCTTTTTTTTTTTTTTTCCAAGTCACAAGAACACTGCAGCTGTTACTTTGGCTCAAGAGAAAGTATTCCTACAGTAAGGAGACATAGGGCCCAATTCATCTCTCGTATCAACACTGTTAGTTATGCTGGGGATGATTTGTCTCACATAGCACTCTCCTAGCTACCCAGCTTTTTTCCAGAGACCCATTCGGGGCAATACCCTAAAATTACTCCAGAAGAGAATGTAAATTTAATATTGCAAGACACAAAAGCCAGACATAAAATGTGAGCATCAAATTGCTGATAGCACGTGAAATGGTTCCTAATCACACTAATTTAAACCTATGTTTAGCCCATGTTATCCTCTACATCTTACAAATGTCAGCTTCAGAGGAACTAGACTCCACAAAGCCAGAAGTTTGTATTGAAGTAGATGTCCATATGAGTGAAGTCACAGAGAAGGATCTAAGCACATCTGAACTGGATTCGCTGTGCTAGTGTGGCTGTTCGTTCAGATACATGACTTTTTAACCTTTCTTCACACACTGCTTTTCCTACTTGGAGATTCACAAGAAAAATACCAAACTGACTACCAGGACAAAAAATGGATGTGTGCTCCAGTGGCAAAGCAACAAGCAGCTGTATATGAGGAACTACAGTTGTACCAGGCCTGTACTCACTCAGCATTCAGAGCTGAATTACAGGTAAAGGAAACCTGGACTCCTTTTGTAAAGTGTCTGTTTCTTTGATAGAAAAATCATATGACATCAATAATTTTTTTTTATTTTTATTTTTTTTTACTTCAACATGTATACTTCAAGTATTTCAAAGACAGTTATAATTTCAACTCATTTTGGAATCCATTATTCTATAAGATTCAACAATGCTGTACTTCTGTCTTTGTTAAACTGAAGGATTATCTTCAAGGGAATTACAAATCTTCAAGAGAATTACAGTGATGTTTTTTGTTTGGATAAGCAAATTCAAATTCACCAGGTGATTTTGGCTGAATTCAGTTTTAGATTTACAAAACTAACGAAGGAAGAGACCTTTCTGATCTCAGCCGTGAGTTACAAAATTAATTCAAGGGAAAACACAGGTTTAATCCTATTTCTTCCAAAGGAGATTTGATCTTGTGTTTCCTTTAGCTGTGCAGTAAAGTAAGCTGGGCATGCTTGTAACTCATTTTCTTGATGATGTTCCACTATATATTTTCCACATTCCATTTCCCTAGTGGAAAATCTGTTACAGTATAGCAGTTAGATCAGCTTTCTGTTGCATGGTTTCATAACTCATTGTGACAGCAACAGAAATCAAACTCCAGGATCCTGAATCATTCTTGTTGAGGTCTTTAGGCCTGGGATTACTGGGTAGAACTTTTCCTTACGGCTGAAGCAGTTTGCTTTACTTTGGCAGCTCGAAAGAAATGGCATCAAAGTAAAAGCTTTTCCAGTTTTTTCTTTTATATTCTCTGGTCAAGCATGTCAGGAAAAAGAATAATAAGATTAGGGCTCAACAAAGGAATTGAAACAAAAGCTTAGTTCAGACCCTGAACAAAAAGTTAATAACTTTGTATAGTGCCATGCTGGACCTGAAATATTTTCCTTTAATGTTACATCTGTGAACAGATTTAAAGATGACTGCAAAATGGATAGGTCACAAAGGGTATGAAACGTATAAATTGTGAGATTTTGGTATAGAAGTACAAGGATACTTCCCTCAGTGCTTCAAAAACTGTGATGCCACTGTTCAACATGATGTAAGATGTATAAAGTCACTTCCAGCAAGCGAGAAGTACAAATCCAAGGCATTTTATTAAAACCATTGTTCAAAGAGAGTTTGTGCTATCTGTAAGCAGCACACAAACTTTAATGTCACTGACTAGTAAAATCCAAATAACATGCAGACAGTCCTAAGACTTTCCTGCCAAACAATGGTTTTGTGTTGTGGATTCTGTTCGCAGCAGAATCACCAGATCATTTGATTTAAGAATTGGAGAGTCACAAAATGGACAGTATTTGGGCCAGTTGTAAGTAACTTTGATTTTGAGCCATCAAGCAACAAGACACTCATTCCCTCTTTTTTTTTCCCTCCTAAGACCTGTTCCCTCTTTTAAACTTTTTCATTTCAAAAACCGAAGATATATTAAGCTTCTGTGCTCAATAACTCATTTGTTACTGAAGAATGAGAAACTCTAAGTAGTTCCACTGTGATTTTAACATTAATCTCCCACACATGCATAACGATAAGCTCTTTCATTACACTTTCAGACAATAATGAGCAGTTTTATTCAATAGATAATAAAAGTATGAGACCATTCCTTTTAATGGATCTGACTGCCTACAGAAGCAAAACTGTTACGCTGTGCCTTTGCTGAAGACGAGTGTTGCCTAATCTTGAAAATTCATGAAATCTGTTAGATGCTTTTGAAACTGTGGTCAGAGCCTTGAAAACTCATCTTAGTCTACAGAGATCAGTCAGGATCCTTACTGCTACCTCATCCTCTCAAAATACATGTTGTGTGCCATTTATGTGCATGTAAAACATGCATTGCATTTTATAGTAGAACTGCACATTTCCCAGTTCTAGTTTACACTAAAAAGAAAGGAACTTCAAATATTATTGAAGTTTTCTTTAAAGTGTCTATAGAAATATGCTGGCATATAGATCTGTGTATCTTATAATACTTCAACTCACAGAATTACCTAATGGCATGCAGCCCACTTAAAGAGAAAATTGATTTGCTGAAATTCAAACTTCCTCCTGAACAAAAAAATTACATCTATGTTTCAATAGTGAGTTACCTGGAGATCAGGCAGTCATTAAGTCTGGCCATGTCAAATCAGTGCCCACGTGGAGTAATTGCACACAGTCATTTCACTCTTGCATTCTCTTGAAACCATCCAGGCAAAAAGAGTAGCTGTGGTAATTTCTGAAAGGCTACCCTACTTCTGTTTCTAAAATACATGGACAGTCTATATCCTAGCTTATACAAGACGAGATTTTATTCTTATACTGTACCCTCCTCTGTGTATTGGCATCTTGTAGCCAATTAACCCAGTGCAGAACAAGAACCAAGGGAGTTAAAGAACAGTAGAAGATGTAAACTGAATTCAATACTTGGATTTCTTAGGGAACCAAAGTAAATTAAGAGATAGGAAATCATCATTCTTAAAACTTGAGCCATCAGGCTCTGATTTTTTTTTTTTACTCATTGCTGCATTTTGAACTAGCTAAAATTAACAGAACACTCCTGGGGAAACCCGGAGCTTAAAATATAAGTCGCAGAAACAGCTACAGTCTTGACACTGGTATTTAAAAACATCAGCTGAATTCCAGCACTATTCGGTAGAGCAGGTGGCAGAAGGAAATAGTGCCTTATCTGAAACAGTGATCCCAAGTCAGCAGGTGGTGGCATCAGTCAGGCTTCTAATGAAAAGCAAGTCAGCCTCATCAGGAAGATTAACAACTAATAGAGAAAAGCGCCGTTCCTCCTTAATATGTATTTTAGTGACTCATTTCACAAGTATTTTAACCAGTTATGGTAACTCAAAAGCATGTAGGTGGTGTGGAAACTGTCTTAATAAAATCACTATACATTTAAGAATTGTTTGTTTGCTTAGGGGTTTATTTTTAGTACTCAGTCTATACTTTGCTCCTGAAAATGAATGTGAAGGTACTGTGAAGTCTCTGTTACCCCGTGATCCTTCTGTTTCTTTTGCCCTCTGGACAGGAGCTGGTGCCTGCAAACTTCTCTGCTCTCCAATGGCCACCAGTGACTGCCCTGGCTCTTCTCCTCTTCCTACACGTATTGCACTCCAGACCATCGTTGAGAAAATGTTACTGTAAAATATGCGATCATATTTCTTCAGTGAAGTAATGTCATGTGCCATGTTATTCCCCTTTTCTAAACAATATTTTCATTTATAGACTTCAGCAGTTTTTTTCTCCAAACTGCCTTGTAGTTCATTTAGCAGGATGGCATTCGGTACATATTCTCACACGTTTTGGAAGTACAACAGATATATGCACACATACTTCATTTTCTAAGAAATGCAGCTTTGTTTTCAGTCATGACGTTCCCTTCAATTTCTGTTTCTAGACAACTTTGCTGCTAAATGTATTTTTTTTTACAATAAAGATACACACTTATACACGTGTTGTTCTCACAGCTGGCTCGAGTCCATACACTATCTTAAGTGATAAATATTTCTTTACATTCATTACTTGTGGCCATTAGACACAGTCCTTTCAGTTCTGAAACATTTTACACCCAATTACCCCAAAAGCGTGGTGGGAGAATCACATACTCTATTGGCTAAAAGATGACTTCTGACAGTAGATGGAAACTTGTATGGGTTTCAGCAGCAGGCTGTGACACATACTGCTTGCATGAGTGAATGTCCCAACAATATGCTCTTGTGTGCCCGCAGTAATGCATTATATAATACTGCAGCACAGAAAGAGACTTACTCAGAAATATGGCAAGCACGTTATGTATCTGGAAGTAGAACTAACTCGTATTGCTTACACAATACTACTATTATTACTCTATTTTATGCCTTGTTGGAAAGTAATTGTCTACTTCTGCTTGTAGAGAATACCCAAGGCCAAACTGTTCTGTGCATTGCACTGCACATGCTTATTGAATTCAGACAGATTTGTCTGATATTTGTTCATTGCAATTTAGAGGCAGATGTAATACCTTCCAGGGAGACACTTAAATATAACCACTTGGGACTTTCCTACTCTTTCTTAAAGGTGAAAATGCAATGGCCAAATGTTGGAGATCCAGAAATCTTCCTGGCTCAGTTTGCTCCTTTGATATAAGCAATAAAATATCTAGAACTTGATTTCCATAACCACAGATAGAAGCCTACAGGGAAACAGATCCCTTACTTGACATACTAAGTCTGAATATATTGGGTAGGCCTCTTATGTCTAGCAATTAACTTACAGAAGACAGTTGGATTGGTATAGTACTCAGCTCTGCTCAAATTACTCCCTCTAGTTTTCCATGCTCCTTTATAAAATCTTTGCTCTGTGCAAGCTCACTGCAGGCAATATATCCATTTTTAATATCCTAAGGTTTCTGTATTTGAGCAGTGCACCAAAATATAAGCTAAAACTCAAAACCTTTATGAAAAAGAAACTGAATGTTTTTAGATTTCTTTTTTCAAACTGTATCTGCTAGGTAGTATTATTGTGCTAAATACTCCATGGGCTTTAGTTTATACAGTGATCATATGGGTGGATGTGTAAAAATGGAGGCAGCAGAAGAAAAATTCAAATGTAAAGAGAAGATCTCAAAGTTAGAGAATTAGAAATAGCATCCTCTTATGAGATGTGTTGAAAGTAAGAGTGGAGTAAATGTCACATACCCAGCTGGGGTCCTGGCCAAGGAAGGAGCCTGGCAGTAGATGAGAGGGAGGATCACCTCTCGCAGTGTTTGCCCCAGTGACCTGGCAGAAAGCTCAGTGGGGTGGGGTGACATCAGGGGGAGGTGACAAGATGTACAGAGCCACCGGCCATTCACACTGTGGGCAGGAGGGTGGGAGTCCAAGCACGGCCATAGGATACCTGCCCTGCATTTACTGGGAAGTGGAACAGGCAAAGTGCTTCAAGCATTTCCCTCCAAACTCACAGGTAACTGAGAGATGTCTGTGCTTTCTTGTTATTTAGAGCTGGTTTGGTTTGCTGCTGGCAAACGTTCAGGAAGGTAAGCTTCTGGTGGCGACAACATTTGTGCAGAGTCAAGGAACTACGGCCGCCACGTAATGAATACGCAGAAGTATTTCTGCAGTGCAAATCTCCCCCTGGCATTTGGAAAGCTCACTGTGAACAGAGCTGATTCAATGCCAGGCGGTCACACCAGACCCAAGCACGCTCTGTTCTCACACGTTCTGCTGTGGGCCCAGGAACAGAGGACAATCCCTTGTGCTGGGAAACCAAGAGGCTGCAACCAGAGCCAGTGCTGTGCAGCACAGTCCTCACAGAAGGGCACCAAAGTTGTGAAACTGTAAGGTCAGCTAAACAGCGTGGGAGAGATCAGCAGCTTTGGGACCCAACCAGAAGGGCTCTGCTGTTCAGTGGGTTCTGTTGTAGGTGGTACATAAAGACTCGGCTCACAGTGCTGTTCAGGAATGCCTTGCGTTTCCCTCAGACTTCATGGAACACATCCAGCAATGACAACGGGCTACTCACAGCATTCTCTGGTCGAAATATCGATTGCATGATCTTTATATGATGTGTATAAATGTATTCTGGGGGCCTGGGCAGCCTGACCTACCGGGTGGTAACCATGCCCACAGCAGGGGGTTGGAACTGGACAGGCTTTGAGGTCCTTTCCAACCCAAGCCATTCTGTGATTCTATGATTTCCCTTACTCATTGCTGTGCTGTTTCTTTTTGTTTTGCTTTGCTTTGCTTTTGCTTTTGCTTTTGTATTTAATTTTAAAGCCAATAGTTCCTAAAGAAAGGTACATTATATAAAAGAGAGACAGAGAGAAAACAACTCGGTATTTCTGAATGTTGATGTTGAAAAGCTTCTTGCCTTTATCTAGCCATTTTTTTAGTGAGTAAAGGGAAATTACCTCAATTGCTCCAGCTTTGGCTGTTTCCAAATCTGACCTGCAGTTCTAATCTTCTCTTGGCCAACCTCCGTGTCCCCACAGTGCTCACTTCTTGTCACATCTGAGGGCACCAGGTCACCCAATCAGGCAGATGTGTCCCACTTCACCCCTTGCTCATGCTTCCTGGGGCAGGCAGGAACTATAAATAGGCGTTACTGTAAACCTCACTGCTTGCTCTGAGTTTTGGATAGTGGGCAAGATCTGGTTGCATACGGAAAAGGTTTACGAGGTCACTGCTGCTTCTTGGCCTCCAAGAAGCACACTGGTGGCTTGTGGCAACACCCAGGTCCTTCTCCACAGAGCTCCTCTCCTACAGGTCATCCCTTAACTTGTACTGATGCATGCAATTGTTATTATTATGGAGAATTTGAATTTGGAACCGAGACATAAATAATTGTGTTTTCCATTTTGTTGGTCTCTAATATCTCTGACGGAGCAGCTACATATTTGAGCATGGTCACTGAAGATCCCCAGGTTCCCCAGTGAATATGAGATTTACAACAGGCTTTGGGGTTTCCAGATATTTATTCCACCTGAGTGCAGTCCAACCAAGCACTGACTGTGCCTTCAGCAGAACACCATGAAGCCCACCTGTTGCAGAAAGGTTTGCGGGTGCAGCATTTTTCCATGAAAGGCATTGTACTTTTCTGTACCAGGTTCAACGCGTGAACATCTGTGATGGCATTCATACGTGTCAAAGTCATGTAAGAGCTTAACCCACTCTTCAAATCTAATTAAACTATTTTGGACTGCGAGCGAGTTACCACTATACCTAATTGTTAAAACAGTGCACGCAGATGTTACAAAGGGCTTGTACAAACCTGCACCTATGAACAAATTAAAAGCTTTTAAGATCACAGAGTAGTTTTTGAAGTTAAAAATTAACCATGATTACATACACAATAACCTGTCACTTCTTTTACACTTCTGTAAAATAAAACATTGTCAGGAAGAAATCAAGTGCTCTGAGGAAATGCCAGAATAAGACTTTACACTTGCTTAAAATGTGCTTCCAAAGCTGCTTCAAGGACATCCACTGTGTAGCTGATTACTACAGAACATCTTTTCTGTAAAAAGAGCTGATTGTAGTCGTTTTGACTGACAATAAATGTTATCTAATACACAGCATTGCTTGCAGCACTTCAGGAAATACGAAATTACATAACCTGTTTTCTTGTTTACTTACAACCACTAAATGCGTTATAGTGTTCATGAACATGAAGAAGTGTTAAAATACCATTAGACAAATGTACAACAAAATTCATTCTAAATATCCTGGTTTTTTTTAAGTGTTACTAAGCATTTAGTGAGTAGAATGAGCTTTATTCTCATCTTCTTGCTTGCTTTGTTTTCCTGACTCTCTTGCAGCAAAGTCCAAGTCAGCTCAAAGCTTCTCAGCATGGGAAGCAAAGTTGAAATCATCCGTGTCTCAGGAAAGGGAAAGAGAGAAAAGGGGGAAAAGGGAATTCCAGGGGAGAGTCAGAGAAAGAACTGAAGGGAGCCAGGATTTCTGTGTCAGGTGCTGCAGGTGGGGGACAGGGAATCACGCTGCCATAAGGGGACTGCTCCTTTGCCAATTTAACTTTGCCATGAGTTGAGGAGCAGGACCTGGGAAACCTCCACACTGTGAGAACAAAATTACAGAATTATAGAACTGCAGGGACTGGAAGGAGCCTCAAGAGATCATCAAGTCCAACATCCTGCTAAAGCAGGTTCCCTACAATATGTCACATAGGTAGATGTCCAGAATGGTCTGGAAAGTCTCCATACAAGAAACTCCACAACCTCTCTGGGCAACCTGTTCCAGTGCTCCATCACCCTTACCATAAAGAAGTTCCTCCATATGTTTGTATGGAACTTTCTATGATCAAGTTTTAGGCCATTGCTCCTTGTCCTATCACTACACACCACCGAGATGATCCTGGTCTCATCCATTTGCCTCCCACCTCCCTTTAGATATTGACAAACATTAATCAGATCTCCTCTCAGTCTTCTTTTCCCTAGGCTGAACAGACCCAGGTTATTCAGCCTTTCCTCATAAGGGAGATGCTCCAGGCCCTTTATCATCTTTGTGGCCCTCTGCTGGACTCCTTCTAGGAAGTCTCTATCTTTTTTTAACTGAGGATCCCAGGACTGGACACAGTACCCCAGATATGGCCTCACCGTGGCAGAGTAGAGGGGGGATCACCTCCTTCGGTCTGCTGGCCACGCTCTTTTTAATGCATCCAAGGATGACCTTCTTGGCCACAAGGGCACACTGCTGGCTCATGGCCAATCTGCTGTCCACCAGGACACTCAGGTCCTTCTTCACAGAGCTTTGTTCCAGCAGGTCATTCCCTAATCTGTACTGATGGATGCGGTTATTCCTCCCCAGGTGCAAGACTGCACTTGCTCTTGCTAAATTTCATTGGGTTCCACCTTGCCGAACTCTGCAGTCTGTCCAGGTCTCGTTAAATTCCTTATAGACATTTTGGCTCATAGTGATGACTCCCAGCAAGTCTGATTTTTTTCTGATTAAACGGTGATCTGGTTAAAAAGGAGAAGTTTACTATTTGGCCCTGTAGCAAACCAAGTGTCCCATGTAATGTTCTTCAGCTTCTTTAGGAAATCAAGGATGGTCTCTATGCAATCTGATCAGCTCAGTTTATATTTTACCAAATCCTGTGAGACTGTAAAGGCCAATACACAATCATACATTCCATGACTGCAGCAAGAAACCTTTTTTATATAAATGACATCTTTTCAGCAAATGTAACACTGGCTACTTTTCATGTATCTGGTAATAGGAAATGGCTACAATACCCTACCTGATTTTTTTCCCACACATATAATCAGCCCAATGTTTAGTAAAGTTGTGAACAGTGAAAATAGGATCCACTAAAGTTTGCTTTCTATAATCTTAATTCCAGGCAATCATAAAACTCCTACCTGTAATGGCTGCTTACATTAGTAGAAAGTAAGTACATAAGCATTTCACAATTTGGACTTTTATACCAGTGAGTACTATATGAAAAAAAATGACATAGTTCTCATCATGGTTTTGTTGAACATGTGTTAGTTGGTTCTTTCCCCCTAACAAGAGGCTACGAAAGTAAGATTTGCCTCTTTTTTTTTTTTTATGAGCAAGAGACTGATGAGATCTGTCAAGAACAAGACACTGGAAAGCTGTGTTACATCAGTGTCAGCACTCAGTCTGACTGCTGACTGATTTTCATCTGCAGAGGTCGAGGTTCCTCAAGGTAATCTGCCAAGGTAGCAGAGCAGAGGTGGGATGTATGAACAGGAAATCATGCTGGTGAAAAACATACATTGTTAATGTGAAAACAACTTCTGAATATAAGCAAACAAAAACTGCATGTATGGTGTGTGTAGAGTTATTCATAGTAAAAATAGCCATAGTTGAAAAGTTGCAGACCTTAAAATAAAGAAGGTAAGGGTGCATATTTATCCTTGTCTCTACAACTGGGAGTTAGGCTTCTGCCCAAATTTGGTTTTAGCATTTGTGGCCCAGATCCCACCTGTCAGTATGTAAATCTCATTGGGCTTGGAGCAGCCACATGCAGCAATATCTGGGCAGTAAGCATAATACATTGCTCTGTAGCAAAACAGAAGTTGGGTCCTTGAGTCTCATTCTGATCTCATGTACACTGAAGTTCATCTAGATGTCTTTGATTATCAAAAAAAAAGAAATTAAATCTGATCAGGAGCAAGAATGGAGAATATTTTTCAACAAGTTTGTTCAGACTTCAGCTGGATAAGTGGACATATTTTAGATTTCTGTGGAGAAAAACTATGGGTGAGATGGCACAGAAATACAGTTCTCCATAATGTAATTGATTGCATCCATAGAGAGTATTATCCTCATTACATTTCTTAACACCTCTTTATGGAAACAAGGCTGTGATGCAGCTAAGCTTCCCAGGAGGAGAGGCAAGGATCCAAGAGCCAGAATGGCAATGTGCTCCTCTCTAAGCTGCCCAACTCAGGGCTGAGTGGAAGAAAGCTTGGCCCTGCTGCAATCAGTACCAAACTCAGAATTCTTGTGCAGTAGGTAAAGTTGTCAGTGCCTGCAAAAATCATCATTCAAGGATGCACAGCCCTGCTCTAGCCTCTTCCATTCCACTTCCAGAAAGCTGGAGCACAGTTGCTGTTATGCTGAGACACATACTCACTCCATAAAGAAATTCCTGAGGGAAATGCACTCTATGGAGAGGCAGTGCAAAGCAGCCAGGGGATGAAGATTTAGGACTGCTGACTCTCACAACAGCTGTACTTCAGAATCCACTGTATAAAAGATGTATCTTTTCTTATTTGTACATAATGTTGTATTGCCCTTAACAATTTCATATATTCCCATAGGAGTTGCCAATATACTTTTAGTTATTCAAATACGTGTGTGCATTATATTTTCCATCCCCTTAGTTAGGGAGAATACGCTTCTTCTTTAGGAAGCAGATAACTTAATTTGGATTGCAAACTGTTTTTAACAAAGCAGCAGTTCATTGTGGCCAGTGCCACAAAAGCATATTAGAAGCCAAGAGCCAACTACTCCCACTCAATTTCTTTAACAGCTAAAGAAATAATTTCTTATATTCTGTTAGTACGTGAATGGATGTCCTTCAGAATTCTGGTGTAAGGCAGATATCTGAGTTTGCAGCCTAAGATAATCAAGAAAAGCCACTGTGAATGAAGACTTGAGACATAAAGTGATATCTGTACTGTAACTGAGGCATCCTTTTAGAGTAAATTACCTGGTTACAACAGTAATTAATCATCGCGTATATTTGTACAGTGACTTCCACGTAGAGCTTTCAAAATGCTTCAATAGAATATTTATCATCATAATATAAATTCCCAATAAACAGTTGTCATTGTCTTCATTTCAGAGACCAGAATACTGCAACACAACATGATTTCAATGGCTTGATAGCTTCACTCAAGAGGTGGGAAGCAGAGCCATGAAATATGTCCAGATATGAGGACCTCACATTTTAAACTCTCAGTTTAAAGTCTTATGCTTCAAATGCGAAGTGCTTTTGTATTTGATCTTTGTCTACAGCTTTAAAATTAATTTAACTCTCAGTTTGAAGCCTTGCCATTTGTGTACAGTGACCCACAACAAAACTACGTTAACATAGCTGGAAATTTAGCCTGACCATAAGATGAACCTAACTTTCCCACAAATGTCTTTAAATAAATCATTGACACCTTGTTATTGTGTCACTTGGCATAGCGGACAAAGATCTCAGAAATGGTGTTAGAGTGAAGAGAGAGTTAAGCATGTGGCTTTACATTCTTTAGAGTGCTGCATTAGTTTGTACTTCCAATCTGAGGGAGACCACTTTCATGCTCCTCTTAGGGTGTGCTCAAGGTTATGTGAGACATGCACTGTCAGGGGCAATGTGCTTCACAGATATCCCAAACACTGATTTCAGTGACAGCAATTCTGTGCTTCCTTCTGACAGTGCAAAGTTAGTTATGTCCCCCCCCCACCTTGCCCTCCAAATCTGCAGAATAAAAACTATAGCAAGACAGCTCTTTTAATCCTACAGTGTTTTCGTGACAGCTGAAAAGTACCCAAGGTGAGACTAATTGTCATGATTGGGAAATACAAACTTAAGATTTCTTGTCACATCCTTCCTGCACCGTTATTTTTAATGATTGATAAGAAGACACTGCTACGTGCTTATTTTTCCTCTTCCTACAGTGAGCCATCCATCAACACAAAAGACATCTTGATGCCCACACTGTGGCAACAGAAAAAAAATAAAATGAAATAATGGAAATACGTCACATTGAATGCATCATAGAATCACAGAAGCATAGAATATCCTGAGTTGGAAGGAACTCACAAGGTCCTGGTATCCAACTCCTGGCTCCACGCAGCAGCTCCACCCAAAATCCATGTCCTGTGTCTGAGAGCGTTGCCCAGACGCTCCTTGAATTCCAGCAGCCTGGGGCTGTGCTCACTGCCATGAGGAGTCTGTTCCAGTGCTGACCACCCTCTGCTGAAGAACCTTTTCCTAATATCCTATTAACCTCCTATTCTCATGTAAATTAATGATCCTACCCCATCAGTGCTTGAAAGACTTCTTGTCCTGTTCAAGTTTGCAGCAGGAATCAGCAGCAGGAAAGAAATTTAGGAAGCTGAGCCACTGCCTGATATAGCAATTGACAGATTTGCACATCTTCAAATGGACAAAAATATTTCCCCAGTTTTTCCTATCTACTGGCACTGATAACTAGTTAGCAAATTTTCAGAGGTGACTATATAGAACATTCTTGCCATATTGCATTAAAAACATCTTGAGTGGGAAAAATTTTATGTATGAGAACCAGAGCCAAAACTTGCTACTTAATTCCACCGTGACTCAAAATTAAGAACAACAGATTTGTTGGTGGATATGGCACATTTCACAGAGGAAAATGTTTGGGGTCACAAGAGTTCAGATCTAAAGAAGACAGGGACAGTGCTCTGTAGCTGCAAGACTTCCTTAACAAGATTCTAAAAAAGCTTAGTCTAGCAGTAATCCTAGTTACTGGAAGACAGATCTAGTTCTGGTTGCTTTCACATTGAGTGTGAAATTTCTCTTAGGTGTGCTCTTCAGTTGAATTCAAGCTCTCCGGTCAGGTTGAAAGCAGTCCTGGGTAAAAATGACTTTAGCATTGGACCTGAGCAAGAACTCGAGCTGCCTTTGGGGTTATCACACCATACAGAAGTGAGGATGGCCGATGCCATCAGGTAAGTTTCACTGACGTTACCTGGCGCATCACCCACTTAGGAATAGAGGATTGCTGCCAACTGTAACACAGCAAAGCAAAATGCTGGCCTGCTGCAGCAGCCCTTTGGCAACACAGCAAACTGTGGAGATGCCTGAGAGGCCACTGGGAGGGCATCTAGCTCTGCCTCTGAGGGCATTCCTGAGGAAGCTGCACACATCTGCTTGCAGGCTCCATAGGGCAGCCTTACCATTCTCTGGGGGTTTTCTTTGGTTGCATTTTATATGATAGCATTTAACAGCCACTGAACTCCCTCTGAACGTGAGGAAGAGGAAAACCTAACATCCCGCAGCTGAAAGAAAATAGCAATCTATTTCCGATATGCTTACGAGCACCAAAAAGCCCCTTGTCTGCCTGACTCACAGCTCTTTTTATCACTCTTCATGTGACAAAACTATGGGCCCTCTGTGGGCCCTGCTATTTTGAATGAAGTTTGTCTACAAGTGCATAACGCCTTACTGTTACATGCAGAAAACATAACTGTGGCTGCACAGAACAGCAAACTGTAACGCTGCGTGCCTTTTCTGGCTGGTGGTTGTTGGCAGAACAAAACTATTTGCAATCTTTTCCACAGCTGCAAAAGTAGCTTTTGTGTATTCATTCCCCCAGGATGTCATGCTGTTCGAAATGCAAAATTCATTTTTAATTCAAATAATTGCGCCTTTTGGACGATTTATTTGACTACTGAAATACTCCATCAGCTACCTAAGACATCAGATGGAGCAAGAGAAGACATCTCTTGAGAGTCTAATTTTCCAATTGTTTCAGTTCATTCTGTGAGTGTACTGCTGCAGAAAGCATGCATGACATTGAAATGATGTCAAAAGACATTACATTATTTGGCCATAATATGCAGAATTGCACACAAGCCAGAAATGTTGGGATTTATTAAAATAAAGATCACAACTGTTCCTTGAATACTGGAATGCTTTAGTTTGAGTCTAACATTTACTGCTTTTCTGCCATCCCAGGACTATAACATCTGGGAATTCAAAATGCCTGACACAGTGCACAACACAATGAGGCATACAAATCCCCTGTGTCAAAAACCCCACTAGCTCAGTCTCTTTACTGCCATCCAGAGGCAATACAGAACCAATATTAACAATAACTACCTGTAATCACCACAGTAGAAACAGAAAAAAATAAAGTCAGAAATGGACTTTCATCTGTCAGCGAGGCAAACAAAAACGATGGAAGGTGTTGCATGTATTGAATTTGGACTCCAACCATAAACAATTAAAATGGCAACAATAGATTCTGAAATAAGATTAAAGGTTGTGTGATATTAAGACTTTACCAGTTCAAAATTGGATTTATTCCAGTCCACGTGATTGAAGTATTATGAAAGATATTTGAAACAAGTGCCAATAAGAGCTTCTGGTCACACCATATGGATCATCTTATTTCTTTAACTTCAGGTAAAATAATATCTGCATTACTAATTAACATTATCTGCACACTACCTCAAAATATAATGTATGTTCAGTGTCCTCTCCGAAATCTTAGCGTAGTGAGGGAAATTCCACGGAGTTGAATTTCTGCCAAAACAGAAGAAAGTTTTTCAAAGTAGTAAGAAAGTGAAAATAGAGATTTGCCTTGGAAACACACTAGAATACCAATGCATTTGCAAGGGACCCTTCCACCACGGCTTGCGAAATTTCCAGGTCATCTGAACTACAATATAGCATTGTGTGCCTATTCTTGGACCACGGCAGATAGGCAAAATCATTCACATTGTACTTTTGACCAGTGAAAACCAGTGAATTTACTTAATTCTCTCTATTTTTTGTGCCTTCTCACCTGCAGGGGAAATACATTTCCTTCATGCTTTCCAAGCATCCATCTGCTTCAGTGCTGTTCTAGGGGACAACGAGCAATAGCGTATGATAGTTTTATGTTTCTGCTTGTGAAACCAAACTTACTCCTTGCTATTAAGTAACCTTGTACAGAAACCACTTCTGCTGAAGGCCCTCAGCACAGCTCCACAGGGCTTCCTGCACCAAGCCAGCTGCTATGGCTGCTTTTCCTTACTTTTCACTCCAAGAAATTGAGCAGACACTTCTTTACCCTTTCAGCAGCAGTCTCCACATGGGCATAAGCAAGGCTGAAAAGACGAAGTTGGCCTTACACAGGCTTTGGGTACTGATGATGTAATTGATATGGCTTGGAAGTTAAAGCCGAAACGTCATGCAGATGATCAAGTAAATAACAACTGTAGCTGGCAAGAAGGTCAACATTTTTTACTAGATGCTTCCGAGTTACTGGTTAATTATTTGGACACAAAACATATCATAGAATCATAGAATCCTTAGAGTTGGAAGGGACCTCTGAAGGCCATCTAGTCCAACTCCCCTGCAATGAACAGGGGCACCACAGGTAGATCAGGTTGCCCAGGGCCTGATCCAGCCTCGCCTCGAAAGTCTCCAGGGATGGGACATCAACCACATCTCTAGGCAACCTGTTCCAGTGCCTCACCACCCTCATTGTAAAATAATTTTTCCTTATATCCAACCTAAATCTACCATCTTTGAGCTTGAAAACATTTCCCCTTGTACTGTTGCCACAGACCCTTCTGATGAGTCTGTCCCCTTCTTTCCTGTAGCTCCCCTTTGTATACTGAAAGGCCACTATCAGGTCACCTCACAGTCTTCTCTTCTCCAGGCTGAACAGCCCCAGCTCTCTCAGCCTGTTCTTGTAGGAGAGGTGTTCCACCCCTTGGATCGTTTTTTGTGGCCCTTCTCCGGATGCACTCCAACGGGTCCATGTCTGTCTTAAAGTCAAAAGAGAATACATTTTGATACTGAAATTTGCCCTATCTCATTTCTAGCATGCAATGGCAGAAGTGTTGCAGAGCTCAGTTTTAATTATTGAGATACATTTCCTCTGAACAGCTAGTAGCTTCCAGGCCCACAGGTTTAAAGTTATCCCAGTCTGTCTAAACATGTTTCTGCTGTCAGTGCTGAACAGACATCTCTTATGTTTGAAAGGGACTATTTAAACTACTGAAGTTACATGAACACTGTACTTGTCAGATTGTAGTCCATGGCAGTATCTCACTTACAAATATATAAGGCATGAGAGTCTGTTAGAATTTACAAATACATGCGTAAAACAATATGTATAAAATGCATACTAGGAACCTGCTCTTCAAAACTTGTATGAACACTACTCAGTTGTTCTCATAGGTTAAAGAAGATGTTATGGACAAACTGAGAGGTCCGAATTTAAATGGTTGATAAATGGTGCCCAATACATATATTAAAACATTAAGCTAATGATCATAAAAGTTTGTAGGGAAAAGTAATTTTGTTTTACTTGCTTTTCTTCTCCTCGTTTCTTGTAGTAATACATAGGTGGAGGAAATGCATACAGCTATGATAACAATGTAGTGTAAACTCTAGAAAATAAAGAAACTAATATTACTGAAAACTCTTTTCAAAACACTTTGTTGAGCCTCAATAGTAGCAGCAAGGACTACTAAAGAAGGGTAATCTGTCCTGTCTGATCACTACAATACTTTGCTGTAAGGAGACGAGTTAAGGAGTCTTTTGTAGTTAGCTCTCATATTGTCTACCTCTCTCGGGTTGGGTAACACCTTTCAGATTATCTGAAGATAGTTTTGATGCCTTAATTGCTTTTTTTTTTTTTTTCCTTCTGGGCTAATTAGCATCAGTCTGCAAAAATCTCCTGCAAGACATTGTAAAACATCACTTGTTAAAGAGATTGTGGGGCTTGTTCTTGACAAATGCAAAGTGACATTCTGCCAGTGTCTTTTGTAAGATCATACAAAAGAGCTGGTTCATCCACCAAAAAGAGAAAAAATCCCACCAGGAACCAGTGAAAAAGACAATACTCATCATACAGAGTCGCAGAGCTAAGTAAATGGTTCACACGTCTTGCTCACATGAGATGAAAGAGAATGAATCTGAATTCATTTTGCATTTGATCACAGACAAGGAATGCTCCAGATCAAAGTGTGCCATAATAACGGAGACTAGCTAAATGCAACTAGATCCAAAAACATCTGCCCGGGGTTTGATGTCTAAAAATGGAAATCCTTTATATTAATGTATTATTACATAACCACATGAGAACCAAAAGGCTCTTGAAGTCTTATTTTATTTTTGTATATTGTGGTTGAGTAAATTCAACTAATGTAACTCCCCAAATAAATCCAACACGTTGAGAAAAAAAGAGTGAAAGATAACGATGAGCCTTCAACCTCTGTTCTCTTTGTGTATGATCAGGCAACGCTTTAAGAAAGACAAACTGGTGAAGTGCTGGTGACCTGAATAAAGCATATCAGCAGCGTAGGAAATGAGTTTGATGGTAGCAATCCAATTTTCAGTGGATAAGGGAGCACATCACAAAAACCTCCTCTACAATTAGCACTAATTGGCAACTCTTTTGGCAACCTTTTCGCAGAGGGCAGAAATTGAATGGACGTGGAGATTAAACCGTCATTTCACTCCTCGAAGTGCCCTCTTTGAGCAACAGGCAAGGTGTATTGGGAGGGCAGGGTGGAAACAAATGCAATGTTTCTGACTGTGCTGTACAATTTGTGGGGATGAGTAGACTTCCTTCCTCAGGTTGCCCAGGCAACATCTATACAGGAATTAAAGTTGCAGCAGAAGAGTGAAAACCATTTTTTAACTCTTCGGCTGGAAACCCGTAAAAGGTACGGTACAAAAGTGTTTGAAAGCATCGTGAAAAAAAAGCTCAGAAAATGAAGTTCTGCAGAAATGAGCAAAAATGGATTTTGTTTTTGGTGGAAGAAGCACATGTGCAGAAGTGTGTGCAGAAGTCAGCATCATTTCCTTCCCTTTTTCCCCTGGAATTATGCATTCATTGATGCAATGTTTAGTGTAAGTCACATCTTTTTGGACAGTGTAGATGTTCACAAAAACAGATGCCTTTTCCAAACTATATTTAGGTTTCTGAACTCCTGAATCACAGTGCCAGACCCATGCTGTTGACAGAGGAGGAGGCACGTTTTGCTGCAGCTACCCTTGCTACTGTAAGGCTTTTTGGATGAGGGCAGCTCTTGGCTCTGCAGTAGCTGGGCTTGTACCAGCACAGAAGTGACCCTCACATTTCTGGGTGAGCGGAGCTACACTGTGGCACAGACCCTGATCCAATGCACTACAATGCAGCTTGCAAAGAAAATCAGAGAGTGGAGCAGAGTCCCATTTCTGACAGGTTAAAAAATCTACTCACCCTTGGCTCTAGCTCTCTATATGCTTATGATTTCCAAGAAACTGTTTTACTTCTTCCCAGGCCTCAGAGATCTTTGCATTTTCAAGAAATGCATGCACTCTCTTGACATCTGTTTCTGTTCTGCTAACATTAACTTGACACAGAATAGGTGAGCTGAGGGAATTTCACTGGAATTTCTATTTCTTACTGTCAGTTGTTAATGCTATCATTGCATTTTTGTGGAAGAAACGACCTTTTGGGAATGGGTTTATGCTGTAAGATGGAAGTACACGTATCTCCTCATGAGATATTCACTCTTTTCAATGCGTTGGTACTCTTTTACATAATATGTAATAAGAAATATACATAAATATACACAATGGGCTAGAATCCATGAGACTATCAATGACCAATCAGAAGGTATCAATTTTTATCCAAACTGCACCCTAAGAGTTTGGTTATAAAGCCAAGCCTGTGTGAGAGATAGCACAATGGAGGGCTGTAACTTTAAAGATAACATCTCTCACTGAAGAGACTACTGATCTTTTACATGAAGTAAGATGCAACATTGTTTGATCTGCCCTGACAAAATTTCCCTTTTTATCTTTTTACACTCTCAAGTTTCTTTCATTATTCCTTCTCAAGGGCTGGTTCTTCTAATGGGAAGCAGATGAGAAAGGATTTTTCCATTTTCTTTTTCTGTTATTTTACCAAATTTTCAAAGAAAAGTGAAAAAAAAGGTAAAGCTACACAGCCGCCTACAAGGAAATGCAAAAATATGCTGCATGCAGTAATTAAAGTTTCCACCCCTTTCACCATAGTCTGTTTTCAAATCCTGTTTGGACTTTGCTGATGCTGCTCATATTCAGCACTCCGTTGTTACGTGTTGATGGAAGCCGACTGCAATAATTGGGAATTAGTTCTTCATCCTGAGCATATTATCAAAGTAAACTAGATGAGAACTTCTAGCACAGAATAGCACTGCAGATAGGATGCTTGCAAAAGTTTCCAAACTTCAAAGTCCAGGTGTGACTCAAATGTCTGCTTCTGGGAGTGGATATTTGTAATTCTTTGCATGCATGTTGTTTCAATTTAACAAAGGTTGTTAATTACATTCTTTGTTGTTCAGTGGATGAATATTATATATAATATTACTCCAGGCAAGTATTAAAAAATGCTTTCTTTATATGCTAACAACTGTTTCCAGGCCTCTGGAATTTTAGGTCATTCTCATTGACAGTGCTTGCTTGCTTGTATTTTTGGTGTCTTCTGATGGTAAATTACTCCATTTATTATTAAGAAATGATTTCCTATCCTCTTGACTTATTAATTTCAACCTGTATCATGTTGAGAACTGTGGCTTAAGTTAACTTCCCTTATATAATGCTTCTGTAAAAGAACACGAAGATGAAAAATTCTGGCTCCATGAATTCACTGGGGATTTTGCCATTTCAACGGGATGTGACCTAAAATGTCTACTGCCACACAGAAGGTCTTATTTTGTCAGTGACGCTAAAATAAGGATTTGTATATCTTTGCATACATTGAGTTCTATCTGCATTTTCCACCAAACCCCTTGAGTCCTCCATCTTGGCAGAGTGACTGGGGTTAATTGTGTGGGGAAGGGTGAGGCAGAGCTGAGGAAGCAGCTCTGACAACATCACGAAATGAAAACCTCCACTCCTGGAATGCTTTGAAAGTGTCTGAAAACAGAAAAAAGCCTCAAACGTTCACAGTTCTCACTCTGTGTCTTCAAAACCCAAAGACAGATGTATCCCAGTGGTTTTGAAGGGAACAAACTAGACTTCAACAGAAAATGAGACAGAATGGCCCATACTCAGAACAATGCCGTGGAACACGAGTGTGACCTGCAGGAAGTCTTCCGGTTAAAAAGAGTGAGGTAGACTTGGTTTGACTGGCAGTCTCCTGGGCCTGCCTCTTGGAGAGGGGGACCACAGTGCTGAAGAGGGATTGACTGAGGAATAAAATCTAGTCTCCCAGTCATTTCTCACTATCCTGAAGCTTAGCACTCACATTGTTCTGAGAAGCTCCTTCTCCACTCCTTTCTCTCCTCTAGCTCCTTCATTTTGTCCTCAGCTGCTGTTTCTTGCCTCATGTAGGATGCTCCCAAACTCCCATACTCCAGCACACAGTGCTATAGACAGTTTCTTCTGCAATCCAGATTCAAAAAATCCCTGCTTCCAATCAATTCTCTCTTAATTTTTCCATAAGTGGGTGGCTGCTGGAGCTTTTGCCTCTACACTTCTGTAATTCAGCAGATAATGTTTTAGAAACAGTAGCTTGGTGAACTGGATGCCAGAATAAGCAATGCTGCAACTACCAGTGAGCATCCACAGGTGCCTCTAGCAGTGACTCTCAGCAAAATATGTTAGTTGAATACCTGTAACTTTTGTTAAAGCATTTTCAAAGACAAATATATAGCAAATAATTCAAATACTGTAACAACATCACGTCGGGAAATAATTAAGATCTATGTTATCAATGTCACATCTCTCACTAACGTTCAAGTTCCATTTTCTGCATTAGCAAGCAAGCAGTTAACTTTTCAAAGGAGCACCATTAAAAGTAACAATCAAATCATTCAGGGAAATGTGGTATGATGTATTGAGCTTGGTTTTAATTCAGGGCTTCAAGCTGCCTAGATAACTGCAATGCTTGTTAAATTCATGTGGGTTTTACGCTCAAAATGGTTCATATTACTCTCTTGGTCATAGTTGAATGGACTTGCTCTGAAAGCAAAAAATGAGAACATATTCATAGTGAAGTCAGAAGTACCAAGAAATTTAAACACAAGATTGTACTTTTTTTTTTAGGCTGAGCTTCTGTGGAGGCTGATGGCAAACCAGGCATTTATACGAGGGAATTTCAATTTCCAGTAATCGTTTGGGTTTTCTCTTAAGTTCTTTGAAGGACTTTGATAAACACTTCGATAGGCATTGTACCTCACCTAATTATTTTACGGCACATTTCATGAAGCAATCCATTATACTATTATGTTGTCTTTTACCCAATGTTTACAGGGCGTTTCTATATGTGTAAGTCTTAATATGAATATATACATCAGGGTGAATTATTTTTTCTAAGAGAAATTCTTAAGATGTCTTGCAGATTTTTACAACAGGAGTTTTGTGTGACCCTTTCAGCAATTTAATTCCTTTATTGAACCTAATCAATTTTCTTTGATATCTGACAATCTTCAGTTTGTGAATCTTTTCACTGCTATGCATCGACAGGGTAACATTTCTGAAAACTAAGTATGCCTTCATGGTGCTTCATTTTGCCAATTAATTGAAATAGCAAAGAAATGTGACAGTGAATGTCCAGAAGTCACTGCACTAATTTTTGATCAGTCATTCTACAGTGTCCTGTATTATGTTTAGTAACAGCTATTATAAAGCCAACTGTACAAAAATGTAGCTATTTTTCCCACACAGCACTACATTTCATGTAGCTAGTGCAGTAAAATAACTCTACCCACTAGCACAGTCTCTGCTGCTTTTCTAAGGACAAGGGTGTGTATACAGACACGCTGCATTGCTAAGCATGCTCCAGAAGTAACTTCTGATCTTCAAAGAAACCAGACTCTCAAGGAGGAATATTTAGGTTTGGCTGATTTAAAAAGAAGTCTGAGCTTGGCATTTTCAACTTACTTTATTCTTCATATAGCTCTTTTCCTTTTGCTCTTGAAAGCTAATGACTTTCAACTTTCATTTAATTAATTTGGGGTAGCATTGGTTTCATTTCTATTTCAAAAATTTCTGGTTTGTGTCTTGGAAAATATAACGTACGTATATAATGTGGGGAAAGCAATATGTGATCACATCTATTCATGCACTGATATCTTTCTGTTGTAGTGGTCCTCCTACCCTCTTCTGAAGATGCAATCAATTGAGCTCAAACTAAATTAAAACTGCCTCTGCACTTGTGAGACTGAGACCCTTTTTCTGCCTTCCACCTGTTCAATAGGCAGGCATCACTACTCTGAGAACAGCTGCTTCTTCTTTGTAGATTTTATTTTGTAGATACAACATCCAAGAATCCATTCTCAGGTCCGTCTTACACATTTAAGAAGTGCTGTTGCACTTGCTCTTGTTGCTTACTCTCAGAACTTAGTAACTGCCTAGCATGAGCTCAATTGCTTTTGTAATACCTCAATACATCAAGGGTGCTATCTACATCTTTTTATCATTATGCTTAGTTGTTCTGAAGTGATCACTCTGAAATTCAATACTTAAAACATCTGATTCCACGGTTTAGTGTCATCTTCAGGCAACAGTGCAAGACCTGATTCTGCAGCTATTTCTTATATGGAAAGGTTCACTTTATGCCATTAACTCACATTTCAGGACAATGAACTTCACTCTGTCTGCTGTAAGCTCAGCGTATTTATGTGGTAGGCTGTTTCCTCGAGCGTAATAGGCAGAATACCTCAAATGGCCACTGTCAACAGCTGAGAATATAAATTGTGCCATTCTGTTGATACCCCGTGCCAAGGTAAGGAGGTATTTGAGTCATGCACTCACAGTTCTTACTGATCTCCTTAAGACCCTGTCACATTTTAACTTAGTCTCAGTTACCTGACCAGCACGGTCCTCCCCAGCTAGTGCATAGGATAGCCGCGAGACTGGGAGCCTTGGAGTGTCTCAAAGGGAGAGAATGCAGAAGCCTGGGACTTTAGGCTCCTATTTATCATAAAGCAGGAGAAAAAAAAAAAAAAAAAGATTGTCTATTCCCTTTGGAAAGTGCCTCTGCATCTCCTTCAGTGCTTTATTAAGGCATGCTGCTGGTTCAATGTTCTGCAGGTGGCACCCTGATGTTCTTAAGCTCTTTTGCAAGTAGCCATCTGCATATTTCTTTGATCAACTTGGATACAGAGCAAGCCTCCAGACATCTTTAGGGAGAGAGAGAAAAAAATCCACTTCCATAACTGTATTTCATCCACAAAACAAGGCAAAGCTAGGTGTGAGGAGAAGGGTCACAGCATCCTCTGTTCTGCTACCTAAGAATGAAGTAAGGTCTATCAAGTTTTCCTTCTTGAGTCGGATCTTCTATTGGGAAAATAGTTTTTTCAGGTCCAGCTTCCCTGTCCCTGTAGACATTCAAAGTCGGGCTGAATCAGGCTCTGAGCAACCTGATGTGTTTGCTCTTTGAAGGGGAGTTGGACTAGATAGCGTTTAAAGGTCCGTCCCAACTCAGACATTCTATGATTATTTACATGCATCTTCAGTCAAACTAAAACCCCATCCATTGTCACCCTCATGTTACAGAAGGGGCACTGGGGTACATTTTGGCTTTGATTCAACCTCTTTCCACCCCACAAACTTTTCCAGCTTGTTCTTCAATCTTTTCAATCTCAGTAGCTATGATTTCTCTCATCTGCTTCTGTTTTACTGCCCATGTGAATAATTTCACTCTGTACTAGCAAGTCCCAACATGAGAGACAATGTTTTCCTTAGTCCGCAGACCAGATTCTGATCTCAGGTGTGACACTGTAAAGGACAATACTTGTTTAATGGAGGTTTAAGTCTGCCCCATCATCTTCTTAGACTGCCTATGCAAGCTTAGTTCAGTTGTTCTGACTCCAGTCCTCAAAAGTAAGAGGTACCTCAACTCCAAAGAAAGCAGAAGGCTACCAGCACATTGCAGGCATAAGTTCAGCACCAGATTTCTATTGCAAGAATAAGAGAAAAACATTTACTGCTGAAATTTCAACTTTTTAGCTATAAAAAAAATAAGTTAGAAGTGACTATTTTGCAAAGGCTTCTGTAGCAGAAAGTTCTGTGTATCCCCAGCACAAGCAAGATCCAGAAAAAAAGTCCGGAAGAATGAAGTCTGTTCACTACTTACCTGCCCAGGTAAGTATTACGGAACATTTGTAGCTGTACAATTGAATTCTATGACATAAACATCCTAAAAATAGCCCTGATATCTCTATTACAGGAGTATTTGCAATGTCAAACTGATGCAATCACTGAGAGAGCTCAGGAAAAGAAATAATAATGTATTATAATTCTCATTATTATGACTTCTATTATAGACTTACATTTTAATTTAAGCTTGGTTCTTAACATTTCTCTTTGTACACCTTCAGCCCGCGTTCAAGTTTGTAGTCTCTGTGTGGCTCTTTCCTCCAGAAAGAGCAGAACTAAGGAGAGACTGTATGCAGTTGCCAGACGGGCTCACAACCTGCTCATGGATAAATTACATGTCTGTGGCAAACTGAGTTTACTAATATACAGTGAGAATGAGTGTGAATAAACGTCCACCAGAAGGACCAGCAACTCTTACAGTTAAAATCACTTTCCCATAAAACCTCTTCCAATATAACAAGACTGCAAAGAGACTTATATTTAATCTTAAGAAAAGTTGAATTCCTGATAGCTGTTAAGAGGAAACCAGAGGATTTCAGTCACATAGGAAATTACTTCCCTCGTAAAGTATCTTGTTCTCCAGGTGATAATAAAACACATGAGAATCTGTCCATCTTCACAGCTGGATTTGTCCACTGAAGCACAGACGCATTCTTTGTCTTTCAGAAAAAGGTTTAAATATTCTTTCAGCTCATGAAAGCCAAACCTAAAACTTTTAGAATAATTTTATTACTAAACATAACAACTGTTTTTACTCTGTTTCTAATGCTTTGCTTTATTAGTACTTTTCTAAACAGGTAAAGTGAAAGATTAAAGACCAGTGATGAAGGGTTTAGTTAAGAGATGTGGTTTGGCACTTAGTTGGAAATAAAGCAATCTTCCCTCTAGAACAGCACATTTGATCCTCTCTTGCAAAAATGGAACCTGAAGTATTCTGAATAAAATTAGTAATAGTTGTGTTGGTGGTATTCAAGGTGCCTGCAGTTGGCAGACTGTTACATACTGCTACGGGCCGAGATCTGTAGCCCTGCTTGGAAACTCCACTTTTGCTGAATGGAAGAAAAATCCCGCTGTGTTTGTCATCTTTTTTTTCCTCCTTTCTTTTTGCCTTGCTGTCCAATAAAGTAGCTCTGAGGCCTGGCCCTCGAGCCTATAGTGTTCTTTACAGCTCCAGCTGCAGTTTTGTGGCAACGTTTCAGCATTGTACAGGATAAAAAGAGCACTCTGATTCAAGCATGTGGAAAGGAGGTACACAATGTAAACCTACAACATATCCACTGTGCACCAAAGGGGGTTGCCACATGATAGCAGCAGTCTGCCAAATCCTCTGAACTTTTGGCATCCGATAATAGGGAGGGTGCAGTAAAAGAAAATCAAGGAAGGAAATTATTAAGGAGTTGGGAAAAGGGTACGACTTATGTCATTTTTTGCAGGGCAAACTCTTTATCCCATTTCATTAACGCAACGATGATTAGACCGATAAAGGCTTAGCTTGGAGTATATTGGTTGGACAATAACTGCTCTTTGTTTATCTCTGTTCTGTGTATCAGAAAGTAAAAAGAGAAGCTTACACCCTTCCTACACTCCAACCCCTCACCCCCGTCCCAGAGTCTGGAATTTTCTTTCCCACTGTTTCACTTCAGCGAGGGGGGACAGGCTCAAGTATTGCCTTTGTTGCAACTTCAGAGGGATGGTCTCTAGGACCTGTGGTAACCTCCAGCAAGAAAGACAAATTGAGGACAGTAACCCACAGGGCACTATTGATCCCAAAAGAAAAACACGGGAACACTGCACATGAAAATCTTTTATGAATAGTGTTTTAATGAAAGGACAGTAAAGATAATAATATAATAAAAAACTACTTTTAGAAAAAAAGTCTTTTATGTCTATAAAGTGTAGATAAGTAGCCGTGTAATAACTGACCTTTAAAGATGCATTTACAAAGTGCTGTACTGATTTATTAAGTTAATTGATAACAACTATCTGACTTGGGCTTATTTTTTTGGCATTTTCATGAGTGTACTCAAGAAAATATATCTTTAAGGACCATGAAATAAACACCACGAGTAAAGGCTTGGATGCTTACTCTGAACAAAGCTCATGTCTTTATAACACTAATCCCAAACAAACATAGCATGGAAAATGATTATTACTGGCACTGACTCAACTTTGCTAAATTCTGCTTTCCATATACATGGCTACATATCCAATGAATCCGAGGGGAGTCATCTGACTTTTCTGATTATTTTTTTTTTATTTGAAAACTGTCACATGAAAAGAGAGTGATGTCAATGGAATCTGCTCAGATTTATTTAAGTGATGTAGAGTGTGTCATTATAAATAAAAGCTTTCATCATGTTACGTGTAACTGTGATCTCTCTGGACATGTGCCTTAATCTCCTTTATTCATTTGTATTTTTACTTCCCCTATGTTTTCTCTGACAAGTTTTCCAGATATTTGAATGGTAGTTTTTATCTCCTGCTCTCCTTTATCTCCTTCTGATAATTATTGTCCTCCCTTCCATACCTTTCAATTCCTGAACATCAGGGTACATTTTTTTCCCTTCCTCTCTTTCTTCTAAGTTCAACTTCCTGGGTTTGTTTTCTGTTCTTATTTTTGTTGTTTTTTTTAAACCTTTTTCACTTTACCAAGTGAGCTGCTTTTCCTCTGAACTCTTCTGTCAAAATGGCTGCTTCTCCATCACTTGCAACCTCAGGGAGCAAGCATTTCTTCCTGGACCAGAATTGTCATTTCACAGTGCTTTATTTTGATCAGATGAAGCTTGAGAAAATAGCTACATCTGCCAGTTAAGATGGAGATACATTTTCTATCAAAACACATTAACCAGCTGGACAGCCTGTTCTCAGGCATTCATTTCACATGGATCATTCCGGACCAACGAAAATCAGATCTGTAATGGGGGTAAATGGCAGATATGTATGAACTTCAGTAACTTCATTCTCTTCATTGTTTAGAAATACTTGGAGTCAGCCTCATGCCAGCTATAGATGAGAGAAAGTCAGATGGAGTTATTTTATTTGATTTATCCATTTATGAATGTCAAAGAAAACTCATTAACTAAAGTATTCTGCTGGTTCTTTTTAAGGAAAAATCAAAGTAAAGACAAGAATATCACCAGGCAGCTATGGACTGTTTAGAAAACTCAAGAGAAGAAAGAACTATTTTGACAAGAACTTCTGCAAAACTTTGAGTTTTAACATGGAATATGGATTTTGGCGTCTGTAAACAAGACTTACGTAGTTCAGTGGGAAGAATTACTAACCAACTAACAACATGCAAAGCCACCAGAGTGGGGTTCAATTTATATGCCATCTTTTGACTTTTGAGCAAAGTGAAGTAATTATTTGTAAATACGTTGCCATGAGCAAAGCTTTGCCAAAAGGAAGATAGCTACAGAACAGCTTTGCTTACCCATCAGAGGAGGTAGTGTGTTTTTAGAAACCTAGACATGGACTATCTGGCAAGAGGTAATCTTGTTCCAGTTGGGCAAATTGTTCCCTCCTCACCAACAGCACAGTGAAAAATAAGAATCTTGATTCTGCCATGACTAACTTGCATTTCTTGAGAACCAAGAGCCCTGCCTGAACCTGAGACTCTCCTCTGCTCCTCATCCATGGTGGGCATCACAAACTCACACAATAAAACATTGCTTTTTTTTCCCAGAAGCCTCCTATTTGAAAAGAAGTGAAAAACAAAGAGTAGGAAGATACTATCATAATTCAAGTGTTACAGATAGAAGACATTTATTGAGACATATCAAGTAGGAATGTTTTCACCAGAAATGTTATCTTCAAAAGTCTAATGCATGGTAGGACCGTGTCACACTGAAGTTCTTCCATAGCAAAAGGAAATAAATAGGCATCGTCACATGGCCTATTCTCAATGTCTATGTTAGGAGAAAATGGAATCTGTATCTATAAAGAGAGCCCAGCTCAGATTAGCAGTCTGCCATTGACTCACTCAGATTTAAAGTCTATCTCCTGGCTGTCTGTTAGGGCTGGTTACTCCTGTCCCTGGTCACTTGACAGGCTGTACAGCGAGTCTAAATCAGAGCCACAAATTGGAAACAGACTTCTGCTGTGTCAAGCCAGAGTCTCAACAGTGAGGGCATCCTGCCTTCCAGCAAACATTGTGAGAAAAGTCTGCAACCTCTGAATTGTGACTGGCTTGTGAAAATAAATTATATGACATAAATTGTATGAAATATATGAAAGAGTGATTAAGTAACTAATCAAGGGTGAGGAACTGCTTCCTAATGTATGTCTTTCCATTTCAAAAAGCAGTTTTCCTTTTGTCAAGCTGGCATGAGTGCTGCTTCTTTTGTACCAAACAGGAATTTTCAGAGAGTTCAGAACATAAATGAAAGGTCACAGAAGTATAGTTTTCTTGCACTAAATCTTCAAAGCAAAGGGGCTGCTAATCACCAAGGATGAAGTCTAGCATAGCAGAAAAGCTTGAAACAGCTTCTTTAGAGAGTGCTTTAACAATCAGACCCTTTTCTGGGATGGAAATTAAGCACACAATTGCAACCTTTATCTAATAATCACTACTAAGGGCTGCAGTGCCACCTCTTCCTCTGACAAGTGACACATCGACTTGTCTGGCAATATTAGAGGGCAAAAACATTAACACTACCCAAAATGATGCCCATTCTTAGATTTCCAATGTTCATAATTGGCTGAAATAATAAATTGCTACATTCTTTCTTTCTTTTAAGATGATGAAGTTCTTTGTATTTTCTGTGATGTTTCATACCTGGAATGTTTGCAAAAAAGAGAGTTAAACACAGAAATAGTTCAAAAGACTGTAAGGACATGCAACCCCCCCTCCCTATCTCTTGCTAGGCGGGCTGCAAGAGACACATCAAAGCTTCTGGGGATGAATGAATGTGGTAACTCTTACCCCGTGCTATACATGCTCGGAGAGAGCTAGATCCAAAAAGGAACTCAAGCACTGAAATATGTTAAACTTCTCAGTTGCTGACTTTACCACCACCAGCTTTCAGCATCTGGTCCCCAGAGTGGGCCTGGGGCCCTGAGGGAGGCAGAGGAACACCAAAAAACATGCTCCATGCCACCTGGCTGCTGGACCTTTGCTGGGTTTCTTAAGCAGATATTCCATACATTTCTTAAAAGGCACAGGAGAGGAAATCTTTTCTTAACAAATAATTAAAAAATCATAACATGGTTGTTCACATTCTTCTTTTGTATGGTATCCTGGTGTAGAATCTTTAAAATTATGGATCACAGCTTTCAAAGAAGGACATTGGAAAATTTAGAAGGATTTGCTGAACTGCACGGAACGATCTTAATAATGTCATATTTATTTATCTATTTATTTGTATTTTTTTACTGTATTCACATAAGTTTAACACTGATTACAGACTTTATTGCAGTAACGTAAAATATACAACTTAAACAGTAAAAGTAAATTATGATGCTTTATTGAGTGAGCAGCAGCTCACTTCCTCTGGAACAAATGACCAAGGAGTAGCTGTAATTTGCATCTGGAAATTTCTTTACACTGGTTAGAAAGAAACTAATTATTTTTTATAACAACAGCAGCAGCTGAATGCCTTTGTGGAGAGACGGGAACAGGGAGTTGAACTGTTGAGCTGAGCTTTTTTCTTCTTAGATATTTAGATATGCAGCAAATAATAACAGCTAATTTTCATTTTCCTGATGAAAGGCTGCAATCAAAGACAATTAGGTCTGCTCAGACTAGGCTGGAATGAAAAAGGGTCAGAGAAGCAAAACAAGGATCTTCAAAGATGTTGAACAACTTTCCTATGGGAAACAACCAAGCAGACAAAAACTTTCAGAGTGGACATGGCTGAGGACTGATATGGAAGTGGACTACAAAAACTTAAGAAGGCTGGATAAGGTGAATAGGGAATTACTGTTTACTGCTTTTTTTTGCAGAACAGAGCCAGGAGGCCTCAAATGAGGGAAATAGGCTTACATCAAACAAGGAGGTCATTCTTTGCACCACTTATGGTTGAGCCGTGCAACCTGGTGCCACAAGATGTCGATGACAGAACTCTAAAGCACCTCGAGGGAAAGTGAACAAACGAAATAGATCTCAACTGAGACAAATCATGAATGAAAGTACCTTTTGCAAGGGGTTCTCCTGAGCCACAAACTGTTGGAAGCCAGGGAAATATTCTGTGGAGTTACATGCCACTGCTGGGGGTAGACTACTGGGTGACATGAGTCCATAGTCTGGCTTGGCACGGTTCCTACATTTTTGTGGATGAAAATAGTTCTTGTCAATAAGAACAGAATCCAGGTCTCCTCTACTGCCCTATGAATATCTAGTATGCTAAATGTGGAGCCTTGGTCACTATTCTTGCTCTTGAATACTGAATTATGGCAATAGATGAATAACTTTCTTAAAGAATGTAGTTTCACTTACTGAAAAAAAGACAGATTTTTAAATATCTTGCTCATGGGAGAACTTCAAGCATCTTGTTAAGGAGAGCTTAAGATAAACGCAACATTTCTTGACAACATCATTCCTAAATTGGAAAGAACTTTTAGTGACGGGCGAATTAATATTATAGAGTGCCAGAAAGGCACTCTCAGTACAAATTTGATAGAATAAATAGATTTCTTATGGCTTAATGATCCAAACTCACCATGTGATGAAACATAAGAACTGTATTAGAGCTGAAAATGTAGTTCCCATAAGATTGTTTAATGTAGTTGCCTCATGAATATTAACAATTTGTTCAGCTACAAATATAATCAGTCTCACTGGAGAAAACATAGACACTGCAGTTTTATTTACCTTCAGAATGACTGAAAATAATCTTCCACTGATTTTGGTATCTTGACTAAGCTGATCATTTTAGAAATTAACCTCTTTTTCATAATGCTTTCCATACAATTATGGAATGCTTTTTATATCAAGAAATCTATTGTGATGAGAAAGGCAATGTTCTGCTTTCACATCAGATAAAAACATAACTTCTGAAGGCATAAAACTGTCTGCTTTCAGCATTCTTAATCCATTGACACCAAGGAGTATTCTGGCTTTCCACTGGTCTAGTGGTTGGCAACCCTGCACATAGCAGGGGTGTTAAAACTAGGTGATCATTATGTCCTTTTCAATCCAGGCCACTTTATGATTCTATGATTCCAGGACATCAAAAAGAAACAAAAATAGGACAAAAATAGTGTAGGGTTACAGTAAGTAAATAGATTCAGAAGGAGAACCATTAGATTAAATCAACTTTCTGAAGTTTGTCACTGAGGAAAGACATACGAAGGGAGGATTTTGGAGCTGAAAAAATGGTATAACTCCACAATGACTTCAAGTTTACTGACAGTAAGTCAAAACCGAGATGCAAACTAAGAACAGCCCTCACATTTGGAGATAAAACACAAGCAGGACTTTCTGCCCAGGAGAAGACAACAGTCTCTAAAACACTGAAAACCAAGATGTTATGACCTAGCAAAACGGAGTGCCAGATTACCCCCACCTTGCCAGTCGAGTTGGGCTCCACCTAAACCAAAATGGTACATGAAATGAAGGGGAATAATGCTTCACTCTGCTGCAGCACCCGAATGCAGGAAAGGCAGTGCAAAAGGCTGAATAGCAACGTAGTGATGAGGACCAAAGGAGCTGAAGTTGTAATGGTGGAGTCCATGTTGTGTCAGAGCTAAGAACTGGGATCTTAAGAGTACACAAAGTACGTTAGTCTTTGATGTCGTGACATTACTGACATTTTCTTCATCTCTCTGCAGAATTTGAATTCATTTTTTCTGGTCCCTGATTTAGAAATCTCTTTCCTTCACAGCTGCCTTCAATATTTACTCTCCTTCTCTGCCATCTGATAGGTTTAATCTTTTCAAGATTTCTATGGTTATCTCTAAAAGAATTCTATTTTTGTTCTATTTTCCAACCTATTTCTGCTGGAATAGTTTGTATTTGTACATCTTCCAGCAGTTTTTACAGGCTGATCATCCATAACTGAATCCAAAGAAATGCTCCACAGCGTGAAAATCACACTGTGGATGGTTGTCTGAAGTACCTAGCTGCTTTATCTTCAAATCTAGAAGCCTCATTCCATGTCCTCAGCAGTACTGTAATGGTCTTCTATCCCTTCATCATTTCAGAAATACCTGTCCTTTTCTATCTACTTGTAAAACATATCAATTTCTATACACATTTTTTTCTGCAATTTCTGGTTTCAGAAACCAGGAACCTCTATACCAGAAATTTCATGAGCTCAGGTGCAAATATAGCCTTTTAGAGACAGATCCTAGAGCTGGAATTCAGGCATAAGAGGACATACTCCTATATGAGCATCTTTGTAGTGCTCAGGTTCTCAGACTGCTGAATCCCTACTCTTTTCCTTGATGATTCTAGGATGCTAGGACTTCTCTATGTATTGCCCTGATAAGTGTTCCAGCAGGCTGAAATCAAAGCCAAAGCCCCACTTCAGCTTACTCACAAAGTAAGACTACCATCAGCTACCTCCTACAGTGCTGGTAGGAAGACAGTGTCAGAAGAGCTTCTGTTGAAGCATGTCCTTGATTTAGGGTTAGCCCAGGCTCAAAGTGTGCTGGGGCTCTGGCAGAGTGCCTTGACAGCCTGGTTTAGCTGATTGGCAGGCACTGGAATCCCACTGCTTTATTTAAGAATAATTGTTCCACAAATAATGGAGTACCATTATCATCCTCATAAAAATCAGGAGGGTTTTGTGATAGTAAAAAGTCTTAATATGCCATTTTTATTCTCTCATTGTAAGTTTACTTGGGAATATAGCTAATATACTAACCTTTAACCTACGCCTACTCCCTTCACATAATAATGGGTTCACATTAAGTAAATGCCAAAGAAAACTGACTTCTTGCATCGTTCTGATCAGATGACGATTTATTTTTTATTTCTAAATTTACTTCCTAAGTTTTCTTTTACATTACTGTGCCTCTCTTTAATCTTCTCTCATGATAAAATAGTCTGTTCCCATCATTGCAGCTAAGCAAATCATCAGGCTAGTGACCTGTCCTTATTCTGCTAGTTCCTATCCCCTTGCTTTTTTCCCACACTAACCATAATAAGATAATAAATTTTGTCAGTAATAAAATAATCCCTGAGTGAAATACATAAGCAGTCTTTGTAGCAGGTGTGCTCTCACCCAGGTGAATCACCACTAAACTGGTACTGCTGCACTGCCACAGCTGCCCAGAGAAGCTGTGGATGTCCCATCCCCATAGGCATTCAAGGCCAGATGGGTGCCCCATCCAGTGGGTGGCAGCCCTGCTCATAACAAGGAGTTGGAACAAGATGGTCTTTATTGTCCCTCCCAACACAAGCCAGCCTATGATTCTGTGATTTGATGAGCTGGAGAATTGTGCTCACTCTTGCTGTCATCTATCACTACGAGGTATATCAAATCTTTAGTAGAAGAATGGCACTGCTTTACAAAAATGCACAGAGGATAAAACCACTTAGAATAACTAGGAAATGGAAAACCCGCGATTGAATGCTGTCAGTTTGAGGAGAACAAAAGTTCCAGGTCATTTGTTTGTCTTCCACCATTGCATTTTTAAAGAAAGGAATGGCCAATCCACGAGTTTTGAAGAAACCCTGTAGGCAACTGTCAGCGGAAGTTAGACAGTCAGCAGATTCCAGCCTGGCACGTGTCACTTTACAGTCCCAAATCAGGTAACAAAATACCAAAGGACATGCATCTTGGATGCAACTCTAGCTTCTGCCTTTCATGGATCTCACTTTGAGATGCTCGTTTCCCCTCAGGCGTTGCGTGATGTTTTCCAAGGGCTTGCTCAGGAGCACAGGCTCTTTGCCAAGAGCCACATGTCTTGGTGTTAGAGATTCCTAAGTGGGCATCACATTGACCATGTTTGGCTGTGAAACCAGGGCTTAACTTTTTGCATTTTCATTAGTTTAATGAAAGAGGTGTTTCTTTCATTAAGATACTTCAAAATGTAAGAACAGTCATGTTGTACAGTCCAGCACTGCTCACTCTCTGTATTACTTTAAATTATTCAAAAATGGCAAATAGTATCAATTTATTCTCAAATTAATTCTAAACTATCCATGACACAAAAAAACTCCTGGCATTAAAAAAACTGATTTGTCAAGCACTAATCAAGCCTAATCCTTTTTCTCTGAACAGCATGTGTTAAGATCTGCAGCTTGTTGTATCATCCACTTTTGAACCAGGGGCTTGCTCAGCAGACCACTGTCTTTTCTTACCTTTCCTCCTTTCTTTTTTTTATTTCTAGTGAGTACTGATATTTTGACTCTTAAATTTGCTCTTCAATATCACCCCCTGGGGTAAACCACAGAAGCTGTGGTCTGGAGTTTTTCCTAATGCTAAATGGATGGAGGTTTCGTGTTGATTTTATATCCCATCTTTCCTTCGGTGTGAAGAAACCGGGTTTACTATTGCTTCCAAAATATCAGAAGGAAACACGGATGCCAAAGAATTAAATGCTGGGGCTTTGAGGGTATTCAGGAGGGCTACCAAAGGTCAAAGTGGTAATGCTTGGGACCCTGCGTCTGATAAGTCCCAGTCTCAGCCTTCTCTGCAGATCGTCCTTTCTGCTGCTCTCAGGAGAACGGGGCAGGTTTCAAAGAAGACTAAATCAGGGCAATCCGATACCCCACTGCCGGCTGTGTTATAACCTGGTGTCAGCCTTGCAGTGCCTCAGCCACCTGAGATGATTCCTTTCTGGGTACTTCAGAAAATCCTTTTGAATGAAAGGTGCGATAGCCCCCAGAAATAAGATACCAGCCTTATCACTGATTCAAATGAAAATCATTGTGCTGTCAGGGTGTGTAGTTACCTGCATCATTACCTAAAGTTTTGGCTTTCCCGTTTCATTTGTATGAATATCTTTGATCTCGGTTAATACCTTAATTTGGAGATCTAGACAGCTGTAGTGTACGTACAAGGGACAGCATTGTTTCATAATGATGGGGGATTTCTCACCTGCTATTTCATCCTAGTTCAGTTAAATTAGGTGTTTGTATTTCATGAAACAGCTTCCACTTGACAAAGCCCCGGTTTGGATCAAAAGAGCAAGGATGGGATATTTTCACCTACAGAATACTGCATTTAGCTCCAATTGCTCCTGTCAGTCATTTCTGTTCCATTACCTCTTGGTATTAAATGCTCATCCAAATAGGTAATGCAGGTGGCCACAAAATCAGTGACAAATGGAAAAACACAAAAATGTCAGAGTTTTCATTTGAATTTGTGCCCAAATAGACAGCAAATGAAAGGCACCCTCTTATGACTACATCCTTCTGCATCTGAGAGAACGACCGTATACATTCAAATTAAGCAGTGAACTGAGGGTCACATCACAGCAGACAGCTCTGACTTCTTGTGAATAATGCAATACTTTTGTTGATGTCGGTGATGAAACCAGGCTCTCAGAATATCCCTGAGGAAGAGTCGGTCCCTTAGTGGTTGTTCAACCAAAATAAATTACTCCTCTGAGGCTACTTATGAAAAGAGGCCATGTTTGTAGAAGAGTTACCGTATCCAGTTGCTCTAGGATCTGTTTTTATTTGTTAAAGCAGTGGAACTATCACACAGTGGTCCTGTGCAGAAGAATGCGCAATTAGTAAAGAGCACTAAATGCAATTATGACTCTCTGTTAGGAAATAACTTTAATAATAGTTAGATCCACTGTTTCCACAGCTCTGCGTCTCACACAGGAGACAGAGCAACCATAAATACCAGGCAGACAGCTACAGAAAATGCTCTTTGGCATTCAGCATTCAGTGCACTGCTGTAGGCTCCATGCAGGAGTTCAAACTCCTCTCTGAAGAGATTTATTGATTTCCCCACGGACATTTCATTATATTATAGTAGCATCCGTTACTCACAAACTATAAATAATTTTTCACAAAAAAACTTCAGAAAGGGAGAGAATCATTTATCCCCAGCTGGGGGAGCAGGAATTGAAGGAAAATATCTCCACTGACTTAAGGTGCCCGAGATGATGCTTACAGTTCAATTTTCACCCTAAAGAAAGAAGGTGTCATTGCTTTCAACTGCAATTCACTTTGCAGATGAGGTTCCATGGTTTCATGAGAGCTTCCGTCAAAAGGGAGGATACATTTGTAGAAAGCCTTGACAAGTACTACGCAGCAATGCTGTGCTGGAGGCAAGGACATCATCTAATTCTACAACGCTCAACTGCTGCAGTTCCACAGCTTACAATTCTGTATTCAACCACCTAAAACAAAAGGCCATTTTTCCTTCCTCTATAGGCTGCTCCACCATAAGTAGAGATCACAAGACAAAGACTCTTTCACTGCACATTTCTTAGTCTTCCTCGGAACTCGATCCATTCTTCACATTTTCCTGTGGGAAAAATAATTAATAAAGGGCTGTATAATAACACAGACACTGAAGATTGACTTAAGGCTGTGCAGGGAATCTGAGCTTCAGTATGTTTCCACTTGCAAACATAATATTCTTTTAATGTGCCTTCTAGTCAGTAATTTCCTAAGCTTTCAAGAAAAGCCACTCAAACCCAAAGCAGTCTTTAATGTGGAATCACAAATTATGTCTACAGATCAGCTCCTTACAGGAAGGATAAGAGCAGGCTTAGTGCTGGGAAAGCCCCACCTGGGCTGCCCACATCACTGACTGTTCTGTGCTGCAGCTCAGCTGAGGACACCAACGCTGCTCAGAAAGCCACCCTCGGGGCATCTGGGAGTGGACGGTCCCACCCTGTGCTTGGCTCACAGCACTTCTAATCCATCCACACTGGGTGAAAGGGGTTGGCTCCATTCTAAAACACCCAGACTTCCCCCAGTAGCCCCCTACAGGGGTCTCTGCAACCAGCTTTGCATTGTGCTTCTGGGCAGAAACAGTACTGAACTACCAGCAACATTTCTGCTTTAAAAAAAGTATTCACTATTTTGTCTTGAATTTCTTTATATTCTTCCCAGGTTTTTGCCCTGGAAACTTGTCCTTTATTGTTTAAATTATATCATATCTAAGGCTTCTAAAGTCACTTTTGCATGTATCCTGACAATCCCAATACTACAATGTACCACAACAATCCAGCAAACTCTACTAAACTGTGCAGTATTAAATGTGGAGATCAGTGGCCCTGCTTGTGGCACAGGGGTTGGAGCTTGATGATCCTTGAGGTCCCTTCCAACCCAAGCCATTCTATGACTCTATGATTCTACGACATAATCTATTGTGGAAGAAAATAGATACAGAATTAGCATCTACAAATGAAGTCACACGGTGTGCTAACTGTGAGCACTGCAAAGCAGCATATTTCTTTTAGAGTTCATTAATAGAGATTTTTAATTCCATTTAACTGTTGTTTAATAGTAAATAAACCATGAAAATGTAAAAACTGCAGCAAACTGCCCACACTCTAGCTCCTATTACCCAGTGCAATGCAAATCATTCTACTCAGTGGAAGAACAATCTGCATGCAGCTGAAATAAGCAGCTCCACATAAATGTGGGGATCCAATGCAGAGATTTTGCCACGAAGGAGCCAACAGAGAACCCTGCAAAAGTCTTTCTGCCTCTGGTCTTCCAGTGAACCAGAAACAGTCAGAGAGGTTTTCAGAAGCATCCATGCTTGTGTTCATCTGTGCCTGCAGTCTCTTCTGGAATCTGATTCATATGAAGTGTGTCAATCTGATGTTCTAGAAATAAGGAATGCATCTCAAACTATGTTATAGTAAGCATACCTCAGTGTACTTTTTAGAGCACGGGACACTAGGAATGCAACACTTAGTATTTTCATAGTTTCTCCTCCATACTCTTCTCTGGAAAGCAGCAATTCTTCTGACCGAACACCTTGCTTCAGTGTACTTCATATCTACATGGGCTTCCTGTGTAACTTTCTGTGGTCAGGCTCCACGATATGTACAACCCAGGGCCCTTTCCACGTGCGTACTTTTGATGAATTTGTCTGGCTCTGATTTTATCTCAGCATTCCTCAACAGCCACAAGATGGTCTTTCATCAAGAACCTCAGCACAATAGCTGTTTTATTCTTTACACACATTAAAAATATGACAGCCTGGAAATCTCCTTTTTAATGCCTAGAAGCAATGTAAAGTCTAAAATCAAATTTCTTGTGATGTTTCTACCTCAGATGACAATTATGTTGATAATAAACTGAGTTGTGGATTGTTGTTACACCTGCATGATTTGTCTGTCTGAAAACAAGAATGTTAGAAGGCACAGCAAATTGCTCATATCTTCTAATGGAGAACATAAAAGGGACCAGTAAATAGCAGTGGTTCAGAAGGCAGCTGAAGCCCTAACAGTAGAAATGCTAATCTGTTCTTTTGATGAATCCTTTCTCAGCATTATAATGCTGGAAGAAAATTGTATTAAAATGTAAAGATTGTATTTCACAAAAGAAAAATCTTTGATATATCTTTAATATCCTTTCCTGCTGTTAGCTTAAGAGGCCACAGCATAAAACACAGTCAACCCACACGGTAAGGGATTTACCTTCCACATCTGCATTGCTTTAATATATGGAGTAGGACGAAGAAGCTTTCAAGGATGAAAACTTTTCCCACTCACATGATTCTCATTTTTCAATTCATTGGAATATTTTATATTCTGAACAGTGTGCCACTTTTTACTTCATTTTAGGCATAGCATATTAGCTGGGTACTCAACTAAGCCCTAAAAGCACTCAAGACAAACCTGTCCTTTGAAGATGACAAGTCACTTCACAATTCCTGAACACAGTCAGCATCCAAAAGATTGTGAGAGAAAAAGCAAGTTTCACCTGTAGGCCAGCTGCTTTGCTAGAACTAACATACCAGCCTTCTGTGATCTTAGTTTTCTTGTTTGTTAAGGTCTTTGCTGTATAAATTCGGGTAGGACAAGCTCTGGGTGCTGCTAGGTCCAACACCCACCACTGAGCCAAGATTGGAGAGAGATCTCAAGGGTTGGATGGCTGAGCTCGGTAAGGAAATGAGGCAGTAGCTTTCTGAACTTCTGCCCTGCAGTTCCGCTTCACACAGCTTTTACCATACCAAAGACATAAGAAATGGATGCCAAGGAAGCTGAATAGCTGTCCACAGGCAGGGTAGGCATGGGTGGATGCTGAAGGACTGTGGCAAGTTCTCTGTCTGGAAGAGTTAGCATTAAAAGGACACATTTTTCACTTACTAGGTAAGTTATTTGTTGCCTCCTACAGGGAAGACACTTCTCAGCATGTAAGAGAGAGGAAAGGTTGAAGCTGTAATGAAGAACTCGGAATTAACCAAAAGAGAGAAAAAGACCATGCATTGTGTAGGGAGAAGAAGAGGGAGAAGGCTGTGATAAATTCCTTTTCCCCTCTTTACTGATTAAAAGTAATAAAAAGCAGCTACGGAAAACAATTTTTGGTTACTTTCAGAAACAAGTGGTATGAAGTACAAACTTAGTGCCCATTTGACACTAGGAATAAAATAATGACACTGAGGCTTCACTTACAGTGAGATAGACCAAAATCATGTTTTTTCTCCATTAGATTTTCTTCTATTTTAAACTGCTCCTTTCATCACCATGGTCTCTGACAGCCCACACCCCTCTGTGTTACATATACCCTGTATTATCTCAACTGGCTCTTGTCAGTCAAGCTGACAAGGATCTGACCCAAAGTGTTTGAAGCCAACCACCACAGTGCCTCTAAGCACGTTTCAGATGTGCGTGGTAACTCAGCCTGCCGTGACACTGCTGCAAAACCCTGATCTCATCTTTTCTGGAGTAGGGACAAATGCCCCCATAAATTGCAAGGCAGTATCTGATCAAGTCCATTAGCATTTACTTTCCACAATACTCAGTGTTTCCAGTGGTTATCCCATCTTTTCAAGTGCTGTTATGTACTGTTGATTCCATTACTCTGCCTTACCCCAGCTTTTAACACAATTGCTGTTTCAGAAGCTGGCTTTATTCTCTCAAGCAAAGACTACAGTGGGTCAGTACAAGCCAGATGCTAATCTGGCATATGTATGTAGAGAAATATTGAATTAAATATGGCTATGCCAATTTACCCAAGCAGACGTAATTCTCTTCTTACCTTACTGGCATTCTCTTTTCATATTCTTCATTTTCCAGTGCCACTCTTTCACAAGAGCTGCTTTCTTCTTAGGCCATCTCTCTACTGGAATTCCTGCCTTTCTCAACATTGCTCTGCAAAGGATCAGTCCTGAATAGTTCCTTCTGACAGTGCAGTCATACCAGCCTCCCAAATCATCTCCTCACCACCATTCTCTTAGATCAGTCAAGGAGAGCATCCACTCCACTTAGGTAACAGAGGACCTGAATTTGTACTGCCCGACCCACAATGAGATGTACTCACTCAGCCTGGCTGTGGCAACGTGAGTAAACAAGAGGTGCAAAACTCTCTGTCATTGAGAGAGATTTTAATTTGGTGAAGTATATTGTTGGTTTTCTTTGTTTTTCTCCTCGGGAAAGGCAGATAGGTGAGAGCTAATTTTCAGTAACATTCTAGAATATATTCTGGGAGAATAAGCAATTAATGGTCTACTTGGGGTATTGCTAAAGTATCTGAGAGTGTGCTTCCGTGAAGATGTTGTGAAACAGAAATCTACTCTTTGCTTTGGACACACTGGGAGGAGATAAGCACTGTCTGTATCAGGAGTCCTGCCAGGGCTCACTGCCCATGCAAGGTAGTAAATTCTGTCCTGTTGTTTTCCAGTATTTTTCAGAGTAACTCAGTTCAGTGACTTGGCAACCATTTAGTGAACAAGCATTATTTGCAAGGTGTAAAAGGAAGTTGCTTTTCAAAGGAAGATATTGGAAATTCTGTGGTCTGTTTGCACCAGGTGCCATTGATGTTTTATGAGGGAGATAATGCTGTGGCTGTCAGGTGCCATGCCGCTGGAGGCCTCTCCCACCCCAGCTGATGGCAGGGCAGCTGGAGGCACTGGGGTAGCCCCAGCCCCAGCACTGGGCACCTCCCAGGAGACAGCTGAGGCTGGTCTGGTCAAAAGGCCTGAAAGTGGGCCTGACTGAGCAGGGCCGGGCAGGGCAGGGCTGTGGGGAGCTGGAGCCTGGCCCCACTGCGGCCTGGCTGGGCATGGGCTGGCTGTGGAGGCTGACATGTTCTTACTCCTAGCACAAGATCCCCTTGCCTCCTTTCTGAAACACCCTTTTCTCAGAAAAACCATCACACTTCTTAGCTGCCCTCATGGGATCGCTGTCAGCCAGGCTAGGTATGCCAAGAAAGGCGCTAGACAAAATGAACAGAAATGCCTGACTTTACAAAGCATCAAACGAACTCTGGCAGACTAAAGTGGAGGCAGGCATCACCTTCCTCATCATTTCTGCCTGTATGATGGAAGTAGTACTTGCATCACCCCAATGGGATGCTGGTGGTGAGTCAGAGGTTGGTTTGTTGGCTGCATCAAAAGCACACAGTCCATGACTCTGCATTGTTGCTCTTAAGTGATGGTTATTTCCTCCTTGGCTAAGACAGTAGTGGTTTGCAATCCCAAAACCTGTTTCAGCATGTTGTATCAAATCTTTAGGTATAAATTTAGGATTAAAAAGCTGCGCTCTTAACTGATACTGTTAACCCCAAACTTACAAACCAAATATTTGAAGACTGAGTGCTTAGCTTGATTTTCTATGAGATGTTGCCTCTTAAGTGTTGGCTTTTAGCAGTAGTTGCGTTATTATCAACACTCTCAAATTTCCTGCTCTGCATATGCACATCCTTGAGGAGTCTGAGTTCCCACCTTATCTCAGTTCTGCTGCTGTGTACTTAGAAAATGAACTAAGTATCTCCTCATTTTCTCACCCCAAACCTATTCTGAAGGAAGATTCACACAGCCAGTCTTTCTGATATCTTACCACTAGGATCTAAAGTACTAAGAGTGGGCATATAGCTGTGCCAGTTGCATGTCGTAGAATGATCTGGTGAATACAGCATATGGATTCCAAGTCTTTTCCATCTGGATCAGAACTTGACCTTTTGTCTCCCAAATTCAAATTTCAAGCAATTGTTTCCTACTTTTTGTTGCAAATGTCAAACTTGGTCATTTCCTTCATGAACACTAACTAGCATTGGCTGCAACAGTGGTTCAGAGATTATGATATAATCGGGATTCACTTTTCCATTTTGCACTAGGCACAGTACAGACCCAAACCAAGATCATTCAAATCCAAAGAGCATTTTAAAATACCATAACACAATTTGCCCTCTTCAGTGCATTTCTCATGCCCTCAATTCAACTTCAGATTACTGGTAACTACAATATGCATTTTATGCAGTTATTTCATGACAGAGTAGATATCTAAGCTGTATAATAATATAAATGTAAACTATATGTTGTTAAAGAAGTGAAAAATGAGGGATCAGCCATAGGCATATACATTACAGGATAGAAGTAGTGGGTCCTTGAGTAATTATGATTTACTTGGGAAGAACCGACTTGGCTTTTAAGTTTTTAATTGCAGGAATGCTCTGAAAGACAGAGATTGTTTGCTTTTTTCAGTCAGTCCTTTCTAAAGCTAATTAAAAACCTCACTATCCTAGGCAGGTAGAAGCACTGGTGTAGAAGCTGGAAACATATTTGAACCACCATAGTACAAGATTCTGATTTCCACCAAGAAAATTCTGCTTGATGCTGCAAACAGGATTTCAGTGATTCTGCCTTCTTTGAAAACATGACATGCTCAAATAATGCCACATGAACAAGCTATTAGGTGCAACAGAAGCAAATGAACATATTTGGAGCGTTGAGGACCCTCCACCTTCACAATGTGTGATTCAGTTTTTTTTTTTTACTTTGTACTTACTGTTGTCTAGACTTCACAATGGAACACACTCATGTGCAGGGTTTGAAGCTGCCCAAATTATCAACCTCTGTTTTTTATCCTTGTTCCTCTATCTGAATGTAAAGTGACCCTGGTGTGCAGCTGGAGCTCACTTTTTGGCTTCATCTAAAAGGAATTAAAAAGGAACCAATGTGCTAGAAGGCACGGCTGGGGACTGAGAGAAAGGAAAGTGTTAATAGTTTCTCAGTTTGATTCCTTGAGCTTTTACAATGGGCAGAAGTTGTTCAAGGGAATAGAAAGGAGTCTGTGATCATCAGCTGGGTGTGACAGATCAGATCATCGGCTGACAGATGTCAACACTAAGGGAGGAGATAATGGGGTTGGATAAATGAGTTGGCCCAATACTCAACGCATCTACCTGGCTTCTGAACTGCCTTTATAGTAAGAATGTAATTTTAATCCGTCTCATTTTGGAAGATCTGAAAATTTGTATATTCTTATTGAGGATAATACTTGTCAAATTCGTAACAAATTAAAAGTAACAGGATTTCACAGCTTAAGAACATTTGCATTCTTTCCCATTCAAAGACTTGATTACTTATCACATCTGATGAAAAAATCAACTGGCTACTGAACTTAAAACCCCTTTTCTTAGAAACAGAATCAGAGACCTGTCTTCATTAGTATTAGCAAAGTGCTTTGAGGCTTATCAGAAAAGAATGGTGGCAATAGAAGTATTTAGTAAGATGAGAGCTCATCAAGACATCAATCTTTTCCTTAAACTCAGATCAGTACACAGTGATTATCTTCTTTTCCAAATGCAGGGACACAGCTGTTTTACTTATGTAGGCTAGCCTTAAAAAGCTGAGTACTGCACTCATACAAAAGTCCTTAATTCAACAGTTCACATACACGATCCTGCAAAAAAGCTGGTGAGATTTAGAGAACGATTTAACAATAAATGCCCACTGAAATAATCAGGATGTTTAGCATATAAACACTCTAATAGCTAACCTGACTTTTCCCTACTAGAACTTTTAACTTAAAGGAATTTAACCCATCGACACACATAATTAGCTCTTTCACATGAAGTTGCTGAAAGAATGATTTGCTTAAGAAGATTAGCTCTTTTAGTGTTCAATAGTAGTACTGACAAATGAGCCTAAAATGATTATAGAGGAACTCTTTTAGCACCATCTTCTGATCTTTTATTTTTAAATAGAATGCCTTCAGTCAAAAATGTTTTAATCTGACCTTTCACATCTTTCCAAACCAAGGATCAACTTTTAATGCTGTGTATTCAAATCTTGTTTGTGATGAGATGGTTTTCAAGGCTGTTGTGAGCTACGTGAAAGAAGACCACAGTAGTTTATACGGAATTTCAACGCCAGTTTTTTTCTTCTGGTTGTTGTGACTGCATGCAACATCTTGTCTGCACTTTACTACGTTGGTGTTGACAACTCTTTTTGAGCAGCGCTGTAGCAAAGTGACCTGGGTTAAAAATAATTTTACAGAAGAATGGTATTTTTAAGTGCAGGTGGAAGACAGAAGAGGTGATACTGAAAAGCAAAGACGGGAACAAAGCTGTCTTGGCTGGTTTGTGGCAGGGAAATGGATTTTTCAGTCAGTTTGGCTGCAGAGCATAAAACTGAGGTATAAAGTAAGCACTGTAATAGAGCAAGCATTCTAAGTTGCCTCCAGTGGCTCTGCAGCTATTGTTTGCATGACAATCTATTTTCCCATACTAAAGCTAAGGGTCAAATTTTGAATGACTTATGCAGACTTACAGAATAATCCTCTTATTTTAAGCAGCAAAATATCCAGATCCGTCATTGCTACACAATTTTATGCAAGCTTTGAAATCATGGGAGTTGTATTTCTATAAAAGTTGCATAAATAAATGGTTTATCAACCTTCGGAGCTTTATCTTGCTTCACTGTTCCAACAACTGAGAGACTGGTGCCATAAACAAAATTCAATTCATGATATTAATTCTCTCAGTAAAAATGAGTGGAGTTTTCCGTTTTACTTTTAAGTCATACTGCCATCTGCAGCTTGAAGAGACACACCACTCTGCTTAGAACAGCAGGGTAATTGAGGCTGGAAGTGATCTCTGGTCTCTAGGCCAGGCAGGGCTGCATCTGAAATCAAACCACTTTGCTCAGAGCTTTGTTAGTTGGGCTGTGGAAATCTTGGTTGAAGACTGCACAGACTGTTCCACTGCTTCACTGGCCTTGTACAGAAAAAAAGTATTTCCTTATAACCAGGCTGAACCTCTCATTTCAGTTTATGTTCTTTGTCTCCTCCTACCATACACCACTGGGAAGCTTGGGTCCGTCTACTTGCTAACCTCCCCACAGGTAGTGGGAGCTGCTGTTGGTTCCCCAACCTCACCCCAAACCTGTCTTCCCTCCGGGCTGAGGAAGCCCAGCTCCTTCAGCTTCTCCTCCAAGGACAAGCGCTCAGCTCCAAACTAGCTTGGGAGTTCTTCATTAAACTAATTTTTCTTCTGCTGGGGATAAAAGTTGAGCATAGGAATTAAATGTGATCTAACATGCAGAAAAAAATAGATCTTTCCTTTGATCTATTGGCTTTGTCCTTGTTAACAGAGTTCAGGAGATCGCTGGAGGTCTTTGCTGCCAGGGCACGTGGCTGACCCACGCTCAGCTGCCTACTGCTATTCCCACACAGCTGCTGCACTTCAGCCTGAGCTGCTGCAGGGGTGCTTTCTTCCCAAGGGTAACGCTTTGCATTTCTCCTCTTTAACTCTTGTAAGGTTCCCATTGGTCCATTCCTCCAGCACGTCTATGTCCCCCTGAAAGACAGACAGATTCCCCCAGTATTTCCCTTTGTTCCTTTATGTTGGTGTGATCTGCAAACTTGTTGAGGGTGAACTCCATGCCCCCTTCCAGGTCACTGACAAAGTCACTAAATAGCACAGAGCCCAGGAGAGACCCCTAGGGTATTCACTCCAATTAGGATATGACCCATTAACCACTACTCTTCTAAACTCCTCCAACCACTTTCTTTATTTTATCCCATTTATAAACCCACCTAGAAAACACCTCTTAATTTTGCTACAAGAATAGCCTTGCAAACGTCAAGGTAACTTACATTCTTTGTTCTCCCTTTGTTCACAAATGCACTCATTTTATCACAGTTAACTTTTTAAATATAAAATATAAAATATATATATATATTTTTTTTTTTCCCAGAGGTGGTTTCATTAAAAAGTCTTTGTCAGCATAAGATTTTACAGTAATAGGAATAGAATCTGCACCCTGTAAACAATAAATCAGTGTTTGGTTTTTCCTATGAACTCTTTTGCAATTATATTCATTACACACCTGATCTTACTGAGCTTACTTGAATTAGCACTATCTAGAAAGTTATGTACAACTTAGTCCTGGAATCATCAGCATTAATTTCAATTGTAGTGTTCATCAAATGACTGACAACGTGCCAGGTAATCTGTTACTCTTGGTTCAGGACTTCTACTTTTAACACTTGGTACGAGAATGCAGTGAAAACAAAACAAACAGTGAATCTCAGTACAGCAGCTTTTTGGTTAGATACCTGTAGGCTACAACTTGTGACATAATTGCTACCCAGTGTCCCTGAACATTTAGTATAAACCAGCTTTTAAAAAATAACTGTGAAATAAAAGATACGTCTGTTCCCTGCAAACATGTTTCCAGGACATAACTGCAAGCCGGATGTCTGTGCAAGTGTGAAATTCATGCTTGCAGCCCACAGCTTCTTTAAGTTCTGTTAAACCTGTCTGACATGACACATAGCTTTGCATTTTTTACTCCAGATTTGCACTTAGGGTTTGGAATGTTTCTGGAACCGGGATTGTGGTGGTTTTCTTCCTCAGCCAGTATGATTCTCAATCTATTACTTTTTCCTGTTCCTAGTTTGAAATTGTCATTTCCCCTCTTTTTTTTCTCTTTTTTTTTTTTTTTTCCTCTTTTGCATTTTACAAAAAATATCACCATTGGTATAACATTCATGCAGTCTTTCATTAACTGAAACCTTAGAAGTCACATTTCATTATTTCTCTGAGACAGACTGTTGCATAGCATGAAGGATCAAGGTCAAATGATATATGAAGAGATACTTTTGACTCATTCAGATGGTTGTCTTCAATTTTGCTTCCTTCTTCATTGCCTTCCAAAAAATAGGAAAGGTTCTGAACGTTTTTCAAGATATGCCTGTAGCATCCAGGTATATTCAGTTGCAATGGAGGCACTCGGAACTTGCACATCTGCAGCTCATCCTTAGAAAGTCTTTCACGGTACCACTGCCCAACCTTATTACTTGGATACTTGATACTGTGGCCCACCATTGGAAGAACAACCTTCAACAAACAAACAAATAAATAAAGCTCAATGATTTCCCTTTAAAGAAATATGCTTTCAATTTTAAATGTGTTTGGAGCCTGAAATAGTTAAAAGGCAGCTACTTTTCCTAAAAAGCAGAACAAAATAATAAATATGTCATGATTTCTCCAATGAACTAGAAGTACAGTAACATGAATTACTTAGTTTGCTGGGAAAGGTACAGCAATGAAGACATTAAGTTGCATATGTATGACTTCATGATGCTCTGACCCTTCAAAGAATTATGTCAGTGACCCTTGAGCATTTTTCCCAGAAATAGACTAAAAAAAACTTCGAAGTATTTACATTCAACTTCAAGAAAAGTACTACCATACTGCAAATGACATTGTACTAACTTCAACTACAAAGTAAATATTCTTCCCTTCTGTTTGTTTTCAGAGCGCAGGTTACTTCACACGTATTTTCTTCAGTCTGCATTCTGGTAGGAAATGAGACTGCACCAGTTAACTTTATCATATCATTTTTAAAATAAAACATTTTAATCAAATAGGAATCAACAATACAGAATTTTTCATACAGACTTACTTGATGCATAGAGTACTTGCTAGCTGACTCTTCCAGAGCAGTGACAACGTGAACCTGACAATACATTTAAAGAGATGTTAAGAAAAACAAGCTTTCTTGAAATAAAACATACAGTTTAGTATAGGAAACGCGTGCTGAACTCCTAAAATTTTAAAGGATTCTGATGCTATTTGACTACTTCAAGGGCAAATAATCTCTTTCAATCTAGAAATATTAGAGATGCTTAATATAAAGTGAGCTACAATTTTGTGTTAACATCATCAAAAGAAAAAAAAATGAATTGGAATGTATTACATTAAATAGGAATATATATTAAACTCAGTAACTTAGAGCTACATTTGGCAGCTCTGTTTTTCCTATGATTTGATCTATTTGGCTTATTAACATCTTTTCCCAAAAACATTACTGAAGAAAAATCACAATGGGAACAGTTACTCTTTTCGAGGACTGGAAATTGTTCAGTAACCTTTGAAGTACTCTTGCTTCAGATCTGTAAGAATTTCCACTCAAGAAAGGAGATACATTACACCTAAGCACAATTCCATTTATTTTCCAGTAAAACACTGCAAAATTCTATGCTTTACCTGATGATTAGGAGAAAGTTAAATGCTTCCATAGAAAGAATGGTAAGGTCTAACCTTGAGAGCAAGACTCAGGTCTACACTGACTGATAATAGTAGCAACAGGATGAGGGGAAATGGTTTTAAATTGGAAAAGGGCAGATTTAGACTAAATACGAGAAAGACATTCTTTACTGTGAGGGTGGTGAGAGACTGGAACAGGTTGCCCAGAGTGGTTGTGAATACTGCTTCCCTGGAAGCACTCAAGACCAGGCTGGATGGGGACTGTGAGAAACCTGGTCTAGCGGGAGGCGTCCAAGCCTATAGCAGCGGGTTGGAACTACATGATCTTAAAGGGCCCTTACAACCCAAACCATTCTATGATTCTAGGAATATAGGGTCACCCTGAAGGTTTTCCCCAGTAAGGTCCTAAGAAGAGCATCAGACACCGTGCAGGCTAAGCTCTTACATCAACTGTGCCATTCTGTTTCTCCTCCTCCACTGAATAAAATAAATCATCAAAATAGATAAAAGCTATTAAAATACATCTAGAATATATATCTAGTTGTAGTAATTCAAAATTGAAATGCTCACTTTTTTTCATCTTTGTCGCTAAGTATTTCAGCGGACAAATCAAAATGAAAGCACTTGTATACATTAATGTGTCAGACAATAATCAAGTACATTAAGTAAATTTTTCTTTACAAGAACTATTTTGTAAAAACTCACTTTGTCATTCAGGGAAAGGCTTTCGTCATTTTCTTCTGAGAAGACCAGATCACCTTCAACAACTTTGGAACCATAAGTCTTCAGCCTATATGATGTCGCTTCATTCCATATTTGACTGCAGTAAGCATGGACATAGAATATGCGCACTGAATGAGGAATACTGAGCCATCCTTTAATACAGCCTTCTTGATTTACACCATAGCGATGTAAAGCACGTAACAGCATCTTCTCTCTCACTTTAAATTCTGGCAGCATCGTGAGTGTCCCCTTTGCATCTTCTGAGATAAAAAAGAAATGACTATATAAGTTATCATTGATTTTTCTAATACTCCCTGTCAGGAAAAGAAAAACACACTTAAACAGATTAAATAGGTCAGAAAAAAAATGGTGACAGACCAACCTCTTTATGCTGTTTTTCAGGTCTGAACCTCAACCACGATGAAATTACATTTAATCATATTTGTACTATATTATGTAAATGTTTAAATTTTTATGTTTTACGTATTTTTCCTACTTAATTTTTCTTCTGAAGAGTGATTATCTGAAGGAGCCATTGCATAGTCTTTTGCTTTTAGGAGAAGGCACGCTGCTGTTTTCAAAGTCTGCACCAACGTCTTTCAGTGCACCGTATAGCAATGTACCTTATCTGTGCAATGAAAAGTATCTGTGCCTCTTGAAGCTATACACTGTAGCTGTTCTATCAATGTACAACGATATGCAGGCTAACTTGAGGAAGATTTCAAAAGATCAAGCATCTGAAGAGAAGAGCAACTCAACATTTCTAGTTTTGGAGGGAAAGTTAAGTTGAATGATAACAACAGTTAATATAACAAAGCATTTTACTTAGCACCCTGTGTCTTTGGTATATTTTGTTGAATTCAGATCAAAAAACAAAGACTGTGGATCATGGCAAAGCATGGAAGAAGATATGTAATTAAAAAGACATAAAAGCCAGGCCCAAAGATGCCAAAAACAACTTATAAGGTGAATATAGAAAATTCTGAAAATTAGATGCCCAACCATGTTAAGTGCTGAGTGCGTGTTAGGTGCCTCATTCTCCATACTGCCCTTTAAATTAGAGAGGAAAAATTATATTTCAAAAGTCAACAGATTGAAGCAGGCCAAAATTGCTTAAAAAAAAAAAAAAAGAAAAGAAAAAGACCAGTCTTTTCCAGCATTACATTGCTATAGAGCATTGGTTTCTGCACTGTCTTGCACTTGAAATATAGTACTATTCCACTATTTTGCACATTGAAGGCCTGGTTTTGATCTTCTTTTCAAAAATTAGACATGAAATTCTAATGAGTTCCTTGGAATGAACTATAAGTGGTATACAGGCAGCAAAATAAGAAGTGTCACTCTGTGCAGCAACACTTTATTCCCTCACAGTACCTACAATGGATAGATTTATAGACAATTTAAGTGGCCTTACCAGTTTGAAGGAAGTATCTTTTGGCATTATTTACAGGGTCATCGGTATCTTCAGGCGTGAAGAATAATTTCACAGCTTTCACCTTCAAAAAACATAATTTACATTTATTGCATTTAAAAATAACTATTTCTCAATGAAATGGACAGCAATGCATGCAAATCTGTGCCATCCTTCTATACTGAGCTGGAAGATTCCTCTCTCTTCTTTCCCTCCAGCATGTTTCATGTAACACAGACACAGCACTTCCCATAGCCTCACACAGAGAGGCAACAACTGTTTGCTTTTATACCGACCTGACACTGTAACTGGGAAAACATTAAGCTAACCCCTGCTACTTGCAACACCACAAGAGAATCAATTTGCTGCTACAAATATCAAACTGTGACTATCTCTGTTTATCTGTTTCATTAACATTTTATTCTGGTCTTCCTCTGTACTGGACTGTGCAAGCATATATTGGTACATTTTTAATACAAATAGTAGTTTCTGCATGTTTTAAATTCAAAAGTAACTGAGTTAAGACTGGATACTTATATCATTACTCTGCAGGGATTGATATGTGGTGTGAACTGCTAATATTAACATGCAAAATGTCAGATTCCCCCTATATTTGCAGGATAAGTTTTCTGGACTTCTCAGAATCAAAACAAGATTAGCAGAAGAGGATGCTCAAGTATTCATTTCACTTCTAAGGGTCCGATTTTGTTTTAAACCTGGGCCAAACACTATGTTACATTCATTGAAAAGTATTTGATTCTCATCTTACAAATTATTACTAAAGAAGTAAGGTATCCTTAGCTAACATGGGAACATTCACTCAGAACTAAGATTCTGGGCAACTAGCCAAGGAATTATGAAAAGGAGAAATCTCTGCTATACAACAAATAAATTAGCACGGTATTGAAAAAGCAAATCCTTTCGTATGGTCCTACGTAGTATCTTGCCACATTTGTAAGAGTATAGACCTCCAGTAGGATGAAGAGTTTATAGGTTAGGAGGCAGCAAGGACCCTAGATAAGCATTGTATAAATATAGCTTCATTTTAGCGTTCAATCTTTGTAAGAATGCAACCACTTCCTTGAGAAGAGGTATGATGACAATCACATCACAGACAGAAGAATCAATTCCTGAACTGCTTACAGCTACACCTGCTGATTAAAACAGATTTTTCTAATTCACAATGAAGGTCTTCATGCTTGTGTTGTCAAAACTGATTTGGCAATTACTTCCAGCACACATCTGGGTTCATCTCACAAATGAAATTGCTCACTGGGAAGGTCAGCACTGAACACCAGATATGGCAACTACAACATGAAATGAACTTGACAGTAAGTACTTAAATCACACAATGAAAATACCATTTTTTCATTCAGTAGAGCCAATCCTATTTGATCTGTCTGAACATTCTGTCCTTGTCCGAAACGCTGAGGTCCATAATAGTTCACAAAACCTTTTGCCTAGAATTAGGAAGAATGAATATGTTAAAAACATCAAAATATTGGGTACTATTGAGATTGAGCATGCAACAAACAAACTTCTGTATTTATATCCAAAATACATACACTGTTGTTTTTTTTTAATTAGAAATAATAGATAACAAAATCCTAACTCCTGTTTCATTACCATGTTTCAGCTGTTAGAAGCATCTAAAAAGACAATCAAGATTTACTCTTCTCTTCCTTTTTTAAAAAACAGGTAAGTGAAATGAGACAATTTCAAGTCAAAGTAATTGAGCTTTTCCTATGTGCCGAATTATAAAATCTCTACTGAAGCAAATGAAGCACAGCAGATGTAACGAACAGTAACAGCTGTTGGATATTTTTTTTCCTTAAAGTACTCATCTTCTTTCTCACGATATGGTTTGCATGATTATTAACATAGTAAAGAGCAAGAGTAAGCATTTCTGCTAACCAGGATTTAAAATCTCCTGATGAGTGGTAGGTCACACGAGGGCAGTAACATCACAGCCACATGACCTCCACCCTTCTCTAAAAAAAAAAAGGATAATTAATAAATATTCATGGAGCAGAAAGTCAATTCAAATTACATAACCTTGTTTTGGATTCCCCTAGGACCAACATGCAATTTTGTTTCCACGGAGGATGAAAAATCCTTATTTTGGATCAATATAGATGCCATTTCTGTCATTCATCATCTGACCAATAGGTTAACTCTAAGAAAGCAGGACACACAACCAAAGGAATTTGTGTTCATTTTCCCAAACAGCAAAACAAAAAAAAAAAGTGAGATGTAGAAGACAGAAAAGCATTAAAGAACCACTTGGTTATGTGGTTTTTTTTTTTCAGTAGTAAAATCAACTTCCAAAATTTTCTACAGTACCTATCATTTCTTTTGTTTTTGCACACTGGATAGTTCTCATTGAAGTCTTTATTTCAGGATTAATCGTCTTAATCTGCATAGTAGTTATTGCTTAGAAAGAAATGTTAAGAAAGTTACTACCATAAAAAACACCTAAACTTTTTGTTCTTTTCATGACTTTCTTCTATATTTCTCAGAGATTTATGAATATCTGATAATGAGGTTTTCTTCAGGGTGGGTCTAAAATCCACTGAATTTCAGAGAACCTTCTTTGTCTTCTAAAGACATTTCACATATATTTTTGTCATGGAAGTATACATATTTTTTTTCCCCCCAAGCCAACCATGTATTTTGTTCACATGACCAAAAAAGGCAAGCAGTTGACATGTATATTTTTTTTACTGTAAATCAAAGCACTTCGGTTGGCCTTAGATCTGTGCCATGATAGCCCATATATCAATACTCATTTATTACTACCAAACACCCCATCTGTCTTTCTGCACCATGTCAAGGACTGAGATCCGTAACACAGAATGAATGTATGTGTGGTCACCTTTCAGGAGGCAGCTTTGCTCCCAGTTCCTTGAGTAATGCAAGAAAGCCATACAACAGCAAAAAAAGTGTCACAAAGAGGGAAATATTGCTATTATTCTGCCATTACAACCCTGCTCTTTATTGGCAGCCAAGTGACTTTTTACCTCAATATTTTCCATTGCTTCAGATATTCTTTCTTTCAGATCTACAGGAGAATCATGACTGTGGTGTTTGAGATCTCTCACAACTATATCAAAGTGATTGCCTCTCAGCTGACCAAGTCTAAGATGCTGTTGTGCTGAATGTATGTTGTGTATTCTCATACCCTTTTTTTCCAGTTTGCTTTCAATTTCTTTCAACCTGCACAAATAATTGGGAGAAAATATGAGCCGCCTGCAATTAAAGCTATACAACTTGTAATTAAATGTCTTCTTTACCTTTGCACCAGAATTAAAAAGATTTAATAGAATTCAGAAGAGATTTAAAACAGAGAAAGTCAACTCAAACATAGAGATAGCCTAAAAATTTAGCTGTATTCCCTACATATCTTCAGACTATTTGCTTCAGTTGCATTTATGTTTTGTAGCTTGACAGCTATGGGAACTAAGCAATTCATAGAACATTCTCAAGGCACCCAAACTGAATTTTATATTTTTTATTGAAAAAAAGAAGTTAGAAGCCCTAGAAATTTGCTTCTCATGAAAAGAGAACAGGAGGTGAGAGAATAAAAAGAGAATAAGAGAGGAGAAAAAGAGAGAAAAAGTAATGTCTGCCACTCTAGCAGTCTCCAAAACACAATTTGCTCTTTCTTGTTAAGTCTTAAAGAAACAAACTCAGAACACCGATTCTCCGAGTATGCTTGCACATGCTTGTAATTGGAAATGCAGCTGACAGCTCAAGTATTTGCCCTTTAAAGCATGCACTCAATCTCTTTGTACTATGTATAAGAAAGTAATTCAGTTCAAGGGAAACTTTCAGCTTACATTTTAAACACGTTAACAGTTCAGTAAATAATTTTTCTTGATAAACCAGCAGCTTGGAAGCAACCATTTTGCTAATTCCCTTTAAAAAATTGCCCAGTTTTCAATGGAATTTTACTATTGATATTTGTTTGAGTTAGTATTGAACCCTGAAAACATAAATTCTACTTTCTTTTATTTAAAAGTTGAAGCTGAGGAAGAAATAGGTTGTGGTTTTTACACCAGCAACTTTTTTTTTACTGCAGCTGCAGAACTTTAATACTTATTTTTTTTTACCCACTGAGTTGGCAAAAAATGAGAACATCTTGTGTTATCAGCAAGTTATTCAGAATGCATTTTCTATCCTCATGCATGTTGGCATCTTCTTTACTTAGTTTCATGTTTCTATGATGGGCAATATAATAGAAGTCGACATTCAACACTCAAAAAGAGCATCTGTCCAAAGTATAACTGCAGTGATTTACTTTAGAGGTTTCTTTGCTTGTTTGTTTCTAATCTCTGTAAGGCTGTTGTTGTTTGTGGACCACAAGATAAAACTGTTGGGTTTTGTACAGGTTTCCTCTCTCTTCCAGTTAGTGGATGGAACTTAAATTATGAAGTGGATCACATGATCATGAATTGGAAGGATACCGTCCTATAATACCATGTATTTATGTATGACAAGAATATTTTTCTTTAAATTTCCACAGGGGGGACTTCAATGCTACACTGTATATACCCTAAACCCACAAAATATTAAAGCCATTGCCACTGTGGTCTACTACAGGAGGGAAAGACAAAGCATTAGGAACCTTGCAGCAACTTGCACCCTGTTGATACTTAATAGCAAATTAGAATAGCCCTACCCCCAGATTGTCAATACCTCTCAGGTGTGACCTTCTTCACAACCATCAGTTGGTATGTAATAGCCTTCTTATCTTTGATGCCGCTGTAACTGAAGTCTGAGGGAAGAACTCCAAGTTCAGCAGCCAAGAAGCTGATTGCTTCCAGTGTTTCTAGATTTTCTTTCTGAAGGGTGAAAGCTGAAACAATCATCCCAGAATTATTAGAAATTTGCACTTGTAAATCATACAGGTGCTCTGCCATGGCAGATTGCAGGTTCTTCCTTTCAAACCATAACAGCATGGCAACTGCAGGGAGTGTTCCCACAGTTTCCTCTCCCAGTCCACAAAACTAAAGGAAATGGGACATTTTCAGTATTGAAAGAATAAAGAGACAGTAAACAAAAGTGAGAACAATCAAAACCCCTGTTGGCTTTCAGAGTAGTACCTGATCAAATGCAATGCAATTCCAGTAACCTGACTTAGTGCTAGCAACATTCTGTGGATCAGAAACCAACGCCTTTAAGAAATGAGATCATAAACCAAACCTGAGCTCACTAAGCTGCCCAACATCTGAACATGCTTCTTAAACCCATATACTGGGCCATAGTGACCATTCTAAAACGATTCTGATGGTCAGTATTACTGCGGAACACCACAGTACCCCACACTTCCACTAAAAATGTAATGTTTACCTGTATAAAGATCTTGTTTTATCTGGAAACCATCAGCAGACCTCTTTCTGGAGCAACTTCTCCCTCTAAACCTTACTATTATTGACATATTTGGCTCACAACCAACGTCTGCCACAGTAAAAGACTTTGTTTCTAAAATTTTACCAAATTTTTTATTGATGAAGTGGTGAACTATTTTTCTGTGCTCCTTATTTCCATCGGGCTCAAAAGAAAAGGTGGAATTTTCTAGCTTGGCGTCCAAAAACTTAAAGAAATCGCTTGTTTCCTTTTCAGTCACTAGCTGACAGAGTTCTCTGTAGTCAGCGTTTCCTTTCACAACCATTTCGTTGTCTTTTGTCACAGTGACCAAAAAGGGGAATCTCTGCCTGATGGCGCCGTGCAAATCGGCCCGATCTCTCTTGTCCACCACGGCTCCCAGAGAGAACTCCCCGGCGCCGGCATCGCAACCCGTTTCCGAGTCCCACGCCTCCTTTAGATCACAAGCAAATTTAGTAAGCCTCTCACTCGCGGGCTTGCCCAAAAGGGAATCCAGCAGAGCGGCTGCCTCCGGGCCGGATTTCAGGCCCGCTGCACACCGGCTCTGCTCAGGGTATGTCACAGGGTCACAGCGGGCAGGTCCCACCGTGCTCCCAGCCCCGGCGCTGGCTGTGGCAGAGGCAGCGGGCGGTCCCCCCGCCGGCGGGCTGACGTCCCGAGGCGCCGCGGGGCGCTGCGGCAGCTCCAGTTCCCTCACCACGAAGTCAGCGGGCGCCTTCTTGATTGTCCCGCGGAAGCCGGTGTGATCGGTCACGTAACTGAGGGAGCGCAGCATGGCTGCCCTGCCCGCCGCTGCGAAAGGAGAAAAAAAAATAATAACAACACTAATAAAGATTTTTAAAAAAGAGGGAAAACAGAAAATGGAGGGAAACCATCCCCGTACCGCCGACTGCAGGCAGAGCCGCACCGGCTCACAGAGCGGCCGCTAGGGGGCGCAGCTTGCACCGACCCCCTCCCCTTCCTCCCGGACACCACTACCTTGTTCAGAAGAGGGGAAACAGCCTCAGGGAACTGCCCGCCCCCCCAACCCCGGCTGTGGCGCGCGGCGGGAGGGCGGGCCCTCCTTGCGGCAGGAAGCGGGAGGGGGCGCTGCCTCCGAGGTGTGCCGGCAGTGCGGGCGGAGGTTGCGTCACGGCCTCAGAGCGGGGAGGTGCTGCGGGGCCGTCCCGGAAGAGTGGCGGCAGCTGGGGGCCGGCCGGCAGCCCCGGCGAGGGGATCGAGTTCCGGCCCCCTACCTACGGCTTTGCCCCGTCCGTCGGCGGTTCCTGGCCCCGCCATGAGCCAACCGGTCACCGCCGCCACCTACGTCCGCAGTTTGCGCTACGGGCTGCTGAGGCAGCTGGCCGACCTCCTGGACCCGCAGGAGGGCTGGAAGCGGCTGGCCGCGGCCATCACCGACCCGGCCGGCGAGAGCAGATACAGCCAGGCGCACATCAGGTCTGCCGTGGCCGTCCCGTGACGTAACCGCGTTCGATGCTGCTGGATTGGCATCCCTCTGCCTTCCGTGTGTGCCTGCGGCAGCCTCTGTGCCCAGCAGTGCTCAGAACGTATCTCACATAGTGCTTCCGTAGGGAACCCCGTGCCTCGTAGTTCCTCTCTAGTTTGCTTTTGAGACAAGCGAGACTTGTCTTGACAGGCTGAGAGAGCTGGGGCTGTTCAGCCTGGAGAGGAGAAGGCTGTGGGGAGAGCTGAGAGCAGCCTGTCAGTGTCTGAATGGGCTGTGAGGAAGGAGGGGACTGACTCTTCAGCGGGGTCTGTGGTGATAGGACAGGGGGAAATGGTTTCAGACTTAAAGAGGGGAGATTTAGGTTGGATATAAGAAGTTTTTTGCAGTAACAATTTGCAGGCACTGGAACAGCGGCCCAGAGATGTGATGGATGCCCCATATTTGGAGACATTCGGTGTCGGGCTGGGCATGGCGCTGAGCAGCCTGATCTGGCTGTGGGTGTCCCTGTTCAGGGCAGGGCGGTTGGATTATGTGGCCTGTAAGAGTCCCTTCCAACTCAAACGGTTCTCTGATAGCCACAGACAACTGATTGAGGAAATCAGAATAAGCCCCACAGACTGTTTACTGTGGACAAATGCAGAATGTGTACTTTTACCCAAGTCTGCATTTCTTTGGTGTCATTGTGTGCATGGAGGGTTGTACTTGCGTTTTCATAAGGTCCGCATGTAGTAGTACTTCTCTGGTACTGCTGAAGTACAATTCATTACATGGTGACTTTTTGTGCCTTTTTTATCTACCGTTAATCACACTCCCTTCTTTGTGGTTCTACATGTTACTTTTCTTTTCAAAGTTAGCTTTTGCTTTTTAAGGAGATTTGAAGCGTTTGTGCAAATGGGGAAGAGTCCCACGTGTGAATTGCTTTATGACTGGGGAACAACAAATTGTACGGTTGGTGACCTTGTGGATCTGCTGATTAGGAACCAGTTTCTGGCACCAGCAAGTCTTTTGCTTCCAGGTAACTGTTACCTGTTATATTCTGTGCTGTGTTCCCTTGTCTGTATGATGCTCATCACTTTGACAGTAACTGGATGATCAGAAAGGATTAGGTGAAAATAATCAAAAGAGGATATATTTTCCATTCTTTACAATAAGGGTTTTATGGAAGTGGGCTGGAATTTTCCAAGTTTAAGTAAAAGCCCTGCAGTTTACATGTGGTGAAAGAATATAACCTTAGTAAATACTGGCATAATGTTATTTGTGTTTCCTGATTCGTACTATGGTTAACGCTTTTTCTAAATTCCATTTTCAGAAGCTGTCGGGATGGCACAAGAAGTTACGTTACCTCTTTCTTCACAGGAAACTTTGCCTGTATGTGAGAAACAACAGCCTATACAGGAAAAAGAAGTGACATCTGTAAAGCCTGTTTTGTCTCAGAACACAGAGAAGCAACCTTCAGCCCCTCCATGTTTAAGTCAAGAAATCAGCAGCACACAGTCTAGTAACACAGGTAGGTGCTTAGTTTGTTAAAATGAGTTAGTGTTTTTTGCTGATCTGTCCTTCACCTGTGTGAAACAAGTCGTAGGAATGCATTGGAGTAATGACTGTATTTGTGTCTTCATGCTTTTTGTTCTTGTCCTGTGTGACTCTGAATGCAGCCTGTGCAAATGAGACATCGGAAAATGAGAAATAATGTAGCCACGCTAGTACCATGGTGTGAGGTTCAGCAATGGCAAGTGTAGAGTCCTGCACCTGGGGATGAATAACCACATGCATCAGTACAGGTTAGGGGCTGCCCTGCTGGGAAGGAGCTCTGCAGAGAAGGGCCAGCATTTTCTGGTGGATTGCAGGTTGGCCATGAGCCATCAGTGTGCTCTTGTGGCAAAGAAGGCCAGTGATACCCTGGGGCGTGTTACAAAGGGTGTGGCCAGAAGGTCGAGGGAGGTGATCCTCCCCTTCTACTCTGCCCTGGTAAGGCCACATCTGGAATACTTTGTCCAGTTCTAGGCTCCCTAGTTCAAGAAAGCCAGTGAACTTCTAGAGATAGTCTAGCAAAGGGCCACAGAGATGATGAGGGACCTGAAGCATCTCGCTTATGAGGAAAGGCTGAGACATCTGTTCAGCCTGGAGAAGACTAAGAAGGGATCTTATCAGTCCTTCTAAGTATCTAATGGGCATCTCTTGAGTGTGTGGAGCTAGGCTCTTTTTGGCTGTGTACAGTGACAGAAAAGGGGCAGTGGGCACAAACAGGAGCACGTGATGTTCCATCTGAACGTGGGGAAAAACTAGGGAGAGGTTGTGGAGTTTCTTTTTCAGGAGATGTTCAAAATCCATCTGGATGCTCTCCTGCAGTCTACTGTAGGAAACCTGCTTTAGCAGAGGGTTGGACTAGATGAACTCCAGAGGCCCTTTCCAATCCCTATAGTACTGTGATTCTGTGAAATTGTAATCTGTTTTGTTCTATATGTAATTCCATTGCCTTCTTTCAACACTGATTTTGTAGACTGTTTAGCACCTCGTGAATTTGGATCTTAGTTATCAGAAATGACTAAGAAGTTTGGAAAAAAGGTGACTAAAGAAAGTAATCTAGTGTATGATTTTCAACTTTTGTTGCCAGAAACATGGTATATATATTCATGTCTGACATAGTGTGTGGCTTTCTCTGTGATCTGCTGTATGTTTAATTAATTTTACCTGTATTATGAGCATTAATTAAGAAAAAGAAATACGGTCAGAAGGCTGCTACACACTATCTGAGAACAGAGTTCTGCATAGCTGATTACATGTATGTATTTGCATTCTTTTAATGGTATCTTCATCATCTCTGAAAACAGGGTTCCATTATGTCAAGATTTGTGTTGCAGCAAGTAGAGGATGTATTTAATATGCTGGTTATTTGAGTGAAAATGTGGTTCCGTGCTAAATGTCAATTGTATCTTCTAGATTTCCACAATTTTTGGTTTCACGACTTGGAAAGTGTTACAAATAATTTTGATGAACGACCAGAATCAGCTGGAGGAAATAAGCTGGGGGAAGGT